>NC_057865.1:281076652-281385152 GCF_019393635.1 Dromiciops gliroides | reverse complement strand
CCCAGCCAACAAGCCCGCTCGTCTCTGGAATGCCAACAAGCTCCCTCATTAGTTCTCTGGGTCGTAGACTTTACCCTCTCCGGCTCTGATATACTCTAAGAGTACTGTCTGCAGAGTTAGGGGAACACAGGAATGGGCCCCTCTGTATCGGCTAATAGGCATTTTATTACATGTTTACTGTATACCAAGAATATAGAGACAGCTAGATGGATCCAAATCTGATCTCAGACACTTACCAGCTGTGTGACCCCGGACAAGTCACTTAACCTCTGTTTGCTTTAATCCACTCAAGGAGGAAATGGCAAACCAGGGGAGTCAAGAAGACTCATCTTCCTGAGTTCAAATCCAGACTCAGACACTTAATAGCTGTGTGAGAAGAAAAGTATCTTTGCAGAGAAAACCCCAAATGGAGTCACAGAGATGGACTAGACTGAATCGACTGAACAATAACAATGATGGCATAAAGGCAAAAAAGTCACTGGTTTTAAGGAATGCACATTTAGGGGCAACTAGGTAGTGCAGTGGATAAAAGCACTAGCCCTGGATTCAGGAGGACCTGAGTTCAAATCCAGCCTCAGGCACTTGACACTTACTAGCTGTGTGACCCTGGGCAAGTCACTTAGCCCTCATTGCCCCCCCCAAAAAAAAAATTTAAGGAATGCACATTTAAATAATAATAGTAGCAACTTTCATCTTCATCCTCCTCCTCATTGCTGGCATTTAGATGGCACTTACGGTTTGCAAAGTACTTTACAAATGCCATCTCCTTTGAAAGCGACAGTACTAACCCCCTGAAAAAGGGCAGCTCTGAAGGAGTTAGTTAGTTAGTTACTGGATGCCAGGCACTCTAAGTGCTGGGGAGTGAGGTTGGTTTTTACAAATGCCTGGAGCCAATATATTTGGCCCACTTGCAAGGTGAGGTTCCTCTTGTGAGATGGAAGACCACTACGGAACGGGGGAAGTGTGGATGCCATTGCAATGGCCCCAGACCCACCAGGGCAGGACACCAACATCGACATCATGGTATTGGGGCTTCCCTAATTGGTAGGTAAATCTTTAACAGAGACAAAGATGAAACCACTCTTAGGGTGGCAGGAAATCGGGGCATCTGTTCAACTTCTACAGAGACTTGAGAGAGAATTCCATTATCTATTTGTTTTCACCTGTCATAAAAGAGTTGAGAGATCGTGTGTCCTAATAGACAGAGAACCAGCCTCTGAGACATTCTGTGGTGTAACCCTTGGCACTGAACCTCTCAGTGCCCCAAGCAGCACTCAGGACCAAGCTGCAAAGGAGTGACCAGATCTTAATTGGGAGAGGAAGAAAATTCCTTACCAGGAGTTCCCTCAACCAGGAAGAGAGGGAGTGAGAGGGGGAAGAGGGAGGAGAGAGGAGGAGGAAGAGATGAAGAAGAAAAAAGGAGAAGAGAGAAGAGAAAAGAGACAGAGAAAGACTGGGGGAAGAAGAAGAGAAAGAGAGAGAGAGGGGAAGAGACAGAGAGAGGAAGGGAGTTGGGGCAGGTTTAAAATTTTAAAGAATAGATGAAAAATGAGTTGGCAGCCATCATCAGAAGGGAGTTAGCTGGCTAGAGTAGAAATCAAATGAACCCATGACCTTGGTGGTCTCAGAGACAGCAGAAATCCAACAGGAACTTGATGACTCACTCAAAGAGAAATAAGGAGGAGATTATGGCCAGGTGCTGGAAAATGAAAGAGGAAGGGAGGCTCTGCAAGGTTAAGTGATTGGGCTATAGCAGTGACCCAAACAAGAATTGACTCAAAATGACTTCCTTTGGACTACCATTCGAACCAGCCGACTAAATGGGAAGGGTGTCCGACCCAATTGTATATTTTAAAGCTCATTGATTGATGGGCTCAATTCCATTCTGACATAAGTTTTCACTTTTACATGGTCTGCTGCCAAATAGTTAAAAACCTAATAACTCACAATCCCTTCAGTGGCCCTGTCAGCAGTCACTACTGAATAAGCTCTTTCCTTGCACAGATTCATAGTCTTGGCATTTGAAGGACCCTCAGATGGGCTAGTCTGGCTCACCCCCAAATTATGAATACCTTCCTAGAACATCCACTAACAAGTGGTCAAGAAGCCTCCACTTAAACAGCAACCAGGAACTCACCACCTCACAAAAACGAGTTGTTCTATTTTTTGGACTCCACCACTATCACCATCACCATCACTATTACCATCCTCACAACCATCACCACTAGATCATATGTCTGGGGCAAAGAGACACAGAGACACTGAGAATGAGATGGATCAACAGTGAGTGAGTGAAAGAGAGAGACACAGAGAAAGAGACAAACACAGAGAAATAGATCAACAGTGAGCAAGATAAAGAGACAGAGACACAGAGAGAGAGAAGATCAAGAGCTAGAGGGAGAGGGAGAGGGAGACAACAGAGGCCCAGAGCAACATAAGCTCCTTTCCCAGGATGACACAGGCAATAAGTAGAATTTGAATCTGAACCCAGGTCCCTTGACTCTAGTGCTGGGGTTCTTTCCATTGTTCCATGCTGCCTCCTCTAATTGTTCAGAAGCTTCTTTTTAAATATTAAACTAAAATTTGCCTCCCTATTACCCATTGGTCCTAGTCCTGCCCTCCTTAGCCAAGAAGAACAATTGCAACCTCTTGCCCTTCATCATCACTTCCTGGCTTCCTTCATGTCTCACCTTCCTTCGAGTCCTACCTTCTACAGAAAGCCTTTTCCAGTTCTCCATCAACCCTAGTGACTCCCTCTGAAATGACCACCAATGTAGATCTTGTTTGTATGTACTTGTTTGCATGCTGTCTCCCCCATTAGTCTGTGAGCTCCTTCAGATCAGGGGCTTTTTTCTGTTGTTTTTGTTTGGTGTATTTATATTTGTCTTTGTTTTGCCTTTCTCTATACCCCCAGAGCTTAGAAAAGGGTCTGGCACATAGGAGACCCTTAATAAATGCTTGTTGACTAATTCATGACATCTCAAGTATTTTGATCCATTTTTTAAAAAGCATTTATTGTCTGCTAGGTGCATGGTACCGTCCTAGGAGTTAAGGAAACAAAGGCAAAACAGTCCCTGCCCTGGAAGAGCTTACTGGAAGACAAAACATGTTCATAAATAAGTATCTATACAGAGTAATTCCAAAAAAGAGGGACCGTTAACCAGAGGAGAGACCGGGCACAGCTTCATCTCGGAGGCAGCACCTGAGCTGTGCTTTGAAGGCAGTTAAGGGATCCTAAATGGAGGTGGGGGTGAGCAGGTGATAAATTCCAGATATGAGGGAATTAATCATTTGTACAAAGGCACAGAGATAAAAGATGGAGCTTCCTGTAAAGGGATCCAAGCAGTTTCCAATGAATGGAGAGCAGAGGAGAAATATGAACCAAACCTTAAAATGTAGGTGGGAGCAAGATTATAAAGAACTTTAAATATGAGGAACTGAAAATCTGTCTACTCCCTAACACCCCCAATCTTTTCTTCTCCAAGCTTAAACATACCCTGCTCCTTCAACTAAACCTCATATGGTATTATATCACATTCTGTTGTTATACACTTCAGCTCGTCAATGACCCTCCTATAATATAGGGAGCTGAACACCAAACTTAAATGTAGTCTGACCAGAGGAGAGAGAAGGGTTCTTTTGCCCATCATTCCTCAAAGGCCCATGAATGAAGAAATCTCCCTTCAGCTATGCAAATAAATAAACAAATAAATAAATCTCTAGGCTCAGCTGTTTTGTTTTGTTTTGGTTTTTTTGTAGAAACACAACCTTGAAAGACCCTAAAATGTTTGCTCTGGGGTTCTCATAAACAAGCAGAATCCTGGAAAAAGACAATTTACCTATTCCAAGTAACAACTTATGTTAGCCATGCTAATCTGATTCATAAATGGAGCAAAATTTAAAAAATAAAAGACTCCGAAACAGACTCCATTTTCCGTTTCATTTGTAGGAGTTTCATTTCTTCTGTTGTTCTAACCCTTCATCAAGTCACCTTTTCTCACTCTTGTGACCTATCAGTTTTTACAATTATATTGTCTTCTCCTGAAACTTGAGCACAGGGGTCCCATCTTTCACACTGACAGAGTAGTACAGTAAGGGAAAAAACACTGGATTTGGAAATAAAGGACCTAGTAACTCTGCTTCTGACTGCCTACCTGACCTTGGACAGGTTACTTAACCTCTTGGCTTCACTTTCTCCATCTGTAAAATGAAGGGGTGGAGGCATGAACTAGATGCTTAAGGTCCCTTCTAGCTTTAAATCTGTGACCCAAATACCCTTCTGGGAGGCTCAATACTAGCTTTATTCTCCTTACAATACCCAAATTTCATTGACTTACAGATCAAATGATTCATGGTCTCTGGTGGTCAATGTTGATGGATCTGTTTTATGTTCACAGCATGTTTTTCTAGCTGGAACAAGTGGCCCCTACCACAAACATGTATAGGGTGCCCCAAACACACTCCTTAATGAGTACAGCAGAGATATCATAGCAATAAAATAAAAACAAAATAATCGCAGTAACCAAATGGCACTAGATTCACTTCTTTCAAGATTTAAGGAGGGGGCGACTAGATGGCGCAGTGGATTCAGGAGGACCTGAGTTCAAATCCGACCTCAGACACTTGATACTTACTAGCTGTGTGACCCTGGGGCAAGTCACTTAACCCCAATTGCCCCACAAAAAAAAAAAAAAAAAAAGACTGAAGGAGAGCCCTTCTCTTCCTCCTGTAGTGGGACCCCAAGAAATCTAAAAGATTCAAGCCCTCTAGGCCAAAGGGAAAACAGCTTTCTCCCATCTCAGGAATGAGGTGTGCTAGGGCATGGCCCCAGAAATGCTAAGGTCTGCGAGATGATATGCAAGATCTGGATGAATGCTGCAAACTCCACTAATACCCAGTTATCAAAGACCCCCCCTCAGTTATCTGGCCCCAGTTTATTTTGTGTTTCTTCTTGCTTTGTAATTCCCTCCCACTTCTTGGTAATGCCCCTCCCTCCCTTTTGTCTAGTAAAAATACAAAAGACCAATCTTCTCTTCCTCCAGCAGGACAGTACCCAAGGTGATCTGTTCCTCACCATAATTTCCTCTCTCCTAATAAATTCTCTTTTTATTTCATAGCATTCATGATGAGCCTCCAATTCTTTGGGAGAGCTAGCCCTGCCCCCAAGCAGGTCACATATCCCCCCCAAAAAAACACCCCCTCCAACCAGTCAAGCCCCCTTCTCCAGTCTACCCTCACAAAGAAAGCCCCAGCAGGAAATCCATCAACACCTCACTAGGGCAAACCCCAAGCCCTTCTGGGAGAAACTTTAAAAGGAAGTTCTACAAGGAAGTAGGTAGAGCAATGTTGGGAAAGCAGTGCCCAACCTAGGCAAGAATCAGAGAGCCACGAGGAGAGCAGCAGTGCTGTAAGGGTCTGGGAAAGCTTGGGACCCCATGTTACATATGGCCCTTGGTTGAGTTGGATTAGTCTGTGTTGGTAAAAAATGGTGCACATGCCTGCTTGCTCTAACTGGGAGCAGAGCTATGGTGGGTGGGGAAAAGGGAGGAGAGAAGAGAGACAGAGGGGACAGGGGGCTACGCACATCAATATTACTTCTGGAGCAGGAACATTTTTGAAGGTGCTGTTGGCTGTGATTCAGAAGCCATCCCTAGCCATAAGGTCGAATTATTTATTTGGGGGGGTAACAATTCCTCTGACCCTGTGTTCACTGACAAATGTGAAATGAAAACATCTTTGTAGAGCACTTTGCACTTAAATTTACAACACTCTTTCAACCTGAGACTCTCTGAACTCATTTCCACCTGATAAACTGTTAGGTTTTAAATACAAATGCGTGTATCCTTGCCTCCCTACCTCAGCCCATGGCAGCCTGGGGAAATTCTCTCTACCTTTACCAAGCCCTGGTCAGCTGCTGTCTCCCAGAAGCCATATCTGCTTTCCTGCCCCAGCAAAAGACAGCTGGAGAGACCATTTGTGTGAGAAGAATCTTGTGAATTTCTAGTCCTGCCCTCTTCATTTTTTAATGATAAGGAAACTAAGCAACTGATCAACAAGGATTTGTTAAGCACCTACTACTATGTGCTAAGGGTCAGAGATACAAATCCAAGAAGGAAGCAGTCCCTGCCTTCAAGGAGTTTACATTTGGGGTGGGGGGAGATGGGATATACAACACATATAAAGAATTGGTGGCCAAGGAAGGGAACTTTGGTATAGGGAGGGCCTAGACAATTATTGGGTCGGTGAGTAGAACCAAAGGGCAATATCGATTGTCTTGTTCTTTTCAATAGCAATGGTGGAATTTGATTGCTGTTGCCCAACCAAGAAATAGAAAGGGGCTTTCTCAGAGTTCTCCTAGCTCTTCCTTGGTTTGTGGCACAGATCTTTTTGAGCTGGAAGAAATTCAGAGGCCACCGAGTCCACCTTCTCATTTTACATATGGGGAAACTGAGGCTTAGAACAATCAAGTAAGTTGCCTATGGCCACACAGCCAGTAAACATCCCAATAACTGGGTATTTCTGTTCTTGTCAACTCCCTTCAAATAATAAGCTTTCTGGGGGGGGTAGGCATCTGGTATCACACCCCCAAGGCTTAAAGAAGGCTTTTTCACAGTAACAAATGCTGAATAAGCCCTTATTTTCTCTTTGTTGTGGAAGCCACATTATTTCTACCAAAAGCAGGAGGGAGGCTCAGGGGACAGAGTCCCCTTAGGATGCACTGCTAGGCAGCTAGGTGGATAGAGCACTGGGACTAGAATCAGGCAGACCTGAGTTCATATCTAGCCAAAATAAACTAGCTGTGTGACCCTGGGCAAGTCACTTAACCTCAGGTTCCTTGCCTGTAAAATAAACGGGATACCTCCCAGGCTTTTTGTGAGACTCAAACGAAATTATATTTTTAAAGTGCTTGGCACAGAGTCTGGTATGTAGTGTTATATAAATGTTTGTTCCCTTCCCTCCCTCATCTTGGAACAGGAAGATCCACAGTAGGCTCCAGTCTGACAAACCTGACCCCAGGTGAGATCCTTAACCTCTCATTACCCCCCAGATAATCCTTTAAAATCAAAGGCTACAGGGGCAGCTAGATGGCAGTGGATAGAGCACCGGCCCTGGAGTCAGGAGTACCTGAGTTCAAATCCGGCCTCAGACACTTAACACTTACTAGCTGTGTGACCCTGGGCAAGTCACTTAACCCCAATTGCCTCACTAAAAAAAAAAAAAAAAAAAAAATCAAAGGCTACAAACGACTAGCGATCTGTATGAGCAGAGACTTTCCATACCAAGAGTTGTCCACACAGGTTCCAGTTTTTTAAATTGCTCTTTACAATATCTGTGGCAAATATTTACAAGCAATGAAAACTCTGATCTTTATTTGCTGAAGGTAGAATAAAGTCTTAAAAAATAATAAGTTGACTGTTTGACATTTAACTAAAGGCTTACATTTTATTTGCAAGCAAAACTCAAGAGATTAAAGTTCTTGGCCATTGGGTTTATGAAAATAAACAGGATATTTCAGAGCAAGCCGAGGCCCACTTTTTTTAAATGTGAGGATATCCATAAAACACTTTGCAAACTTTAAAACATTATATAAATGTCAGCTATTAATTATGAGTTTTAATGGCAAAACAAAGAGACTATACCCAGGCATGCAGTAGGTATACAATAAATGTTGATCTAACAAATCTCTCTGAAGCAAGAATGTATTTTGAAAAGAGGCTGACTTTCTTTTCTTTCTAGTCTATTTCACCATATTCTTGGTTTCTTCTCCTCCTCAGCTACTCTCAGAGAATCTATACCAGCTCATTAAAATGAGAGATCACTGAGGGTCAGTGAGTATCTCAAGAAAGAAACTTTCTACAAGTCAACCCTGCTGGGCCAGCAAAGACATCTCTCTGTCTCTTCCTGTCACTTTGACAGGAAGGTTGTCTGTACTTGTGAGTCGGGTGCCTGGGGGACTCTGAGCTAGCCTCTTTGGAGGCAGCTCATGGAAAAGCAGCGCTTGGTTTCCATACCAATTCTCTCCAAAGATGAGATTCTGTCATGGGGTTCCAAAGGACTAAAGGCTTCCAATTAATAGTCAGACTCAGAGAATGTTAGAACGGGATAAACGGGGCAGCTAAGTGGCACAGTGGATAAAGCACCAGCCCTGAATTCAGGAGGACCTGAGTTCAAATCCAGCCTCAGACACTTGACACTTATTAGCTGTGTGACCCTGGGCAAGTCACTTAAAAAAAAAAAAAGAACAGGATGAGATTTGGCAACATGGAATGTTAGATGAACAGGTGTCAGGGTTTGGATGAACCTTAGAACAGAGCATGACGGAGTTGAAAAGCATCTTCAAAAAAATATAACGTCCAGTGGTAATGCACCCTAGAACATAGAATATTAGGATGTGACATACAAGAAGATGTTAAAACTAGATGGGTCCTTGGAACACAGAATGTGAAAACTGGGAGGGAGCTTAGAACATGGGACATTAGGACACAGAATGTTAGGAAACAGAATGTCAGAGCCTGGGAGGGACATTAGAACAATGTCAAGAGCTCAACAAATCCTTACATTGCAAAATATCACAATTCGGAGGGGCTCCAGAACGTGGAACAGTAAGATATCAAATGTCAGACAGGGAGAAACCTTAGTTCCAACACCCAACAGGCTTAATCCATGGAATCTTGGGACACCCAGTCTCAAGAGATCCACCAGTCTCTGCCAGTGAAGTGGCTACAAGTACAGGTACCATGCCTGGCCTAGCTCAGTCATTTAATGCGTCCTCTTAAAGGTACCCAAAAGGGATGGGGGTGGGGATGATGGTGGGGCATGGGAGGTTTGCTTTGGTTTGAGGGCAGAGGAGAAGCAGGTATCACAGTGGAGAAGAAACAGCATTGGCACAGGAGTTGAGAAACCTGAACTCTGCTACTAATTGGCTGGGTAACCTTGGGCATGACACTTCTCTCGGGGCCTCAGTTTCTTCATTTATAAAATGAGAAATCTGGATCAGCTGATCTCTAGGCTTTTATCTGGTTCTTTAAAAAAAAAAAGTCCATGGTATAGAGATTTTAGCTCAATAAACCAGAATTTCTTTCTATCAGATCCAATCTGGCTATTGTCTTCCCTTCTTTCCCTGATCCCAAGATTCACTTGAGCTGTTGCTGATGCCTCCCAGTTCTCACAATGAGAGAGCCAAGGCCAACAACATTCTTCTGGGATAGTTAAAGGTCCTCCTATCTCTTCAATGAAGCAGGTCTAGCCCACAAAAAGGATTCCCTTAAGGCTGCTGTGAAAACTTTCTGAATTTCATTGATTCTTCCTAACCCTCACTCCTAGCAGGAACAACTAAATTCCACCTTGTCCTTGTTTTAGGGCACACACAGTAGGATACTCACATGCTCAAGACACATCCTCCAGAGCCTTTTTGCATCTGACAGAAAATTCTCAAGTTCTTTTCAGAGTTTGTCACCTCCCTCCTTTTAAAAATTTATTCTTAAAAATTTTCTTCAATCTTTATTTTGTCCCCAATCTATAAGCATTTGTTTTCTCTCCCCCTCAAAACAATTAAAAAACACACACATCCTAACAAATGGACATAATCTAGCAAAACAAATTTCACATTGGCCTTTGTCCAGAAATCTCATTCAGCATCCTTTCTTTCTATCACTATCTATTACCTTGGTGTCCAGCACATAGCAGGCTCTTAATAAATGCTTGTTGATTGACTGACTGATCCTGAGCTCCTAACATCTCTAGCAGAAGGGCGTAGCACAATGCATCTTCAGCCCTCGTCAATGCACATATCAGAGTTTTAAGGCTGTCCAAATTGTCAGCTCTTCCCTTTCCTTCCAACATCGATTGGGTTAGACCATATATAGGACCCTAAAACTCCGAAAAACCTCAGGAAGCCCTGGAAATAAATGCCAGAGGAAGGGAGAAAACTGCAAAGGTTCATGTTCCTCATTATGTTATATTTCCTCTTCTCAATTTTCAGCTGTTAATACAGCAGGGTATTGGTACTCACAAGAAAATAATGACTTCCTTAAAAACAGCAGCAGCAACAACATAGCATTGGATCTGGTGCAGCTGGGGGAAAAAAAGACTAAAACTAAGGAAAAGTCAAAAAAGAGATTTCCTTAATCAGCAAAGGAAACCAGGAGTCAGAGTTTCAGACTGTCCCCATTTTGTTTATTTCTAACTCACATGTTTCAAAGGAATGCTGCACACCCTGTGAACAATAAAGGGGGCAGAGTACCTATCACAGGCTTTCAAGACTGATGACATTCGATTTCCTGAGCTGTTGACGCAAGCCAAGGCAAAAGAGTCTCTTGTGAGTATTTTACTTACACACACACACACACACACACACACACACACGTTCCTGAAGCCCAGGCAGGATTGGACCCCGCCTACAAAATGCTTCTCAGAGTTGATCCCATCAAATGTGACCCTGAGGAAGAAAAAAAAATCTTCCTATGGTAAGAACCTCTACTAGCAAATACTTATTCAGTCTATCTTGGAGAAAACATTGTCCTGTGATGACACTGGTCCTCTTCAAAATGAAGGATGAATAACATTCAATGGGTCAGGTTTTGGGACTCATTTGTACCAGTTCATAATTATTCATAATATAATCCATTTTTTAAATTGATTTTAAAAATTGGAACGCATGAGGACTGATGTTGGCTCTAAGCCATAATTTACTCAGTTACAAGCAGTCCTATATAAAAATCCAATTCAATTAGCAGTCGGCACTTACTACTTGCAGGCCCTAATGAAAACACCAAAGGACAATTCCTGTCTTCAGGGAGTTAACATTCTATTTGAATAAATCCAATGCTCAAGTGAAAATAATGGCAATAAAAATAATAACAAGAATAGTATTTATATAGGACTTTAAGATTTGCAAAGCACTTTACAAATATTATTTCATTTAATCCTCACAACAACCCTGGGCATAGGTATTATTTCTACTACTACTACCACCACCGCCACCACCACCGCCACCACTACAACTACTATTAGCATTTTACAAATGAGGAAACTGAGGCACACAGAGTTTAAGGGACTTAACCAGGGTCAAAAAGCTAGTAAGTATCCTAGGCTGTATTTGGACTCAGTAACTTTCTAATAGTCAGCTATTATTTTAAAGAAAGGTTATGATCTCTTCTGCCTCATAATGAAGTTCTCACACCACAAAAGTATAGATTATTATCTATTATAAAATAAGCCAATGAAAATTTGGATTCGTTCACAGCCTTGTTGTTCCCAGATTATTTCTGGGGGAGGAGAGAATGGTATCTCTTGCCTATCTCCTAAAAGATGAGCACACTTCCTATATGAGTCAAGTGCTTGATCCTAACAATGGCACCCAATTCTCTCTGTCTCTTCAAAAAGTGAAAACCACATAAACACGAACACACACAAATCTACTTGTAGAATTTTCACAGGAAGACAAAAGAATGATGAACCACTGTACCAGAAAGAGAGTTCCTGCCCAATGCCCACAGAAACATCCCTAGCAGAAATTCCCCCTCCCAGAAATAGAGTTCAACATCAGTTGTTTCCTTCGACCCACATTTTCCAAAGACCCATAACTAGGAAAGAGAACCAGACTCCTGCCTACGAGCTCTAAAATTCGGGGGTCACACTGGCAAAACTCACACATTGTCAGCAGTACACAAACAACTGAACAGAGCAGCTAGTTAGCAAGAATGAGTCGTTAAAACAGGAAACTGCTGGAAGACACACACTTCTTCCCCCAGCTGCAAGGTCCAGTGGGTTCCCAGGGACTGGTGTTCTAACGGCTCTGTCTCTGCTTTCTCTCCTTCCCTTGCCCATTGAAGTTGCCTTTAAAAGTTGATTTGCTCCAGCTCCATTATGTAAGGTTTTCCTGAGTATGAAAAATGTGAGTTATAAGTCTTCATTTAAATGGAGAGAGTTCTTTGAGCTAAGGCATGCCAAATAGCAACGCACAACCAAACCTCATAATGGCGATTATTAGGCAGCAGGCATAATGATGGATCTTTTCAGGGTTACTTCTCTGAAAGGCCAGGGAGAGTGATATCAAGCTGAGAATGACCAGGTGGGAGAGGAAGGCTGTCTTGAAGTTCATCAACAGCTTCTCAAAAAGCAAGCCAAATACTTTCATCTAGCTAGCCTCCCCCCCCCCCCCGAAAGAAAGAAAGAAAGAAAGAAAGAAAGAAAGAAAGAAAGAAAGAAAGAAAGAAAGAAAGAAAGAAAGAAAGAAAGAAAGAAAGAAAGAAAGAAAGAAAGAAAGAAAGAAAGAAAGAAAGAAAGAAAGAAAGAAAGAAAGAGAGAAAGAGAGAAAGAGAGAAAGAGAGAAAGAGAGAAAGAAAGAGAGAGAGAAAGAAAGAGAAAGAGAAAGAAAAAACCCTCTCCAAAAAAAAAGAACAAAAATCCAGTTGCTCTATTAAAAAAAGAGCCCTGAAATGGGATTCTTGGCAGGTTTTCCCCAATGCTAGCCTGTGTGATTCTCTTCTAAAGCCAGAAGACTTTAGGTGAGGGGGCAAAAGGTGTTTCCTCTTGGCTTGCTATAATTAAAACAGAGAGGTAGGGCCAGCTAGGTGGTGAAGTGGATAAAGCACCAGCCCTGGATTCAGGAGGACCTAAGTTCAAATCCAGACTCAGACACTTGACACTTAGTAGCTGTGTGGGCTGGGCGAGTCACTTAACACTCATTGTCCCAGAGAATGAATGAATGAATGAATGAATGAATGAATGAATGAATGAATGAATGAATGAATGAATTCTTATTCATTAAATGATTAATGTTAAAAACATAGGATAACAATCATTTTTAAAACCTTCAGAGGGCTGACTCATGAAGCACCATACCCAGACTTCAAAAGACTGATGGTGAGCTATGGTGGTGACCTACAGGTATCCAATAGGGCATACATTTTCAGACCTGGTTAGGTATTTGTTTTGTTTAAGTAGACTTATTTGTTACAAGGAAGGCTCTGTTGGGGGGCTAGAAGCGTGAAAGGTTGTCTTTGAGAAATGATAGTGATAAGACACATTGGATAGAGACCTAGCCTCGGAGTCAGGAAGACCTGTGTTCAGGCCTCTGATACACACTGCATGAAGGACCCTGGGCAAGTCACTTAATCTTAGAGAATTCCTTAGAGCACTGATCTAAGTAGTGTGGTACGGTTGGGGGGGGGGGGAGGAGCACTGGCTATGGAGTCAAGAGGACCCAGATTCAAGTCCCAACTCTGATGCTTACAATCTCTGTGACCTTGGACAAATCACTTAATCTCTCTGGGTCTCCTTTTCCTTATCTGTGAAGTCATTCAGTAAATATTTATTAAGCACCTGCTATATTTCAGGAACTGTACTAAGTGCTGGGGATACAAAACAAGGCAAAAAATGGTCCCTGACCTCAAGGAGCTTACAATCTAATAGGGGACACAACATGGAAACAGATTAAACAAAGCAAGCCATACACAGGATAAATAGGAAAGAATGTAAAGAGAGGACTAGACAATCTTTTCCACTTCTAGATCTATGGCCCCTTCTGTGCGACTTTGGGCAAATTGCTTAACCTCTCTGGGCCTTGGTATCCGTAAAATGAAAAGGTTACATTTAGAAGGCCTCCAAGGATCCTTCCAGCTCTAGGAACAGAATCCTATATAATGGTAGAATATTTCCTCATTAGGAAGTCCCAACCCTGATAAAACCGTGGGCAGGGTCAAAAAGAAAACAAATTGGGCGAGGGAAGGGGCAGGGCAATGAGGCTTAAGTGACTTGCCCAGGGTGACACAGCTAGTAAGTGTCAAGTGTCTGAAGTCGGATTTGAACTCAGGTCCTCCTGAACCCAGGACCAGTGCTTTATCCACTGGGCCACCTAGCTGCCCTCAAAAATGAATTTTTAAAAGCTTCTTTAAATCATCTTTTAAAGTATTTTCCAGAAACAGCGCATGTAAATTATTTTCTAAGTACCCTGGAAAGTGACTGAGGAATGGTCATTAGTGTTATTAAGTACCTTGGGGAACAACCTCAAGCATTATGGAAATGATCACTAGACTTGTAGCTAAGAGTGAAAGGAAGGTCTGTATTCTGTAGGCAGAGAATAAAGGGCTAACCTGAGCTCGACCCCTAAGGGAAGAGATTTAGGAAGACAAGTCCCATCTCATCCCTCCTCAGAAGTGGTGGACTAGGGGTGTGGAAGGCTGCACAGAAGGCTGGACTCAGGTGACAGATTGGTTAGTTTTGTTCATCTTTTTCTACTCTTTTTTAAAAAAGTCTTTCTTGTAAAGGGTGGCTCATTGACAGGGGAAGGAAGAGATATATTGAGAAATGGAGATGATAGAAAAATGAAAGGTTAAAGAGAAATTATTTATTAAGCACTTACAATGTACCAGAGAGTAATAAAAAATTTAAAATAAAAAGAGAGAATAAGGAGCTAGCTATTCTCTACTTTTCCCAGTTCTTCAAATCCTCTTGAGGCACATGGTGTAATGGACAGAGCACTGGACTTGAGTTCAAATCCCAACTCAGATACCTACTAGCTGTGTGATGCTACATGTCATTTAATTATTTTTTGTTTGTCTTGTTTGTTTTTTGGGTTTTGCAGGGTAATGAGGGTTAAGTGACTTGCCCAGGGTCACACAGCTAGCAAGTGTTAAGTATCTGAGGCCGAATTTGAACTCGGGTCCTCCTGACTCCTGGGACACTGTTCTATCCACTGCGCCACCTAGCTGCCCCTGCCCCACCCTTTTTTTTTTAATGTCTTGACAACTATTTTTTTTTCCAGGCAATGAGGGTTAAATGACTTGCCTAGGGTTACACAGCTAGTAAGTGTCAAGTGTCTGAGGCCAGATTTGAACTCAGGTCCTCTTGAATCCAGGGCTGGTGCTTCATGTCATTTAATTATAAAAAACAATAACAATAACAAAAATAGCTAACCTAGGGCTTATCATGAGCCAGGCACTGTGCTAAGCACTTCACAATTCTTATCTCATTTGATCCTCACAAAAACCTTGGGAGGCAGATACTGTTCCTATACCCACTTTAACAGATGAAGAAACTGAGGCAAACAGTGGTTAGGTAACTTGGCCAGGGTTCCATAGTAACTGTCTGAGGCTAGATTTGAACTCGAGTTTTCCCAACTCCGTTGCCTAGCCTAGTTGCCCTAGATTTAATTTCTCTGTGCCTCAGTTTCTTCATCAGTAAAATAAGAATGTTGGATGAAATGGCCTCTGTGATCCCTCCCAGTTCTAAATCTATGACTTTATGATTGTTACCCCTAAAAGGTTTTTCCTACATAGCTCCACAAAAATTACGTTCTTCCCCTCTCCCCATTTCTTTTAGGGACTTTAGCAGTATAACATTACACATAGGCAGACCTGTTCAATATGTTGGTTAGTGCTGTTGAAATTTATTTTCCTTTTGTATACTTTATTTTAAAGGATGGCTCTCTGGGAGGAGTCAAGGGGAGAGAGACACATTGGAAACTGTAGGTGATATAAAAACAAAAAGATAATAAAATGATTGAAAGGAAAAGAAATGATATCCTGTTCTCCATTGCTCAAGTCAACCACCACAGGGAAGGACAATCGAGTCAATATTCATGGCAGCAGAGTTGTGGCCCCAAGTAGGCTTAAGAATTTCCCAGAAGCTCCCACCCAGACTGTTCTGCCTTGAGAACTGGAAAAAAGGATTCCTTTCCAGGGGCACAATGAGATTTAAATTGAATCTGGCACAGGGGCCACCGACAAGCTTTCGTATGAATGCCAGCCACCAGTTCTGCAGGAACTCGGCAGAGGGAAGAGCCCTTAATAACTAGCTAGAGAAATTCAGCATGAAAAATCTCAGCCTGCAGTGCTAATCTCCCTTTCCTGGACACTGATCCTAAAGATGACCCACAAGATACAAGGCAGTGTCAACAAGTCAGAAGAGGTTTCGGGTTACAGCCCCTGACTCTAGGGAGAGAGGTGGTGCACTACAGGTGTGGCATGAGGCATACAGTGTCAGGCATGACCAATCATTTGGATCTGTTTTCTTTAACCAGACTTCTATGTTAAAAGAGATTGCATTTGGGAGGGACAAAAGAATCATTGGGAAGTTCTAGTAATGTTTTTAAAGGGCATTAATAAAACATCAAAAAAATAGCTTGGTGTCTTGTTAAAATCCTTTAAAGACAAACTCTTCTTTTTCCAGTCTTAGAAAACCTTTTCAACATCTTTTCTTCATCTTCCATCACTCTGTACTTCTTCCTATACTGACTGACTTGTGTACTTATCTCCCTCCCCAGGCAGACTCTCAGTACCTTAAGGACTGGAACTGCATTCTTTTTGTCATTCTACCCCCAGCACCTAGCACATGTGAGCATTTAATAAATAGCTTAACTTGAATTCATTTTAAAAGTCGGTCCCCATTTTAAAAATCCAGTTCAATTTCTGAAATGTCAAGAACTTGATTACAGGATGATTACACGTTGGAACTGGAAGGAAGCTGACCGGTCATTGAATTCAATCCCCTTATTTTACAAAGGAGGAAACTGAGGTTCACTTAAGGGAAGTGACTTGTACAAGGTCAGACAGGTAGTAAATAGTAGATTGGATTCAAACCCAGGTCTGCTGATGATTCAATATTCTTTTCACTACATAGAGGTCTGCCAGACTTTTTCAAGAAGGGCATTTTAGAACCAATCTCAATCTCCCTCTCCCCCACCCCTCTTTCTCTCTTCTCCTCCCTATCTTTCTTTTCTCCCAGCCCCATGTAATCCAGGGAGAGATGGGTGACACCTTCCCTGGAGAGGTCATACTGTATAGTAATAAAAATGCTAGATTTTGAGCCTGAATCTGGCTCAAAACTGCACTGAGACCTTGGGAACAGCCCGTATAAACTCCAGCTTATGTTTCCCAACTTCTCCTTCTTCATCCTCTGTCCTGTAACATTTAGTGACATTGGGTCACTTGTGGAACAGAAGACCAGCCAGCTACATAACATTATACATTTTAGGACACAATTCCCGACAGAATATGAGCTCCTTGAAGGCAGGGACAATCATTTTTGTCTTTGGATCCCCAGCCCTTAGCATTCTGGGTGGCATATAATAGGTGTTACAACAACCGACTTCTCAAGTGATTAATTAGAAGAAAAGTTCATAGAAAGGTAATTGTCCTTATTCACAAAGCAAAAGATGTCAACTAGATGCCTTGTAAGATCCCTTCCAGCTCTAACTCTCCCCCATTAGACAATTATCTGCCTGAGGACAGGCACTTGTTTTGCTTTTCTTTATAACCCTAGCAGTTAGCTAAGTGCCTGGCACATAGTAGGTGCTTGCGAAACATTCACTGAATGACTAACTAAATCTATGATCTTAAGATATACAAAATGAAGACAGATGAAAGAACACCTGCACCACAACCAAATACTTTTTTTGTTGTTATTTTGCAAAGTGTTTCATTGGTATAGGAACTCACTTTGGGGAAACCCCTTCACTGTTACAGGTCAGCTCCTCCTCTGCAATTTAGTCTCCAAGAGGTGAAAGTGATTTGCCCAGGGTCATATAACCAGACACATTTAAAAACAAAAACAACAAAAACAAACCCTCATATCCTAAAGCGCTCAGGCTTAGAGATGGAAGCAACTTCTGAGGTCATCTTAACCTGTCCCTCCATTTTAGCAAAAGGACAAACTGTGGCCCAAGAAAATAGACTCTCCCAAGCCGGGAGCTCCAGAGGCACAATTGAACCTACATCAAAAACTGAGGACAATGTTATTGCTCGTCTATGAAGCACACACCCATCCTTTCTTTTAACAATCAGACAACTCCAGAAGCATAAATAGGTTGGTATGTACTATCCATCCCATTCCCTTTGCAGGGATTGTACATTGTGGGGGATTCAACTGGGAATACACTGGGAATTTATGATTTATCAAAACAAAACTGGTGAATACGATGCAAGCTTCCATTTTTTTAAAAAATGCATAGAATGGAGAGTGAGGAATATTTTCTCTCAATCTGATAGGAAGAGGCTCATAGATTTGGAACTAGAAAGAAACTCTGAAGTCATCTAATTCAACTATTTCATTTTATAGGTGAGGAAACTGAGGCAGACAGAAGTTAAGTGAGTTGCCCAAGGTCACACAGGAAGTAAATAATGGAGCTTAGATTCAAACCCAGGTCTGCTGATGAACCAACATTCTTTTCACTACACAGAGGTCTGCCAGACTGTTTCAAGGAGAGCGGTTTAGAATCTCTCCTTCTCTGCCCTCTCTCCCCTCTCTCTGTCACAAGAGGCTTGACATTTGAACCCAGGTCCACTGACTCCATATTCAGTATTCTTTACATTGAACCATCCTCTCATACTTTGCAGATGAGGAAGGGAGGAAAATCGTGTTGCTAAAAAGAAAAGTTTAACCATCGTCCAATATATTGGAAGCCAGCCCCACAGGGGTCCTTCTTTGTCAACTCTTCAATGCACTGGTCCTTTTGCTTGGTGCCCTAGAGTTGGTGGGAGGGGAAAACCACACACCAGACAGTGTCTTGGGTTATTTTTTTTTCTAACCAACTCCCACTCTGGTAGGATTTTATCTGCTAGCAGACATTCAGACAACACCACTTCACAGCAAACCAATCACCTCTCAGTATCCTTGGGCAAAGAAACCTTTGAAATATACCACATTAACCATGACTTCCCCATTCAGCAGCAACCCTCTGGTCATGGGAGGGATGACCTAAAAGTGATTTCTCTTTTCCGGTACAACCTCCCTCCCCTTTCATGCCTCATTAGCTGGGCTGCCCCTTCCTCCCCCACCCACCCACCCCCCTCTGAGGCTGAGAAGACTCTTAATTTTCTCCTAGACAGTTTTATCTTTCCCTGTTGTCTTTCTAATCAAGAAGGCTCAAAAAGACAAGAGGCAATTCTCCAAAATGTAAGACATCCACAGGGTCTTTATATTTTGATATGAATGATAGGCATTTATTAAGCACTTACTGTATGTAGATCATAATAGTAAGGGCTGGGATAGAATAAGATGGCAAAGAAAAGCTATAAGTAACCCTACAAAGAGGAAGTATGGCTCAGTGGTGAATGGGAACCCAGGTCTTCCTAACTCCAAGCCCATTATTCTGATCCCTCTGCCCTTTCTCCAGGCTGCCTCATTTTGGGCCTTTCTACATTCAAGCTCCCTCCAGAGGCAGGAAATACAGCACAAGATCAAAGAACTGTGCTTTTACAAGTGAAAGAGAACATAGAGATATTCTAGCCCCAATCCTTTGTTTTACAGCTGAGGAAAAAGGAGACCCAAAAGAGGTTAATGGCTTTGCCTATGGTGACTCTGATAGGATGTGAACCCTGAAA
Source organism: Dromiciops gliroides (assembly GCF_019393635.1). Taxonomy (NCBI): domain Eukaryota; kingdom Metazoa; phylum Chordata; class Mammalia; order Microbiotheria; family Microbiotheriidae; genus Dromiciops; species Dromiciops gliroides. The sequence continues at coordinate 281,365,827 of NC_057865.1, read as the reverse complement.
ACTTCAGTTCAAATTCAGCCTCAGACACTAGCTGTATGACCCTGGGCAAGTCACTTAACCCCAATTGCCTCACCAAAAAACAAACAAACAAAAAAACCTAAAACAAAACCAAAAAAACTCTACATAGTTAAGACATGCCCAGAATCAGCATCGGTGTCCAAAAATGTGTTTCCTCCTCAATCTGGGTCAGGAGGCAAGTAGTATGGACCAATCAACATACAAAGGGGTTTGCAACCCTTGAAACACTACATAAGGGCTAGTTAGGGTTGGTGGTATTATTCTTAATCATCATCAGTCTTCTGGGATCATGGTTGGTCAGTCAGAGGCTGAACTGAATTCTTGAGAATTGGAGTGCCAGAGGTAACACAGCTCTGAGGCAGCTAGGATAGAGAGAGGATCCTCAGACACTTACTAGCTATGTGACCCTGGGCAAGTCACTTAACCCTGATTGTCTCCCTCTCCCCCTAAGAAAAAAAAAAAAGGCAACCTAGCTCCATCCAACAACCTTAAAGGCAAGGACATCCAGACTCTTCCCTTTCCTTGCAGCATCTCCAATGAAAAACCCCAGCCCCTTCCCAAGTTGGGCTTTTACAGCTTCGACCAGTCTTCCCCGGGTTATAATGAGGGAAATACTTTGCAAACCTTGAAAGCACACTTTAAACCCAAGGTATCAGAGGGAGCCTGAGCAGCAGCTGGAGGGAAAGCAGGCAGGAGCTTAGAATATCAAACAAAGGGGGAAAGTGACAAGCCTCCACAGTTTAGGAGAGGAGGTACCGGGTCTTCATTGAAATGTAAATGAAGCTGAGCTGGCACATTTAATGTCTCCTGACTCATCTCTAGCTTGCAAGTCTCCCTCATCAGCTCTCTTGTAAGAGAATCTAACCTGTCGGCAAGAAAGGCTTTTTCTGAGGCCCTGAGCGAGGTCTCATCAGAAGCTTCCTCAAGCCTGGGCCTGGCCAGCTTGACTGGCAAAGTCTTTGTGGCGACTCAGGGCCCGCAGGCCTCTTCTTTTCTGCTGCCGTGTCTGGACCAGGCTCCAGGCTGAAGATGGCAGATACAGGTGGACACAGAGAATCCGGATCCTAGGGGTTCAGACCCTTAAGTATGGAAAGGGTTACAGCAGCACAGACTAAGAGCAGGATCATAGCTCTACAGCTGTGAGGGGCTGTAAAAAGAACAGAAGGCGGGGCAGCTACGTGGTGAAATGGATAAAGCACTGGCCCTGGATTCAGGAGAACCTGAGTTCAAACCCAGCCTCACACACTTGACACTAGCTGTGTGACCCTGGGCAAGTCACTTCACCCTCATTGTGGGGGGGGGGCGGTGCACGGCAGAAGGGAAGGGACTTACCCTAGGTCACCAGGATTGAGGTCCTCTGACACATCAAATCCAGCACCCTTCCCACCGTACCATAGTGCTTCCAGGATCAGAGGCCTGGGAGCTGTAGGGACTAAACTCTCCAGTGCTTCCCAAAAACCTCTAAGTCTTTAAGTTTCAAAAACAGTAGCAAGTCTGCAAAGGAGAAGGGAGTCATCCCAGCTGGGAGTTCCCTATACCAAGAAAATTTCAAATTCTGATAAAAAAAGAAAAGTGTTTATTTTTCTCACCCAGCACTTCATTTTGTCTTTCTGATACACTTATTTTCCCTTTTATAGTTATGTATGTCCATGTCTTATTCACCCACTAGGCTATAAGCTCCATGAAAGCAGGGTCTGCATCTTATCTGAACTTTTTACCTCTCCAGTGTTCTACATACAATAGGTACTTAACACAAATAACTAAAATTATACACACACACACACACACACACACATACCCTGTAAGAAGGAGTTTTTATTGACAGTCTAAGGCTCAGAGATTAAAAACTTTGCCCGTGGTCACACACCTAGTGTCAGAGACAGGATTTGAAACTGGATCTTCCTCACTCCAATTCCAAAACCCTGTTCACTATACCATGCAGCCTTTTCAATAACTTAGTGTGAAAAATGTCTATCCCAAGATGGCAAGGCTTAAATAAAGTCATGAGGGATTCCCAAACAGGTTTTTGCAGGAAGGGAATGGCAGGATAGGCAGAGCAGAGGGCCACATATCCCCAAGCACAGGCTTTTGAGAAGGAAGGAGACCGAAGATGGGGGAACCCCCCTGCCATTACATGAGAAAGCTAATGACACAGAAAATGGGTCCAGGAGCTTTGATTTTACCAGCCAAATATAGACTGAAAACTCCCTAGCCTGAAAAATGTGAGCTGCCTTCCTTCTGACGATGAAATTCTGACCAACCTTCATTTTAACTATTTTGAATAATAGGGAGAGGCACAAGTACTGTGGCTTCCAAAGGTGCAGGGAACTCCTGGTAAAAAAACTTCCTCCACCAACTCAGATCAGCACCTGCTTTAATATTTCTAAGCTCAATCAAATTGCTTTAAGTCTCAGAGAGGGAGAAGGTGAAGGAGGGAGGGAAAAAATTAGCAACTCAAATTTTTTTAAATTAATGTTAAAAAATTGTCTTTACACATAATTGGGGAAAACAAAATATTATTTTTAAGCTTAGCTATTTCTTTGGGACACTATTATTGGTTAAATGACTTATCCAGGGTTGCACATCCAGTATAGCATGTGTGTAGGATTTGAGTTCAAAGATTTCCAGTCCCAAAAGGTGACTCTCCATTGTGCCATTCTGTGTGTGTGTGTGGAGAGAGGGAGAGGGAGAGGGAGAGGGGGAGAGAGAGAGGGGGGGGGGAGAGAGAGAGAGAGATCCCCTCTAGTCCTTAACTTTCCGAAATTTGCACGAAGTTCATTTTCCACATGCTGGGGCAATGGCTTGGAGGGAGCTAAGTTACCACAGTTTCAGATAATAAAGTTCAAGAAATGATAGCAGTGCTGCTGTCGCAGCCCATAAGATGTCCACACCCCACCTCCCATGGGACAGGAAAACTTGAAGCTGCATTGGATAAGGGAGAAGACCAATGCCAGAAGTGAAGAGGTAGCCTTGCAGGAAGCTAGGGAGACAAAGACCAAGAAGACTGATAAGAGCAGCCTAGCCGGGCAAAGAAGAGCTACAAAGGTGGGAAGTTTACTGACCTAGAGCTCCAGATGTCTACCACCGATTTTGGAGCCAGAGAACAAAGCTGTAGGTCCTTAATAAGCCAGGCTCGGGACAAAGCCCAATGGAAGGGTGAACCCATAAAGCTAAATTTGGGATGGATCTCCCTTCAGCATGAAGCCTTTCCTGATGATCCCCTCTCCCAACTTCTAATATTTGCCCTCCTTGTTCTGTACATAGTGTATTTATTCTCTTTATATTCACAATGTATTTACTGAGACATCTGCTTCCTGTCTGCCTGTTACAGTGTAAGCTTCTCGAAAGAAAGGACTGTTTCATTTTGTATATTGTCTCTCTAGTGCCAGGCACATAGTAGGTACTTAATAAATGCTTATTAATTGAGCCTTTCTAGAGACTGACTCATAAATGCAGCATTCAATTCAATGGGCCACTGAGCTGCCTCTATCCCAAAGAAGGGGGGAAAAAACCCCACAACACCCAACCTCTAAATGAAATTTACTCACAATCTGATACATGAAATACCCAAGCAGAAAAGCCCACTAAACAAAAACACAGTCTTGGACTCTGCTTTCCTAAGGTTGAAAAAACCAGCAATTTTTCTGCTAAAACACCGAATTCTATGGAATTTAGAGGATGGAGGGGCTTTAGACATCATAGAATATTGGGGTAAAAGGAATCTCAGAAGTTCTCTCATCTACCCTACCCTAACCCCATTAACAGATAAAGAAACCAATTCCATCTCTGACAATTATTCTTCCTATTATCCTAAGGTGAGTCATTTCCTTCCCTGGGCCTCAATTTCCTCACCTGTAAAACAAGGTTGGACTAGATGGCCCCTGGGGTCCCTTCTACCACATTCCAGCAATAATGACATCCAGTTCAAACGAGACCCTTTTTTTTCCTTTTCCTTTTCCTTTCCTTTCCTTTCCTTTTTTTTTTTTTTTTTTTTTTGGTGAGGCAATTGGGGTTAAGTGACTTGCCCAGGGTCACACAGCCAGTGTCAAGTGCCTGAGGCCGGATTTGAACTCAGGTCTTCCTGATTCCAGGGCCGGTGCTCTATCCACTTCGCCATCTAGCTGCCCCTAAACGAGACCCTTTTTAAAAGAAGGGGGGGGGGAAACACCCAACCATCTCAACCAGTGCATACAGCTTCAGGAATCAAGTACCAGCATTTCATAAATGTATAGTGAGGGAATGAACTGAGCACCTCAATAGAGAAGGCTTTGTATGCCAAACAATAGCTTTTCTTCATTAGCGTCTCTCATGTATTGATTACAGAAGACACACTGTACAAACACTGTCTCCCCAGTAAAGAGAGAGGAGCAGAGGAGATTGTGAATTCCATAGCTGCCAATTCCCCATAGATTACATTCTGCCCTCAAATACCTGCTCTACTCCCATTGATCTCAAAGCCTTTAAACAAAAGACAAAGGGGAAGTGGGGAGAGAATGGCCTCCCCCTCCCCTCAGTCAGCCAGCAATACCATATAAACAGGGATCGGAGAAATGAACTCCACCATGAGCTGGCGTTAAAGTCACAATCTCCTCCTTATCTTCCACAGACCCAACTTATAAACAGCCACTCTCATTCACCCCACCCCCCACTCTATCTCCTTTGCCTGGTTCAAAGGCGCCCATTGAGTTCTAGGGCAGCTCAGAGAGTGGAGAAGACTGTGGCCCATTGTGGCCTGAAATGGAAGGAGGAATTCGGTTTAGATTGACCTTAATGGTCGAAAACCAGATAGACTTGTAAAAATTTTTGTGTATATCTCTTGCATAAACATTTCTGTGTAAGGTTTTGTTAAGCTGAAAACGAGTGTATAAATACATTGATACTGAACCAACTCAAACAAGCAGGCAGTAATGGCTGGGTAATGACTACACAGGGCCAATTTGTTCTTGCACCATTCTGATTAAGAACCTTTTTTTTTTCTTTTTTCAGGCTGAAGTGGAGGAGGATGGAAGAAGCTTCTGCTTGGATAAATATTCCAAGACTGGTGGGTTTTGCCCCATTACCGGGACAAGGTGCTTTAACTGAGAAAAAGGAACTAAATACATAACTGGGGTGGTAGATTGTGTGTGCTCCAGGGGATGGGGGTGAAGTGAAAATGGAGACATCACATTGAAATGGGAAAAAAGGGCTGGATCTTATCAGAGTATCTTGATTTGAATCCTGATTCTGCCATTTGTTACCTGTCTGGTCTTGATAGAATCATCTGATTCCCCTCTGGGACTCAGTTTCTCTCCTTTAGAATATAAGCTTCCTGAGGGCAGGGATTGTTTCATTTTGAGATGTGTATCCCTAGCACTGTGCCTGTCATATGTTGTTATTCAGTTATGTCTAATTCCTCATGATCCAATGGACCATGGCACAACAGTATTGTCCGTAGGGTTTTCTTGGCAAAGATACTGGCACGGTTTTCCATTTCCTTCTCCAGTGGATTAAGGCAAACAGATGTTAAGTGACTTGCCCAGGGTCACACAGCTAGTAAGTACTTGAGGTCTTCCTGACTCCAGGCTCAGCACTCTCTCCACTGAGCTAGGGTATATGCCTAGCATACAGTAGGTGCTTAACAAATGCCCGCTGATTGGTTTGATTCTATCGGTAACACTAGATGGCCTCTGAGGTAGCTTCCAAATGCTACAAGCCTATCACTCTATGACTCAAAGCTACTGAAGAGGGAAGGTGCCCTCTGCACAGAGCACAGAATCCAGTCCTGTAATTACTTCCTCTCTCAGAACCTAGCACAGTGTAGGTGCTTAATAAAAGGTTGTCAAATGGAAGGCACTGGAAGCCCAGGTTCCTTGGAGAAGTGCCTCATGTGCTTGTCATTGATTCAGAAGCAACATCTGCTCCCACTCTCCCGCTCTTCCCCTTGACTCCCTCCACCCCTGGAGTCTCCTTCGCACACCTGTTCCCTCCCTTGTCTCTCTGTTTTTCCCTTCACTTACAACAGGATAACTTCCCTCTGAAAATTCACCCTTGAACCCAATACCATGTACTTCCAGAGGCCTTACTACTGCTTTGATCTGACTCATTGGCAACCATCTCTTGTGAAGGTGACCGAGAGAAGGCTTTGGAACTGCCCCAGGGACCTGATGCCTCTACCCTGGACAGCTGCCTTCCCACATCCATTCTCACTTCCAGACTACTTACGCCTGGTGACAGTCTTGTCAAAGTCTTTAGGCCAAACCTCGGGAAGGCCAGCTGTAAATCATTTTCTCTTCCCCCCATCCACCACCCCTTCCTCACCCATCACTGGTCATTCCAAGGAACATGACGGCTTGGCAAAGGACGGACAAGTCTGCGCCAAGATTAGATTTCTCCCAGAACAGTTCTGAAGGACTGCCCTCTCTGTCCTCCCAGCCCTCCACGGGGCTTCAATTGTCCTGCTGGGTCCCCATCTTTTGACGGATGGCTCTGTCCAGCCTAGGGGGAGCAACACATGGCAATAAGAACTTTGCTACTCTACATTTTGTCTTGTGGGCCAGTGACCTTGTCTCCCAGCCTTGGCTCCATATTAATCAAAGTACAGCCCCATTCTCCTTTCTCAAAGCTCAGAGAGATCACCAATGCAGTAGAATAAACAGCTACACCTGGAGTCAAAAGTCTTGAATTCAGGTCAAATGGCAAGATTCACACAGACTACTCTTAATCACCAGTGCAAACTGGCAGCACCTCCTTTCCCCCAGCTCCTGAACTTTATGGGAAGATCCAATAAGATAAGGGAGATCAATCAGCAAGCATTTATTAAGCACCCATTATATACTAAGCACTTATTAGATGCTGGGATGATAAAGAAAAAAATATCCCCTGCTCTCATGCAGCTTACCTACTGAAGGGGGAGACAACATCCATCCATCCATCCATCCATCAGTCGGTCAGTCTGTCTGTCTATATACATACACACACACATTTGGTGATATATGATAATCATAGCTAATGATAGCATTTCTATAGTGATTTAAGATTTGCAAAGTGCTTTACAAATATTATTTCATTTTGTTTTACATGATTGCATATGTATAACCTGTTTCTGATTGTTTACCATCTCAGGAAGGGGAGAAAGGAGGGAAGGATAGAACTTAGAACTCAAAACTTTTTTTAAAAACCAAATGTTTAGGGGGCAGCTAGGTGACGCGGTAGATAAAGCACCAGCCCTGGATTCAGGAGGACCTGAGTTCAAATCCAGCCTCAGACACTTGACATTAGCTGTGTGACCCTGGGCAAGTCACTTAACCCCCATTGCCCCACCCCACCTCCAAAAAAGTTTAAAATTGTTTTAACGTGTAATTATGGGAAAATAAAATATATTAAATTTTTAAAAATATTATTTCACTTAATCCTCACAAAAACCCTGGGGGCAGTTGCTACTATGATCCCTATTTTAAATACATTCTTTTTTTAGGCATCACAACAGCCCTGTGAGGCAGATTCTATTGCTATCCTCATTTACGGTTGAGGAAACTGAGGCAGACAGAGGCTAAGTGACTTGCCGAGGGTCATACAGTGAGATAAGAAGCTGGGTGAGAGAAAGAGTTTCTTATTCATCTTTTTGCTTCGCTATAGAGATTTGGGGGCTTCAGGTGATCTCAATGAACGTTGTCCAAATGCAGAGCACAAACAGCTCTCAATCAGGAGATCTCCAACTATGAGCACCAAGAGAATTTGTGAATCTGAGTTCTAATCTCAGAGGCTGTGCTATACTACAGAGTGGAACTTAGAATCCAGAGAAGTCAGGCTTCCAATCTGAGCCCCTATACCTACTAGGTGTATGCCCTTGAGACCTCTTCATCTCTGTTTGCCTCAGTTTACTCATTTATAAAATGAGGATAATAACAGCACCTACCTCACAAGACTGTAGAAAACTCATGTTTGTAAGGTGCTTTGGCCATCTTCAAACACCAGGTGCATGTTTGCTAGAACAATCCCAGATCTGGAGTTAGAAAGAATCTGAGAGGCTGTCTAGTCCAACCCCCTCATTTTATAGATGGGAAAACCGAGGTGCAGGGAGGTTGTGACTTGCCTAAGCATCAGAGGTAAAAATTGAATTCTGGTCCTGTGACTCTAAAGACAATGCTCTTTCCAACACCTTGCTTCTCTCTAGGGTTTTGTCATCTCCAGTGGGTACCATAGTTGGGTGTCAAATCAAATTTTTGTTTAAAAAAGAATGTTTATTTTTAAATTTTTAATAAATAAAATTTTTAAATACAAAATTTGTGTTTTGAAATTTAAGATATTTTTAATGGAAGGGAGGGAGGAAGGGAGGGAGGAAGGGAGGGAGGAAGGGAGGGAGGAAGGGAGGGAGGAAGGGAGGGAGGAAGGGAGGGAGGAAGGGAGGGAGCGAGGAAGGGAGCGAGGAAGGGAGCGAGGAAGGGAGCGAGGAAGGGAGCGAGGAAGGGAGCGAGGAAGGGAGCGAGGAAGGGAGCGAGGAAGGGAGCGAGGAAGGGAGCGAGGAAGGGAGCGAGGAAGGGAGCGAGGAAGGGAGCGAGGAAGGGAGCGAGGAAGGGAGCGAGGAAGGGAGCGAGGAAGAGAGGAAGAGAGGAAGGGAGGGAGGAAGAAAAGGAAGGAAGAAAGAAGGGAGGAAAGAAAGAAGAAAGGAAATAAGGGAAGAGGGGAGGAAGAAAGAGAAAGAGGTAGAGGAAAGACATGGGTACCAGCAGTTGAAAAGTTTTGTTTCTGTGTTTAAAGTAACTGTAGTTACTCCATGACTGCTTAACCAGACATGAAGCTGCCACTATGCCCCACTATGATCAGCCTAACCACAGAAAGAACCCATCCAGCTCTTAGCCTCCAGTCTGGCCCTGGGTGCACAAAGGATGAAGGGGAGCCCACCCTTGTGAGACCTCTCTCCTCCAACCCCCAGACCCTGGTGCCATCACTTACTGCAGACTGTATTCCTAGAAGGGCTGTTCAGACTTTTCCCTCTTCCAGGACAGAGCTAAGAAGTTTGCCTTCCCTTTGATCCTCACCTACTTCCAGAACCAGCCTTTCAGGATCTGAGAAAGTGTTCTTAGCACCAGGTTATTATGTTAACAACAAACACCTGCCCTGAGTCAGGAAAGGAATTAAAAGGCTATTTAACCCCGAGATGAGCAAAGGACAAATATAAAATCTTCATGGTAATCTCATTCAGAATGGAGACCCTATTCTGCAGCCATCCCCCCCACCCTACCCCAAGGCTTACTCTTAGAACCACCAGGCAACCATTTGTCCAACTCCATAGTGACCAGTATGGAAGCTTTCAATTCTCCTTTCCCCACACCCACTTTGTCCTAGGAGTCAACAAGCATGAACAGCTAAAGGCTTAATGATGAAATCCTGGGTTATGTGGGATAGCTCTCTGAAAGAGGGGAAGAGGAGAAACATGCAGCGAGGAATCTAGGCAATATAAAATAAAGTATATTCATCAAAATTTACTTTTCATAAAAAGAGTTCACGATGAGTCACCAACCATTTTGATGGGGGGGGGGGGGGCGGGAGAAACAACAGGAAGCCAAGCTGTACAGTTGATCATGCACCATCATCGACTAACACTACCCGAGACAAAGCAAAGAGATAGGAGGCCGTGTTGGAAGACCACAGCTTGGCTGAAGGTCAAGCTGTCTAAAGCTCAGCAGCCAAACAAACAGGCCCTTGACAGCTTTGGTCTCTGAAGACTCTGGGCTACATCTTCAAATTCTTGAGAGACGGAGATAGGTTCTTTCAGGGAGAAGAATTCCATTTTTTTTTTAATGGAAGGAACCCCACAGGATCATAGATCTGAGAGCCCTTGGAGGATATCTTATCCAAGCCCTTCATTTTAGAGATGAGCAAACTGAGGCCCAAAGTGGGGGTTGGGTGGCTTAATCAAGGTTACAGAATCAGATTTTGAGCTGGAAGGAATCTTAAAGGCCCTTTAATCCAACACCACCATCTTACTGATGATGAAACTAAGACCCAGGGAGTGTGGTGGCAGGAGAAAATATCTGGACCATATATAACAGTGCCTGGCACACAGTAGTTGTTGTTCTGTTGTTTCAGTTATGTCTGACCCTTCATCATCCCATTTGGGATTTTCTTGGCAGAGATACTAGAGGAGTTCGTCATTTCCTTCTTCAGCTCATTTTACAGATGAGGAAACTGAAGTAAACTGGGTAAGTGACTTGCCCAAGATCATACATCTAGTAAGTGTCTGAAGCTGAACTCCAGGGCCAGCACTCTATCCCCTGCGCCACCTAGCTGGCATATAGCAGGCACTTAATTAATGCTTGTTCCCTTCCCCTTTATATAACATGCCCAAGATCACATAGGTAGTAAGGTAGAAAGTCACATTGGAACTCAGGTCTTCCTGACTGCAGGTCTGGTGCTCTATCCATTGCACCATCAAGCTGCCTTTGATAAATTTACTACAGTAAATTTAATATATACTTTAAAAAAAACACACATATGTAATAGAAATTCATGGTTTCATATGCAATGCTCCTTTTCTGTTCTTTGATCGCCAAAATGTCCAGGTCATAATAAAAATTAATAAATATGATTAATTTCTAATATAATAATTACAAAAGAATAAATAGCATCACTTTATAATAATTTCTAATATAATAATTATAAAAATTGATCATTTATGATATGATAATTATATAATAAATATTAATGGTTTATAATGTAATTTATAATATATGATTATAAAATAAATAACATTATTATTTAAGTAATAATATTTAAAAATAAAATTCTTCCCTCTTGCTAGCCTTAGAAAAATTTTAAGAACTAAATCAACTGCCTATTCTCCCTTCCTTCTCCAACAAAAATGTTAAATTGTTCCTAAAAGAAGTATTTTAAACAATGCTATCTATGGCTAAGAGACCATTCAGGCCAATGATTAACTCTGTCTTTGAAATAAGATCTTGGCTTTATGCTCTCCAGTTGGCTTGAGTGATCTCTCTGGAAAATCATTGAAAGAGGAGTCAATCTCCAGAGACCCTGAAACTCAGATAATGGAACAGTTTTCAAGGAAGTTTCCAAAATCAGTTTTCTTGGAGAGCTCCTGCCTGGTGCAGTAATTAGACGATTGTGAATTCTTGAAAAGTCAGAAGGAGTTAACATTTTTCAAATCGTTCATTTGCATGTCTCTGCCCTTCCAGCCCAGATTCCATTTTTTAAAAGATACCTCCCCCACCCACACTCCACTAGTTTAAGATTTCACGGGGCAGCTAGATGGCGCAGTGGATAGAGCATGGGCCCTGGAGTCAGGAGTACCTGAGTTCAAATCCAGCCTCAGACACTTAACACTTACTAGCTGTGTGAACCTGGGCAAGTCACTTAACCCCAATTGCCTCACTAAAAAAAAAAGATTTCACAAATTTGTCTTCAGAAAATTCGAATCTCAGGGTCACCTACAAGTGGGATAGTGTCTATCCCCTCTCCAATCCACCATCTTCGCCGTTGTCAGATTCATCATCCTAAAGCACAGGTTTGAGGGAGATACTCCTCTTCTCATGAAGCTTCTCTGACTCCCCAGTGACTTTAAAGCCCTCCACAGTCTAATTCTAATCTATTGTCCCAAGCTAATTAGCCATTGCTCCTCCTCACTTGCTCTTCCCCCCCCCACATTCAGTGTTCCCCATGCATGACATTACATACTCCAATTTTACACTTCAGCTGCGTCTGTTCCCCCAAGCCTGAAATGCCTTCCCTCTCCACATCTACCTCTTGGGACCAGCCTCAGGATAAGTACCACCTTAAAAGAGACCACAGAGGTCATTTCTTCATTTTACAAGGGAGGAAACTGAGGCCCAGAAATGGATTGTGGGATCATAAATTTAGAGCTAGGAGGAACTTCAGAGGCCATCTCCTCCAAAGCATCTAGGTGATGAAGTAGATAGAGCACTGGACTGGGAGTCAGGAAGAGTAGAGTTTGAATCTGGCCTTGGACACTTACTGGCTGTGTGACCCTGGACAAGTCACTTAACCTCTGCTTGCCCCAGTTGTCCCATATGTAATATGGAGATAATAATAGTATCCACTTCCTGGGGTTGTTGTGAGGATCAAATGAGATAATAATTATAAAGTGCTTAACACAGTACCTGGCATATAGTAGGTGCTATAAAAATGTTAGCTATTATTACTGTTATTATATCAGATGAGGAAGTGAGGCCCAGAGAGATTAAGTCACTCAGGCAGTAACAGATGTAGGACTTGAACTTCAACCTGCTAACTCCAAATCTCAATAAGCAATGTGGTAGTGAGCTGACTGGCAGTCCCAAGAGGCAGTCCGTGGCTGAGCCTGTGCTCAAAACTTTCCATACAGCTTATGCTATCAGATATAGTCAATTAATTGATTGGTTTTGCCAGAATAGTTTCCCCCCACATCCCCACCCCACCTCTCTCTTCTTTTGTTTTTCATCTTTGTTACAAGATGACTGGGGAGGGGGAGGCGATTCAGAAATGAATGGGATGTAAAAACAAGAGAGATCAATTTGTAAAAAGCATTCCAGCTTGGCAGGACTTGCCAGTGCTTGTGTTCCCCTGGCAGCACATTCAGGAGCTCAAGGTTATCTCCACCCAAGGATGAGGAAGCAGACGAAGGCTTTACTGAAGGCTATATACCCCACCTTTTCTGGGACAGTGCTACGCTCAGTGCAATGAAAAGAATGATCGATTTGGAATCAAGGGACCTGGGTTCAAATCCCAGCGCTATCATTTACTACGTAGGTAATCTAATTCAAGTCACTTTACCACAGTAAGCCTCAGTTTCCTTATCTGTAAAAATGAGGGAGTTTGGGGCAGCTAGGTGCCACAATGGATAGAGCACCAGCCCTGGAGTCAGGAGGACCTGAGTTCAAATCCAGCCTCAGACACTTAACACTTACTAGCTATGTGACCCTGGGCAAGTCATTTAACCCCATTTGCCTCACTTTAAAAAAAAAAGGGGGGATTTGGAATGGATGAAGTAGAAAGATCCCTTCCATTTCTAGTTCTGATCCTATAATGTTTACTACCTATGTGATCCAGGGCAAGTCACTTTACTTTCCAGTGCCTCATTTTCCTCATCTGTAAAATGAGGGGTTGGACTTACTGTCCAACCCCCTTGAAGGGACCTTAGAGGCCAGTAAATCCAACCCTTCTATGTCTAAATCTGGGCCAGGCCTGGAGTGAAGAAGACCTGAGTTCAAATCTGGCCTTGGCTGTGTGGCCCTGGGTAAGTCAATTAACCCTGCCTACCTCAGTTTCCTCATCTGTAAAATGAGAAGGAAATGGCAAACCACTCCAGTATCTCTGCCAACAAAACCCCAAAGTGGGGTCACAGAGAGTCAGACATGACAAAAATGACTGAACATCAAAAACAAAAAACTCTAAATCTATGAGCCTATGACCTGTTATGTCACTTCTCTCTGGGCCTCAGTTTCCTCATATGTAAAATGAGGATATTTGACTAGATTGGCTACTAAGTTGGCTACCAATTCTACATCTATGATTCTATGATACAAGAGAATGGGTGAAGGAGGTTGCTGAAGTCCCAGAAGCCTATTCCCCCTCTAAGAAATCACATCAGGCTTGAATTGGGTGCAAGATCAATTTCTCTCTCTCTCTCTGTCTCTCTGTCTCTGTCTCTCTGTCTCTCTGTCTCTGTCTCTGTCTCTCTCTGTCTCTCTCTCTCTGTGAAGCAGGGGACTATGGGGGTGGAACATTACATACACAATTGGGTCAGTCAATGTGTCAACTGGTTTTGCTGAAATGTGTTGTGGCAGTTGTTATCTTTGTTCTAAGAAAAGGCCCAGTGGCCAAAGGAAGGAGTGGGGTGTATATTCTGAAATGAATGTGATATTTTTTAAAGATTTTTGATGCCTTTCATTTTCCAAGAAAGAACTAGAGAAAGTCAGCATGGTGTAGCCAGCAAGGTATAGACTTGAAGTCAGGAACACCTAGGTTTGAATTTCACCTCTGGCACTCCTTAGCACTATAATTGCAGCCAAGGCATTCATTCAACTTCCCAGGGCCTCACTTTCTTCATCTATAAAATGCATATGATAATATCTGGCATGCACACCCCCCTGGGCCATTGTGAGGCACAAAAGATTAGAATGGATATACAAACAAAAAACTAAAAGTGGTTTTAAACAGCTTTGAGAAAATGCCAATATTTTGTAAAAAGTATATATGGTTCACAGGCGGTGTAGTGGGTAGAGAGCTAGCCTTAGGGCCAAAAAGATCTGAGTTCAAGTCCTGTCCCTGATGCTGTGTGACTCTGGGCAAGTCACAGAACCTCTCAGAGCTCCAAGCTTCAAGAAGAGTACAAATCTGTATTGGTAGAAGGGAGTTCCTCACCATAAAACCTCCCCTCAATGATGATAAAATCTCACGACCAATTTTTTTTAACTATCCACTTCCTCTTAACATCAGGGGTGGGAGAATACAGACGAATGAGACATACATTCCAGACATGGTCAATGCGATGACTTTTTGTGCCTAAGTGTACTTCTGTGTTACAAAGAAGGGCTCCACTTGGGAAGGAGGGGAAGAGAGGAAAGGAGTGAGTCATTGAGAAGTCACAGCAATACTTTTTAAAAAGAATATTAAGGAAACATTTTTTAAAAGAATGCATTGTTCATGGCTTGCTTTTAAAAATCAAAGGTCTCAAGAAAAAGGAGGAGCGAAGGAATAAAAGAGATATCTGTAACCAAGATTATATATTTGATGCTTACTTGAGAAAATAGAGATTTAGAGCTAGGAAAGAACTCAGAGATCTTCCTTCCCCCTCCCCCTCACCACCCCGCCCCCACCTCAGAGGACCCAATTCCCAGATAGGAAAAGTAACTACCCAAGGTAGTAAATGACAGAAGTGGGGTTTGAACTGGTATCCTTTCACTCCAAATCCAGCCCTCTAAAGATCCAAGGGAAACATCAGACCTGATGCTGGGAACTGTCCAAAAAAGATCAGATCACTGCAACTTCTAGACTAAACAATAAAGTGGTAGGGGAGCATGGGAGAGGGACTATTCAGTGCAGCAGCAAGCATTTATTAACCCCCCACTGTACACCAGGCACTAGCTAGGTGTTGGAATAAATGAAAATGGGATATGCCCCATTATTTAAACACTCTCCTTATTCCAATCCCCTCCCCATCCTTTTACTGTTTAAACAGAGAGTCGAATGACTGTCAAAAGAGCCTGACCGCTAGAAGGCTCATTCCTTCAATATAATAAAACCTCATTAATTCAGGAACCTGGATAATTCAAGTGGTGCATAATTGATTTTCATCAAGTAATAAGTTCAACATCATCGTCTCTGCACATTTTCTGAGCCTCACTCCAGAGAAAGTATTCTGCTCCCAAAAAATCACTGTCTTTTTCAAAAAACAAAGGCATCCTTCCAGGGGCTTTCAATCCTAAGACTAAAACTTTCATAGACTCAAGAGCCAAAAGGATCTATATGTCTATGAGACAGTATTTTAAAATGCAAAGCTGTTGTTGCATGATTGTTATAGCCTGGGGGAGGGGGGGGGAACCTCTCTAGTTTAGGGTGGGGGTAGAGGTAAGAGCTAACCTTTCTTCTTCTTTTTTTTTTTTTGGTTGTTGTTGTTGAGGCAATTAGGGTTAAGTGACTTGCCCAGGGTCACACAACTAGTTAAGTGTCAAGTGTCTGAGGCCAAATTTGAACTCAGGTCCTCCTGATTCCAGGGCCGGTGCTCTAACCACTGCACCACTGAGCTGCTCCTAGAGCTAACCTTTGGCTTGCTCTGATACAGACATACCCCTTTCTCTTACTGCCCCCCTTTTTTTAGCCTCTTCTATGCCTGGTATCTCCCATGCTAAATACATGAATGCAACCTGGCAAACTGGTTCTTCTCCCTGCCTGTGACTGGGTTAGAAGATTCAGGAGACAGGCCTAATACAGACTCTCCCCATAAAAGCCCCTATCCTAGCTTCTATCACCAAACAACTGGTGTTCCAGATGTTCCTGTCCTAAAGGAGAAAGGATCATGTCTGGCATCACCTGAGTCAGGAGGGCCTCTCTCAATGGTTCATCTTCCCAGTCTGCCATCCTCCTGCTTACAGGTATTTCAGGTTAAGCCATAAATTTTCCCAGGTGTGAGTTAAAGCACACTTGATAAAGAGTCCTATTGATTTTAGTATTACTGCCCCAGGTGTCTCTTCTGTGAAAGTCCCCAAAAGTAGATGGCAATGGACTGGCCCAAGAAATGTAATTTGAAAAAACTTTACCTCCTTTCCCTTCTTGGACCTCAGTTAGTCAATCAACAGGCATTTATGAAGTGCCCACCTGGTTCTAGGCACTGTGCTGAGTGTACTGGACAGAAAGACAAAAGTGAAATAGAACCTGGCTTACATTCTAATGAAGGAAAGAACAGATACATACATCGAAATGCCCATAAATATAAAATACTCACTAACATATGGATCCATAATATGGATTAGACTTGAAGACAATAACCATACATTTCCTTAAAAATTTGAGGCAGTGTGAAGTCAGCCTGGAGTCAGTCCCAGCTGAATAGTGGGCTAGTTGTAGGCAAGACTGTAGGTAAGTCAATTCCCTCTCTGGGCAGGATAGGACTAGAGGGTGATCAGCTAAAATCCCACCTTGTAGAAAAAGCCTTTCTCATCTTCCTGGACACTAGTGATTATCACCAGTTTGTTTTGTATAGATTTTGTTTGGATTTAGAAATTTGGTATTGTGTTCCCAGTTAGATTGGCAGCTCCTTGAGGGCAGGTACTGTTTTTGCCTCTCTTTCTATTCCCCTCTCTTATCACTGTGCCAGATGCATAGCAAGAGCTTAATAAATGTTTCTTGGTGTGACTTGAGGATCTGTGTACAAATTCTTATTCCCTGTGTGACCTTGGATGAGTCATTCAACCTCCATGGGCTTTAGTTTCCTCAGCTATAAAATGAAGGGGTTGGCTTCTGAGGTCAGACCTCCAATTCCAGATCTATGTTCCTATGAATGTAGGATGGAGATCTGTAAAATGGGATTTTGTGCAGTTTAAATGTTAATACTGGCTCAACTCAACTAATTTTATCAAGGGCACTGAGATGGAGGAAAGGGTTCTTCTGAACCAAGAGGGCTTGGCTCTGTTATTTACTAGGTTTGGGGAGGAAGAAGAAGTCACTTAGCTTTAGCCCCACGGTTCTTAGGTCAAAGGCAGCATGGCATAGTGGGAAGACTGCTGAGCTATAGTTATGGATCAAATACCAACTCTGACACCTTATACTTATGTACGGGCAAGTCATTTCACCCCTCCCCCCCAACCAGGTCTCAGTTTCCTCATCTGTAAAATGAAAGAGTTGAATTAAATGATTTCCAAAGTTCCTTTCAGCTCTAAATCTAAGACCTCTAACCACTGTGGTATGCCAGTGTGAAGTCAGATCACGAAGCTATCACAAGTTCTGGAGAAATATCTCGATGTGAGTGACAGATATGCCCAGATGGATCAATAGTATCATCTTTGTATGCAGACAGTACAATAGCTAAGGTCACATTGTGTAGTAGAAAGAGCAGAGGACCACAATGGGGAAATGGTCAAAGGAAAATTGAAGGGGGAAGGAAGCACAAATTCACAAATTGTTAATAATAGCTTGAAAAATGGTCAACCTCGCTAATAATCTCAGAATGCAAATTAACACAAGCCTGAGGGACAACCTCACATCCAAAGTTAAAAAAAAAAAAACTGGAAAACCCAATGGTTCAACCCCCCCCCCCAACCCATGATCCAAGGATATGGATTTAAATTCTGTGCCTGATCAAGGTCATCTGTGTGACCTTGGGCAAGTAACTTAACCTACCTTGCCTCACATTTCCCCATCTGTATAAGGAGGGGGTGGATTAGTTGTAGAGTGAAGATTTGAATTTGGGCCCTCTGATTTTCAGACAGGGTTTCCCCACTACAGGTGAAATCTACCTAGTGGGTAGACTTTGACAGGAAATCTGTCTTTTCTTTTCCTCCAATTACATTTCTCATAGTTGGGGCTGTTCAGACTAGTACGCTAGTATTTACTATGAAAACAAATCCTCACCTGGAATTTACTAAAAAGGGGTTCAAATAATGTGTTCCTAGGGCCTCAGCCTTCTCCTTAAAAGATAGGAGAGTACACAGTATGCTAAACAGGCTAATAATAACTTCCAAATGTCAGTTCTTCAGAAAGAAAATATCTCTTTTCATAGGAGAAAAAAAAAGACACTGAAAAGCTTATCTACTCCCCAAATTCCTATGACTTTCAGCCAAAAAACAGTCTTGAGATTTAAAAAAACCCCAAGTACCAAATGCAAGATCATACTAGGTTTTCTGAGATACTCACTTTCATTTCATAGAAGTCATCCCCAGACCAGAGAGACCTGATTCCCAGCCCTAGGGTTGGCTCTGAGCAAAAGATATGAGGTTTGGCAAGGCTGGTAATTCTTCCTGTCTTCTCCAGGTTTCCCTCAACATCCCCATGACAACCCAGGGCATATCTCTCTCTCTCTCTCTCTCTCTCTCTCTCTCTCTCTCTCTCTCTCTCTCTCTCTCTCTCTCTGTGTCTCTCTCTGTCTCTGTCTCTAAGTCTCTGTCTCTCTCTCTAATTTAATCCAGAAGGTATCATAGAATCCAACCTTCCTCGTTTTATACATGAGGAAACAGGCACAGAGATGTCAAATGATTTCAACCATAAATTTAGGGCTATGGGAACTGTAGAAGCCATCTAGTCCTACCTTCTCAGAGAGACCAAGTGACTTATAGGATCATACATCTAGAACTGTGAGGAACCAATGCAACCCCTTTATTTTACAGATAAAGAAACTGAGGTCCAGGTAAGTCAACAGAATGGCTGATGGTCACACAAGTGGCAGGCGATGGAACCAGAATTTGAGTCCAAGACCTCTAACTCCAAATTCTGTGCAACAAACAAAAAGGGAAAGAACCTTAGGGATGTTCTCCAAAGATCTCGTTCAGGTTTAATCCTATGTTCCTACAACCTGGCGGTGGGGTGGCTCTCTTTGAGAGTCTTGGAGGGAAAAGATAAAGCTATTTGGGGATGAATTTTATTTAATTATTTAATAGCTCCTCACATCTTACAGTGGCCAGTTGCAGAATCCCAAGGATGGATGGGACCTCAAACATCGCCTAGTTCAACTCATACCTGAACAAGAATCTCCTCAATTACATCCCAGCCAAGTGATCAGGTGGCTTCTGCTTCCTGACCCATCTCTGGAAAGTACCCAACATTAGCAAGTTTTTCATTCCATCAAACCTAAACCTACCCCCTTGGGGACATTGCTGTTTGTCCTTTGTTCTCAAAGAGGACCATGACATGGCGGTGATGTCATGACTCACAGTGAATTGTATTTAAGTGAGGAAGAGTTGTGCAAGGGCACCAACCTCACTCTCTCCTCCAGAGCCATCTGGGTCCAGTGGCAAAATATAGATCAGGATGACTGGAGATGGTCCTGTATGTTTTTTAAGGTAATTGGGGTTAAGTGACTTGCCCAGGGTGACATAGCTAGTAAGTGTCTGAGGTAAAATTTGAACTCAAGTCCTCCCAACTTCAGGGACAGTGTTCTATCCACTGCACCACCTAGCTGCTCCTGTTGTCCTCTGGAGACATAAAAAGAGGCAAAAGACAGAGCCTGCCCTCAAGGAGCTTACAATCGAGTAGATTTCAGAGTAATCTAGTCCTACATACAAGCCAAAGTGTACTGACTGGGTCTTCCTCAATTGAGCAACAATCCATACCCAAGTATCCAAGTATCCAACACACACACACACACACACACACACACACACACAAACTAAACAAGAAGGCATTAAAAACAAAGACAACAACAAACAGATAAACCTAGGATTTGTATAACTGTAGAAGACATGCAGTCCTCTAGCCAAGTCCAGGTTTTTAGAGAGACAACATAATATATATAGCAGAAGAAAAATAGATCTGGAATCCCAACTGTGCTACTTACTCTGTGTGATTAAACAGCAATCAAGGTATCAGCACCTTCTAGAAAATAAAGGGATTAGACTAGATGACCTCAGGGGTCCCTTCCAGTTCTAAATCCATGAGCCTAAATCACATTCCCCTCCCTGGATCTCAGTTTCCACATCTGTAAAGTGACTAGCTAACCTCGAAGGACCCTTCCAGCTCAAAATGTATGGTCCTTGTCAAAATCGCCTTCCAACAGTAGACTGGATCCTCTTATTTAATGTTCTTGTTTATGCTTTTTGAAAAAAATGATACCAACTTTCAAACATTTTTCTCCCATAGAAGCCAAGTGATTCAGCAAGATTGCCTGCAATTTATATACATCTGTTGAAATATATGGATGAATAATTATCTTTCCCCTGAAGAGAAAATCTAAAGGTCAAGTCGAGAGTGGTTTTCATCACCAGATATAGAAGAAGAGACATATCAAAGAGCAATTCAAAATGGGAAGGAAAGCAAGCGAGCAAAGCTCTCAAAAGGCTAGGGGAAACCCAGCTGTGTCTCTGCTTCCCCCACAAACCAGTTCAGATTTGAGCCAAGGTCTGATCTGACTTTTTCCTCTGCCTAGATATGGGTTCTTAACCAAAGGTCCTTGATCTTTTCTTTCAAAAAAAATTGATAATTGTGCTTCTTTCTTGGGGGAGGGGGAAAGGCAATCAGGATTAAGTGACTTGCCCAAGGTCACACAGGTAGTAAATATCTGAGGTTGGATTTGAACTCGGGTTCTCCTGACTCCAAGGCTGGTGCTCTATCCACTGCACAACCTAGCTGCCCCTGATAATTTTACTTTAATACAATCTGTTTCTATTGAGTGTTGATCTACTGTGATGGACTATATTCTTCTCACCAATGCAATGGCACAGAAGAGTTCCAGGGAACTCGTGATGGAAGAGGATCTCCAAATCCAGGAAAAAAAAAAAAAAAAAGAACTGCGGAGTATAGATGCTAAATGAACCATACTATTTCTTTTGTTTTTGATGCTGTTGTTTTTTTTTTTCTATTTTGAGGTTTTCCATCATTGCTCTGATTTTTTTTCTCTTATAACATGACTAATGCAGAAATAGGATTAATGTTATTATGTGTGTGTGTATATATATATATATATATATATATATATATATATATATATATATATATATATATATATAAAATCTATATCAGATTACCTGCTGTCTAGGGGAGGGGGGAGGATGGGAGGGAGGGAGAAAAATCTGAAATTGTAAAGCTTGTATAAACAAAGGTTGAGAACTATCTTTACATGTAATGGAAAAAAATAAAATACTTTATTAATTAAAAAGATACAATCTGTTTCTTTTGTCATGCCACATATTTTATTTTATGTACTTAAGATCATATTCTAAGAAGGGGCCATGGGCTTCACCAGCCTGATTGTCTAAGAGGTCTAAGGCATAGAAAAGATTAAGACCATCTCTTAGGGATTCTATCTGAGGTGGGCTAGCAAATAATGATGGTTGACACATTTCTCTGATGCTTTAAGATTTGTCAAATGCTTTTTCTCACAAAGTAAAGATTGAAAAGTATTATTCTCTCCATTTTAGAGATTAAAAAACTGAGGCTTAGACAGGCTACATGACTTGCCTGGGGTCACACAGCTAATAGGGAAGATGGATACTGGGGGCCTTCAGAGGCCAAACCCAGCACTCTGTCCACTCTTGGCCACACTAAGGGTGGGGACTGGGGTTTTTCTCCATCTTTTTGCATCTCCAGAGGCTAGCTGGCACACAGTAGGTGTGTTGAATTGTTGGAGTAAATAATCGCCCCTTCTTGATGGGCACTGTGATGAGAGCACTGGACCTGGGGGTCCAAAAGTCTAGGTTGGAAGCCCATCCCCACTGCTCCATCACCGGGGGCAGATTTGAAAGCTCTGGGAGTTTTGCCTGAGTATGCAAAGTAACAAAACAGAGAGACAACACTAACAGAAACATCTTCTCACAGAAATGGGGATGAGCAAAAGAGATCCAGGGATGAAGAGCAAGGAGGTACCTCAGGTGTCACAAAAAGCAACTCAATTTTACAGACGAGGAAACTGAGGTCCACAGTTGAAGTGCTTTGCTCAAGGTCACATGGGCTATAGATGATAAAGGGAGAATTTAAATCCAGATCCTCCGACTCCCATATCACTGCTTTTGCCACTCAACTGCCTTGTCTCTCAGGAGGATTGATGCCGTTCGTCCCTCGTTCTAGAAGAGAACCAATGACATCAGGAGGGTGATGTCTTGCAAGTGGATCGGATTAAATGATGCAGGAAAAGAAAAGGGAAAGGAAGGAGAGACTTGGATTAGCAATTCAGAGCTGGAAAGGACCTCAGAGGGCTTCTCACCCAATTCCCCTCCTTTTTGCATTCTAGACCAAATCTGTGATCTCACTGACATCGTTTTCTCACATTGAGGAAACTCCCTCTACCAATTCAGAAATGTAGAGAAAATTTAGAGTTTTCTGGTACACTGGGAGGTTATGTGACCTATCCAGGTTCACATGGACAGAACACTTCAAGGACAGGACTTGAACCTGGGTCTTCCTGACTTCCTGACTACCTTTCTATCCACCACTCCACACTGATGCTCCCATTTTACAGATGACAGATTTGAAACTCAGAGGCAATGATTTGCCCAAGGTCACTGAACTTGGGGCAGTTAGTCTCCCAAGATGGCAAACGGGAGCATCTCAGCAAATGATATGAGTGATTCCTTTCTAGGCCTAAGCAAACCAAAATTAGATGCAAAGGGAGGGGCGGCTAGGTGACGCAGTGAATAGAGCACCAGCCTTGGATTCAGGAGGACCTGAGTTCAAATCCGACCTCAGACACTTGACACTAGTTGTGCGACCCTGGGCAAGTCACTTAAACCCCATTGCCCTCACTTAAACCCCATTGCCCGGCAAAAACAAAAACAAAAACAAAACAAAACAAACAACAAAAAAAATTAGATGCAAAGGGAGTGATGTGGAAGAAAGAACCATTTGGTCTGTTAGTGGGTCAAGAGCATTTGCCCAAGGACCCCAAACACATGGAAATGAAGGATGTTCCAAGAATTTTTTTAAAGTGTAAATACCACGGTATCTGTCCATTTCACGTCCTGATGCAAAGTTTTTGATGTGGCTGTGGGACCAACTCCTTCAAAACCACATGCCACAGTTTTGAGACACTGCTGTCTATTTTCCACTGGTTTCTATGGCCACTGGTTTCTAATCCCTAGTTGCTGCCCAGGGTGACAATCACATTGTCTTCTTCAGCCCAGAGAAGAAAGGTTAGGATGGAAGAGGGCACGAAAGAGAGCTATTTAAGGCTGATGTTTAAGCTCAGTCAATAGCTTCTTCTTATTTATTTTTTTTTTTTGCGGGGCAATGGGGGTTAAGTGACTTGCCCAGGGTCACACAGCTAATAAGTGTCAAGTGTCTGAGGCCGGATTTGAACTTAGGTACTCCTGAATCCAGGGCTGGTGCTTTATCCACTGCACCACCTAGCCGCCCCTCAGTCAATAGCTTCTTAGCATCAACAGTCCCCTAAATTCATTCATTCATTCATGCATTCATTTACTCATTCAGCAGACCCTTAAGTAACACCTACTTTGTGCAGATCACTGGAAGAAATGCAAAAGTTGGGGTGAGAATGAATCAGTCTTTCAAGCTTGTGTGCCCAAGTCTATTTAGAGCTCAGATCAGTAAAGCTGAAAGGGTCTGTCTGTTCACTTCCTCCCTTCATTTTTCTCCTCTCTCTCTCTCTCTCTCTCTCTCTCTCTCTCTCTCTCTCTCTCTCTCTCTCTCTCTCACTTTCTCACTCTCTCCCTCCCTCCCCCTCCTTGCCTCCCTCTATATCTCTTTTCCCTCTCTTCCTTCCATCTCTCTCTATAGATAGATAGAATATTTGATTGCTCTTTTTCTCTTTCTTTTTTCTTTTTTGGTGAGGCAATTGGGGTTAAGTGACTTGCCCAGGGTCGCATAGCTAGTAACTGTCAAGTGTCTGAGGTCGGATTTGAACTCAGGTCCTCCTGAATCCAGGGCTGGTGCTTTATACACTGCGCCACCTAGCTGCCCCTAGAATATTTTATTTAACTTTATACTCTCTATATAAATTTATACTGTATGTATATATCTAATTTATTCTCTTCACATTTATTCTGTATAAATACTTGTAGATGTCCTGTGGAAGACACAGATTCAAATTCTGCACAAGTCCCTTAGCCGCCCTGTGCCTCAGTTTCCTCATCTGTAAAATAAAGAGTTTAGTCCCAATGGCCTCTCAGGTCCCTTCCAACTCTAAAATCTAGGATCCTATGAACATCGAGAGTCTTCTCCCCTCCAGCTCTCTTGTATCTATTTTGTAAATAAATTTTCTTTCCTCCAACCAGTTTGTAAGCTCCCTAGGGGCTCTTCAGGTTTGTCTTTGTATCCCCAGCACATGGTAACTTAGGATTTGGCACAAAGCAGCTGCTTGAAAATGCTGATTGATCTCACATAAAAAATCCCATGAGGTAGATAATATAAATAAGATCCGGATTTTACAAATGCAGAAACAAAGGCACGACATGGTAAAATGTCTTGCCCCAGGTCACCAGGGAGCCAATGTCAAAGCCACATAGTAGGTGCCCAGCACATAGTAGGTGCTTGATAAAAGGTGGCTGAATGACTGATGGGGTAGGTTCCAGCCCAGAGCTAGGCATAGCAGTTGAAACATGATTTTCCCAAATCCCGTCTTTCAGTTTCCCAAGGCTAGAAGAGCCTCTTACTATAAAAACACAACAGGCAAGAAAACAATGAAAACATAATTACATTGTACAAATGCAGGTAGCATAATTGTCTAAATCACATCCCATCATCAAACTAATGGCTCCCCTTCCAACGTGGCACTTGCAAGGATTACAAAAAACGTACTCGTCATGACAACCCAGTAAGTGAGGCAGGTGGGGTGAGTAGCCCTATCCCTATGTTACAAGCACAGAAACCAAAGTTCAGAGAGGGGAATGACTGGGCCATGGTCATGCTGTTAATAATCCTGGATGACTCTGAAGTAAGTAAGACAGGTAGAGATTCACAAATTCCCAGCAGGCTGCTGTCTCTGAGATGATCTGGTCGTGGGTCACACAGGAAAAAGACTGGTAGTTGAACGTTGGTCATCTGACTCTGGACCTGACACTCAGCACTTTCCCCATTCTATAGATGGATCAAGTAGCGTAGCATAGTGGTGTGAGGGCAACCCCGGGTTCAAGTCCTGCTTCTGACACGTACTAGTGGTATGACCATAGGCAAGTTATTAAACCTCCCTGTAGACAATTCTCTAAGACTATAACTTGAATATCAGTGGAAGGAAGGTTCCTAGACCAATGAGATCACCCATTCAGAGCCTCTTCCCCCACCAAAAAGGGGGTGGACATGGAAACCAAGGACACAGAGACTGTGCCTTGTCAAAGATCACGTATCAAAGTTGTATTGAAAGACCAGAAACCTCATGACTAATGCAGAAATATGTTTAATGTGATTATACATATATAACTTATATAAGATTGTTTTCTGTCTTGGGGAGGGGGAAGGGAAGGGAGAGAGGGAGAAAAATTTGGAACTAAAAATCTTATGAAAACAAATGTTGAAAACTATCTTTACATGTAACTGGAAAATGATAAAATACTTTTATGATTAAAAAAAGAAAAAAAAGACCAGAAGCCAGACCACCTGATCCTAGGTCAGAACTCATCTGACCAAGCCTTTTACTGTATTTTGGTAATAATACGCAGCAAAGGGTGATCCCTTCCACTCCCTACCTTTACCATCTACCATCCATGAAGTCTTTGTTCTATGCTAGGCACCCGGATACAAAACCCATCAAAGAAGGTCAGCCAGTCAGTCAACAAACATTGCATAAATTCTCTTCCTGCACAGAGTAAATGTTCTATTGGACACCTTGACTAGAGGACACAAGAAAAGAGTCACACAACCTCAGTTCAAATACTGACTCTGTTGCTACCTGTGTGACACTAGGCAAGGTATTTGCCCTCTTGAAAGATCAGTTGCCCCATCTGTAAAGGGAAGAGGCTGAACTCAATGATACGAGGTCCCTTCCAGCCTCACACCTAATGAGGCTGTGATCTATGGTCCTGATACCTTATAGCCACAATTGAAATTCCCCTTATCTACAGGAAGATACAAATGGCCAAAGATGAGGAGGCTCTGGACATTTCTCAAGAACCCTCTCAATTGTTTACTGCTGTTTCCACTCTTCGAAAAACATCATCCTTGTTTCTACAATTGTACAATGGCCCTGGTTGGCTCAATGTTAGTATCCCCTGATTACTCTGTTCCCAGTGAAACCCACGCCATCACTGCAGGCTTACTCAGGCATGCCATCCTGATGAGCCTGAAGTACTTTGCATATTATTTTAAGAAAGAACAATGGTAACTAAAGTTAGGTGAACATATCCCCTTTTGGGAAAAAAGGGTTTTTTTCAGTCTAGTCATGTGAGTTCATCACTACACAGATGTCCTCTCCAAACCTAGTAACTACAGCCTTAGAGAGTTAGTCGAGGAATGGGGTTAAGTAACTTACCCAAAACTTCCCAGTCAATATATATGTGAGAGGCTAGATTTGAACCCAGGTCTCTGTGATTCCCAGGCTGGGTCTCTATCAACTCCACCAATCTGTGTCATAGAAGTAGTGGGGTTGTCTTGAATAAGGTAAAAAAAAACCCCAACAACGTAGCCTTAAATAAATAGGTGGTCCTTCAGAAAAAAACTATGTGTGTGTATATGGGGGCATGCATGTACGTGTGTGTTGTGTATGTATGTGTATGTATCATTATGTGTATACTTAGATGTGTGTATATGTATTTTTAGGGAGGAGGATCTAGACCTCTTCTTCCATTTTTACAGGTTTTTTAAATTTTTAAACATAATACTCTAACCTATGTCTGATTGCTTACCACCTCAGGAAGGAGAGAAGGGGGGAGGGAAGAAGGGATAAAATCTGGAACTCAAAACTATAAATAAAAATGTTTATTATTCCAAAACAATACTCTATTTCCCCCCAGTCACATGTAAATATAAGTTCAGTTTTACTGGGAACATCCAGTAAAAAAAACCAACAACTTACTCTGCCAATGCCCTTCATCTTACTGTCCAAGAGAGTAGCCTGGGGCAGAGTTGTCAAACATGCAGCTTTTGTAAGTGCTGACCCAACAAGATTAAAATGTAATTAGGAAGTATTTGATAAAATAAATTAAAATACAATAGAACACAGATACTGTTAACATGTGGTTTTCTAAGTCAACCTGTGGCACACAGAGATGCTCCTGTATGATTTAGTGCCCCACCCCCTCCCACTTGTACTTGAGTTTGACAACTGGGCACTGAAGATTAAGGGGTTTGTCCACTAGTCACCTAGCTGCCCTGCTGGCTTCCTTTAACTTCCAACTAGCAGCTAAGTGGTGCAGTGGATAGAGCATTAGCTGTGTGACCCTGGGCAAGTCACTGAGCCCCAAGTGCCTCAAATAGCCGGGGCCATCTAGAGCTGTCCTGATGTATATCTTGCCACTGGACCCAGATGGCTCTGGAGGAAAGAGTGAGGCTGGTCCTCTTCAATAATGCAGGACAAACAACAAAATCCTCCCTTCCACAGGAAGCCTTCCCTAATCCTCCTTCATGCCCGTGCCTTCCCTCTGCTGGTTCCCTCATTCATCCAGTCCATATCTGGCTTGTACATAGTTGTTTGCATGTTGCCTCCCTATTAGACTGAGAACAGACTGTCTTTTGCCCTTTTTTTTTTGTATTCCCAGCATTTAGCACAGTGCCTGGCACATAGGAGGCACTTAATACATGCTTAATGATGGACTTACTTTCCACTTCTGATTTCTGATTTCTCCCTCCATGCCTTCTCATCACCCAGTAGAGTTTCAGGCTCCAGCCACAGCCCAGAGCTGACCCGTATTAAGCCTGGACACATGACAAGAGAGAGAATGTGTTGGGGGGGGGGGGTGTGTGTGAGAGAGAGAGACAGAGAGACAGAAAGAGAGAGACAGAGATAGAGACAGAGACAGAGACAGAGAAACAGAGACTCAGAGAGAAAGAGAACAAGAGACAGAGAAACAGAGAGACTCAGAAAGAGAACAAGAGACAGAGAGACTGAGAGAGAGTGGGTGAGTTGGGTGGGTGTGAGCAAGGAAGCTCCTGCTGGGCTGGGAGCAAGGAAGGGATTAGTGAACTAAGTGTAGATGTGACTACAATCCATGACCTACTCTCTATTGACACAGATGTGAAAGGGTTACTTTCCAGGGAAGACAAAAAAGCTCTAGGCCTCAAGATGACATTCTACATGGAGAGTAATCACAAGTACATTTCACACTCAAAGGGGGAAAAATGCGAATGGGTGGACTTGGGCAATCCATCTTGCACTGGTCTCCTTTCCATAATAGCTACGACTTTCCTGGCAGAGGTCCTCCTTCCCTCTCCTCTGGACGGCTGGGGTGCCATCCCCTAACAGTCCCCTCAGCTCCCATTTCTCCCCTCTATGATCTAGCCAATGAACAGCTACTTGTCTGGAATGTACTCAGAAGATTACAATGAGCTCAGGAGCTCAGGAGGGAGCGTGGACAGGGTGTCTGATCCAACTCCTCACTTTCAAGTAAGGGAGCTCAGGCCTCAAGAAGTCGTAAGTGGGCAAAAGTAGCCCCAAATCAAGTGATTTCCAGCCCAGGGTCTCCCACGGTAAGAAATATCCCTTTAAAGATAAATGATGGGGCGGCTAGGTGGCGCAGTGGATAGAGCACCAGCCCTGGAGTCAGGAGTACCTGAGTTCAAATCCAGCCTCAGACACTTAACACTTGCTAGCTGTGTGACCCTGGGCAAGTCACTTAACCCCAAATTGCCTCACTTAAAAAAAAAAAAAAAGATAAATGATGCTTAAAGACAGAGACACTACTGAGCTTAGAGGCAGGAAGTTGTTGTTGAGTCATATCTGACTCCTCATGAGCCCATGGGTGGGGGGTGGGGGAGGTGGTGTTCATGGCAAAGATACTAGAGTAGATTCCCATTTCCTTCTCCAGCTCATTTTACAAATTAAGAAACTGAGGCAGATAGGGTTAAGTGATTTGGCCTGGGTCACTCAGCTAAGATGTGTCTGAGGTGACATTTGAACTCAGGTCTTCCTGACTCCAAACCTAGAGTTCTATCCACTGCTCAACCTAACTGCCAAGAGGAAAGAAAATCCAAATTCAAATTCTACCTCTAATCCCAATATATCTCTGAAGGAGTCACTGAACCTATATGAACTTCAAGACCTCCCCAGAATTTGTCTGCTCAGCCACAGGTTTCTAGATCTAGGGTTTGAAGGAAACTCAAAGTCCATGGAGTCCAGTCCTCCAGCCAATTAAGCAGAGGAAGTTAAATACTTTGTCCATGGTTGGGCAGGATTTGAATTCAGATCCTTTGACTGTGCTCTAAACTATTCTCCAGCACATTTTTGCTGAGGGTTGTCATTTTTGTTGTTAAACTTTAGCCATTTCAAGTACTCTAAAATCTGGTCATTTATCCTGCCCTGATTTCACAGCACAGCCCCGACCCCTGCCATAACCCCTATTCTCCATGATACCACCCCATAGTAGCCTTCCTGGCTTATAGAGGCTGCTGGAAGGGATCACTCAGAAAATGAAAAGATGAAGGACCTGAGAGACAGACAGCTAACAGTAATGAGCCTATCCCCTCTCACCCTCACCAAGTCAGTCAATAAGCAATTTTAAGCTCCTACTAAACACCAGCTGGGGATAGAAAGAGAGGCAAAACACTCTCTGCCCATGAGAAGCTCAAATTCTAATTAATGGGGGAGACAACAAGCAAATAAGTTATACATATATTATATAGAGATGCATATATACATATATGCGTACATATTGACATACACAGAGAGAAAGTGAATAAGAAATGGAGGGAAGGCACTAGAATGAATAGGGATGGGAGAAAAGCTTCTTATAGAAGATGGGGTTTGAATAGGAATTTGTAGGAAACCAGGAGGCAGAGATGTGGAGGGAGAGCATCACAGGTGTGGGGGACAGCCAGAGAAAATGTTCAGAAGTGAGAGATGGAAGGTCTCATTCATGGAACAGAAGAGTCCAATGTCGCTGGATCAAAGAATGCACGAGGGGAAGAGTCTAAGACTGGAAAGGTGCAGGGGCTGGGGTAGGTAGGTTGGGAAGGGCTTTAAATACCAACCAGAGGGGTCTTTTCATTTTATTCTGAAGGTGATAGGGAGCCACTGGAGTTTTAAAGAGTATGGAAATGATATGGTTGGGAAAGACTTGAAGCAGGCTAGTGCAATAGTCTAGGGCCTTTACCAAGATGGCAGCAGTATCAGAGGAGAGAAGGGGACATATTCAAGAGATGCTACAGATTGGATTTAGAGAGCAGGAGATGGTGAAGAGAGGAGGACCCAGAGGTTTCAAGGCTCTGAGGATCGTGTTGCTCTCTACAGTAACAGAGAAGTTTGGAGGGAGAGATGATGAACGAAATTCTGGCCATGTTGAGTTTAGCCTATCTATTGGACATCTAGTTTGAGATGTCTGAAAGGCAGTTGTAGATGCAAGACTGGAGATTAGCAAAGAGGCCGGAGCAGGATAAGCAGATTTGAGAATCAGCATAAAGATAATGATTAAATCCATGGGAGCTGATGAGATCACCAAGTGAAACAGTAAAAAGAGAGAAGGGGTCCAGGAAAGAGCTGTGTGGGATTAGTGACCATGACCTGGATGAGGAGACTGAGAAGGAATTGTCTGATAGGTAGGGGGAGAACGAGAAGAAAGGGCTGTCCTGAAACCTAGAGAGAAAGGAACATAAAAGAGTAGACAGTGATCAACAGTGTAGATAGCTGGGGGCAGCTAGGTGGTGCAGTGGATAAAGCATGGGCCCTGGATTCAAGCAAGAGGACCTGAGTTCAAATTCAGCCTCAGACACTTGACAGTTACTAGCTACGTGAACCTGGGCAAGTCACTTAACCCTCCTTGCTCTACCAAAAAACAAAAACAAAAACAAAAACAGTGTAGACAGCTGCTGAGAGGTGGAGGAGCAGGAGGATTGAGAAAAGGCCATTGGATTCCACAATTAAGAGTTCATTGGAAAAAAAAATTTTAATAAAAAATAAATTAAGAGTTCACTGGTAACTTTGAAGAGAATAGTGTCAATGAAATGATGGAGTCAGAAGCCAGATTGTAAGAGAAGCTAAGAAGGGAGGAAGAGGAGACATCTATTGTAGATGGTCTTCTCATAGGAGGGTAGCCACAAAGGACAAAAGAAATAGAGAAGGATTGTGGGGATAGAGGGATCGAGAAAGGGTTTTCTGAGGATGGGGGAAGGCATGGGCATCATCTCCACTCCAATGTTGCTTATTTCTTACAAAATAACCAAAGGCGTTGATTATTTATTCTTAATTTTTTTAAAATAAAAATGTATGTAGTAGAAAAGGCTCTGAATTTATAGCTAAAGGACCTGGCTTCCAATCCTATCCCTGCTATTCACTAGGTGACCTTGGGCAAATTCTATGTACCTGTTTCCTCATGAAATGAAGGGGTCGGAGTAAAAGCCCTATCAACCAAATGACTTTATGGGGACAATTTAGACCTCTAACTCTCATTTAAAATTTGAAGGTTTCAGAGGCATCTAAGGAATTGTGGTTATACCCACTCTGCCTTACCCAGAAGTCACCCTTGAAGCAGCCTCAACCTCAGGCAAAAAAAGGGGGCCTCCAAGGGGTTGTCAAGGACTCCTCCCACTCTTCCTCTGCAGATCTGAGACTCTTCCCCTGGGTCTGGCTGACACTGAGAATTCTACAGAAACTGGGCTTTCTGATTTCCCAGAATAGAACCAATGGAGGGGAGAGGGAGGTTGCCCATCAGCAGTCAGTCAGAGGCAGAAAAACAGCAAGGGGACTTGCAGAGGTGAAGGAAGAGGCAGAAAAACTATAAAGTGGGCACACGCAACGCTACCATACTGTACACCAAGGGATGTTCTTTCCCAAGTCTGTAGTAAGTAAAGTTCTTGAAAGCAGGGACTGTTTTTCTTTTTCTTTTGTCTTTGTTTGTTTGTTTATCCACTGATACAGTGGAATAATTTAATCCTTGGTCATAGAAATAGAAGAAAAGGAAACCTTAGAGATTATCTGTTTTGACTTTCCGACCAAGCAGGAATCAAATTTCCAAAATTTCTGAAAGATGGTCCATCTAGCCTCACAGAAACACAAAAACTCAGAGTTGGGAAAGGCCACACTCCCTATTCAATCACTTCCCAAGGTTCTCCTTCCATTGGTCTTCATCCCTCAAGCCTCTCCCCTCTTTAATCCATCGGCCACACAGCTAGCCAAACTGATTTTTACTAAAGCACGGGTCTAGACCATGTCCCTCCCCCTACTCGCTAAACTGCAGTGGCTCCCAATTACCTCCAGGATCAAGTATAAAGACCTTTGTTTGGCCATCAAAACTCTCCACAACCTGCCCCACCCCCTCCACTTTTCGTGCGCATACACTTGGATGCAGTATGCCCAGCCACTTTGCCTTTGTTTCCACAAGACACTCTATCTCCCAACTTCATGCATTTTTATTTGAGAGAAGGGACTTTTTTTTTTTTACCTTTTTTGTATCTCCAACGCTTAGCACAGTGCCTAGCACATCATAGGTACTTAATAAATGCTTGCTGACTGAGTGACCTCAAAGGCCATAGAATCCAATTTCCCTTCTGGAACAGTCCCCGACAAATGGTCATTCAGTTTCAGTTTCTACGACCTCCAGTGAGAGGAAACCTCCTCATTTTACCATGGGATTGCTTTCACTGTTGGGAAGATTTCCTAAGATCCAGCCGAAATTTGTCATCATTGCTGATTCTTCTCTCTGGGGTCAAATGGAACATGTGTAATCCCTCTTCTGATGTCAGCCCCAGTAGATACTTGAAGACAGATTTAATTCCCTCAGCCTTCTCTTCTCCAGGCTCAATATTCTGGTGTCTTTCTACTGATCCTCATAGATCGTAAATCCTTTACCAACCCATCTGCCCCACCTCTCCAACTGCTCTGGTCCCTGTCCCCTTTGTCAGAACTCTGCCTGATATAGAGAGATCTCTGAAGCAGAGAGATCACTGGAGCTGGTCAGGGCACCCTGAGTCAGGTCACATAGCTTTAACTTTGTGTCCTAATGAATACAGAGGGACAAAATGGGCCTGAAGGAAACAGGGTAGAAAGGGCATTCGTTGGCTTTGAAGTCAGGGGACTTGGGCTCTGATTTCATCTTCATTCCTTATGATTTGTGTGACCTTGGGCAAAGTTACTTAACCTCTCTTGGCCTCATCTGTAAAGTGGGAATAATAATAATAGAAGAAGGAGGAGGAGGAGGAGGAGGAGGAGAAGAAGAAGAAGATGAAGATGATGATGTCACAAGCAAGTGACTAAGAATGGGGAGTCAGGTCTATTCCATCCTAAATTACTGAGAATTCCCATTGGAGCCAAATGAAAAGAACAAAGAATTCTCAGAGTAAAGGACAAACATGAATATTCTTTGAAGAGGTCAGGTCCCAACCTTTTTGTTTTGTTTTGTTTTTAAAATGCTCGGGCTGTTAGAGAAGATATTGGACCCTCGGGGCCAACCCAAATAAAAACATGAGCGAAATTTGTTTTATTTCCAACTTCCTTTCTGAAGACTTCCCCTACTCGCTCTCCTCTGCAGGGTCCAGGTACCCTGAGGAGACAGAAGGACCTGGGTTCAAATCCTACTTCTGATGCTTACTGCCTGTGGGATCTTTAGCCAGTCCCTATCTCTGGCCCTCAGTTTTCTCTTCTGTAAAATGAAGGGATTGGTGTAAATGGGCTCTAAGGTGACTTCTGCCTCTAAATCTATGAGTGCTGGGCCTGGAGACAGGTAGACCTGAGTCCCCCAGGCACGTAACAGCTGTGTGACCCTGGGCAAGTCACTTCACCCTGTTTGCCTCAGTTTCTTCATCTGTCAAATGAGCTGGAGAAGGAAATGGCAACTACTTCAATATCTTTGCTAAAAAAAAGCCCAAATGGGGTCACGAGTGCGACCTGAACAAACAACACAACTGCCCAAGGCAGCCCAAACCTTGGACCATTCTCAATCTCACGGCCGTCCAAAGTAAAACTCACAGACTTGTAGCCCTTTGGCCCCTGGACCAGTCAGTCCTTCCCCTGGGGTAGAGGAGTGAATCAGATTAGCAGTGCATTAGCAGGGATTAGTTTAAGTGTTAGCCTACTGAGGAACAAAGTATTAACCCAATTGAACTTTTCTAACTTGGTGGGGATTTTGGGGGAAACTTGTTTTCTCATGGCTATTCCCAGGGCCCTTCTCATACCAGTCTGCTGAAGAACATTCCTGCCTGTTGGATGCTTTTAAAGCTTTGCTTATAGAAAAGTAGGACTTTCTTTGAAGTCAAAGAATCTAGGTTCAAATTCTATCATTGACCAACGGCACCTACACTATTTGGGCAAGTCACTTCACCCTGTTTGCCTGTTTCCTCATCTGTAAAATGGAAAGTTGGAATAGATGACCCATGAAGTCCCTCCTAGTCCCAGTGCTATGATCCTATATCCTTGTACCCTGACACACCTTTAGAAAAGATATTTGGGGGGCAGCTAGGTGGCACAGTGGATAAAGCACCGGCCCTGGATTCAGGAAGACCTGAGTTCAAATCCAGCTCAGACACTTACACTTACTAGCTGTGTGACCCTAGGCAAGTCACTTAATCCTCACTGCCCCGGCAACAACAACAAAAAAAAGGAACTTCCCAAGTCCTCTAGACAACTGTGTCAAACCCTAGCAGAATCCTTTCTACAATCCCCATTCAGCCTCGCCTTGAAGATTTCCAGCGAGGAAGAGCTCACTACTTCCCCTAGCAGCTGTTATCTTTAAATCATTCTGCTTTTACAAGACTCTCATGAATAAACAAATCAGCACCTTTTCTGAAATTTACTTTCATAGTATTACCTGGGAGCATTGAAAAGGTTAAATGACAAGCCCAGGGTCACATAGCCATTATGGGTCCAAAGTAGAACTTGAACCCAGGTCTCCATGAGTCCAAGATCAGTACTCTATCCACTATGGAACTAGGTGGCATCTAGGTAGTTGTAGTGGATAGCTCCCTGGGCCTGGAGTCAACTTTAAAATGCGGTGGTAATAACACCAGCCTCATAGGATCATGTGGATCCAAAGCACCTAGCCCAGTGCTTGGCACACAGTAGGCACTTAATAAATGCTTGCTCCCTTCCCCCTACTATGCCTCCCATATTCTCTTTAGGAAGTTTTTCAAACCAAACCCTCCCTCTCTGAAACTTTTACCCCCAGAACCTCATTCTGCCCTCTAAGGCCACATAGAAAGAACAAAACTAATCCCTCTTCCAACAGAAAAAGCCTTCATAAATTTCATTTCAATTAAGCAAACCTTTACTGAGGGCCAACCATGTACAAGGTACAGATCTAGACCCTGGAGGACAAAGATAAAAAATTGTCCTACTCTTAAAGTCTTTTTTCTCCCTCCATAATTAGCATTCCTAATTCCTTCAACCAGTTTGATGGAATTTCCCATATTCTCACCAACAGGCTCCCAGTGGACAATCTGCTACCTAAAAGGGGTCGCCCAAATTTAAATGCAATACCCCAAAAGTGATCTGTCCAGCTCATAGGACTGCCAACCTTTTTATTCTAGTCTAGACACTACCTTCTAATAGACAGCAACCTAACAAGGTCCTAGCTGGGTCTACGGTCATGAGGTGGGGCACACGACACTCCTGATACCTCTCCTATCTTTTACTTGTATGGTTTATTTTTTAACCCATGTAGGATTTTGCATTGATTCCTATTAAACATCAGTCGTATCATTCTTGCCTGTCCAAAGACATTGCTCCATTCTCGTAGAAGAACCAGAAAGGAACTCATTGTAGGTCATGGCCCTGCCACTGTTAGCCACAGTGACAAGAGCCGCCCACTGTTGATCTTGGTGATTTATTTTACTTCCAATTATGCTGAAACCTAAATATGTCTGGTTTAGAGGAAATATCAGTGGATGATTGGAGCCAGGACTGACCTGAAGGGATATCTAGTTCAACTCTTTCATTTTATACATAAGACAATTTTATGGGAAGGAAAGTGACTTGCCTGATGTTGCCCAGGAAACTACTACCAGAGTCTGGACTGGTAGACTGCACGCTTCTTGAGGGCAGAGAGTGTTTTCATTTTTTTTTCTGTCTTTCAGTATGGGGCCTGGCACACAGTTGGTGTTTAATAAGTGCAGGTTACATTGGATGGAATTTTTGGCTTCCATTCCCCAGGCCAGTGCACTTTCCACCAAACCATACTGTCTCTCTGTGTTTTCTGTCATGCTTAAACCCAGCAGTGACACGAAAGGCTGATGAGCTGACAGTAAAATGCTCTTAATCTATTCATGGTTTATTTCCTCTGAAAATAAAAGAAGCAGGGAGGGGTGGTGAGAGGCGGGGGAGGGAAGGAAGTGTTTGAGAACACAACATCCTTCCCTTCCCTTTGCTCTCTTTATGCAGACATGCACTAGCTTACCCATGGCACTGGTATTTATTTTTAAATCTCTGTTTGCTTTCCTAGGCATTGGAAGTGAGGAATCTCATGGCACAAATCTCTGAATAAAGGAATTATCTCTGGAGCCACTTCTTCAAGAAGCCCCAAACACTCCCACCCCAATTCAACAGGAGGCAGGGAGAAGAACCAGGTCACAGATCCAGAGCTGGGAGGGACCTCTGAAGACATCTAGTCAAACTCCCTCTTTTTACAAAGAAGAAAGTCAAGACCCAGAGATCCTAAGTGATTTGCCCAGGGTTCCATAGGCAGCTTTAGACAGGGCACCCAATAGTGTTGTTGTTGGTAGTAGTAGTGGTAGTAGCAGTGGTGGTAGTAGCAGTGGTGGTGGTGGTGGTGGTGGCAGCAACAGCAGCAGTAGTAGTAGTACTACTACTACTACTACTAGTAGCAGCAGCAGTAGTAGTAGTAGTAGTAGTAGTAGTAGTAGTAGTAGTAGTAGTAGTAGTAGTAGTAGTAGTAGTAGTAGTAGTAGTAGTAGTGATGGTGGTATATGGCACTTTAAGTTTTGCCAAGCCCTTTACAAATATTATCTCATTTGATCTACACAACCCTGAGAGGTAGATGTTATTATTATGCCCATTTTACAGGTGAAAAAACTGAGGCAGACAGAAGTTAAGGTGACTTGCCAAGGGGGTCACACAGCTTGTAAATGGTCAGGATTTGAACTCAGGTCTTCCTGACTCCAGGTCCAGCTCTAACCACTGAAAGATCCGGATTCAAGGCTGGTTCTATGTCCGCTACCCCCATCCTGTTTAGGAAAGAAGGAGGAAAAAAAAAAAGCAGACAGACCAAGAGAGGAAAAGGTATGTATTTTAATAAAGCAACTCTTTTTAAATCAGTGTCAAGTGTTGCAGTCTGGCCTAAAAGGGAAAAAGAAAAGAGCTCTCGGATTTCTATGGGAACACAATGGGCTGGAGAAGTGAATGAAACCCCTGGCCCAGCAGGCCTATTTATGCTATTGGAGGACTCCACAATTAACCCTGGGGTTCTCCCACAGTCCAGCCGGATAGCACAAAAAGATGGGACTCTTTGATATGAAGATGACCTGAGGCAACGTACTTAAGCCCTAGACAATGGTGGCCAAACTCCAGGCAAAGGGTCCAGAAGAGAAGCCAAGTTTCATGCTTCAGGTGCCCTCCCCTTCCCACCCACTAGTCAGGAAGAAGGAGCTTCCTGAAAATTCCCAACCTCCCTCTCGGAATTTCATTTGCAGCCAGAGACACTGGGCCAGGCAGGGACCAATGCACTCACTGGGAGCTGAGACATTCTTCTCCCCCTGGACTGTTTACACTTTCCCCATGTCTGGCTGTACCTTTTGCTAGGTGGCCTTCCAGGGTGAAGCCAGGCTATGGCAAAGCATCAGGACGCAAGCTTAGTTGGCCTCCCCTGCCTGGCACAGAGAATGCTCGAGTGAACACCCAGCCTGAAAGGGAAGGCTTCTGTCTCTTTGTTTTGTTGCCTTTAAGAAAAAACTAAAGTTCTCTAAAATCATGCTCGGAGGAACAAACTCACACCCCGAAGGAGGGTGAGAAAATAGAGCCACTCTAATGAAAGCTAGGTAACTCGCTTGTGATTCCAGCGCTCAGCACAGTGCCTGGCACATAGTAGGCATTTAACAAATGCTTGCAGACTTGACTCACGGCTCCCTCGACTGGAGTGTGAGTTAATGAAGAGGAATGATTGCCTTGATTTCTCTATTTGAATCCCCAGCACTCAGCACACTGCTTGGCACATAGTAAACAATGAGTGAATGCATGTCTTTTCATTCACTCCCGCAGTCTTTCCATTTCACTATCCACTATTTTTGTTGGGTTTTTGGTGAGGCAGTTGGGGTTAAGTGACTTACCTAGGGTCACACAGCTAGTGTTAAGTGTCTGAAGCCGGATTTGAACCCAGGTCCTCCTGACTCCAGGGCCAGTGCTCTATGCACTTTGACACCTAGCTACCCCTCACTATCCACTATTAAAATGGACTGCCCCGCCTAGGAGTAGGGTCCTCCTCCCTGGAAATCACACAATACTAGGTCTAGAGCTGGAAGGGAAGCCACCTACTCCAACTCTCCTCATTTAACAGATGAGAAAACTGAGATGTAGAATGGTTTAAGCAATTTACCCAAGATCACACAGCTTAGCGGGCAGCTAGGAGGCACAGTTGGCAGAGCGCTGAGCCTGGAGTCAAGAAGATTCATCATCCCGCCTCAGACACCTGACACTTATTAGCTGCATGACCCTGGGCAAGTCACTTAACCCTCATTATCCTGCCAAAAAAAAGAGGGGGGGGGTCATGAAGAGTCATACACGATTAAAAAACAACTCAACAACAACACAGCTTAGTAAACATCAATAGCTAGGTATGATATAGGAAAGGTTTTTCAATGAAATAAGCATCTATTAAGATTCTATAAAATTTGGAACTCAAAAACTTATAAAAACATGTTGAGGGGCAGCTAGGTGGTGCAGTGGATAAAGCACCAGCCCTGGAGTCAGGAGGACCTGAGTTCAAATCTGACCTCAGACACTTGACACTTACTAGCTGTGTGACCCTGGGCAAGTCACTTAACCCCAATTGCCTCACTAAAAAAAAAAAAAAGAAAAGAAAAAAATGTTGAAAACTATCTTTACATGTAAAAAAAAATAAAATACTTTTAAGGTTGAAAAAAAAGATTCTATGATGTGGCAGAGACTGGGGACAAAGACCAAAATGAAGCCCCCAGAATGTCTAGAGTTAGAAGGGGCCTCAGAAATCATTTAGTCCAATTTACCAACAGGTAAATCTAGCCTACTCTGCAAGACCTCCAAGGGAGGGGAAGGCACTGCCCCTTAGGGCAAACTGGGACAGCAGTGGTTTGCTAAGGAAGCATTCCCAGATATTCAGTCTAACTGTCTCTACATCTTCACCCCACCCCATCCCTCATTGTTCCTGGTTCTGCCCTATGGGTTCAAACAGGGTACACATAAACTCTTCTCCAGTTAATAGTCCTCCAAATGCTGAATCCAGCTCTAATCCCAGAACTGCCCCTACCTACCCTGCCCATCCCACCCAGACTCAAACCTTCTCTTCAACAGGAATACATGCTTCGTCCCTTCAATCCATGAACAGAAGGATCTCCATTTTCCTCCCAACCTTTCTCTGGATTCACTTCAACTTGTCGATGTTTCTACAAATATGTAGCACCATGTATAACGTATATCAAATTGTTCACCATCATAGGGAGTGGGGAGGGGGAAGAGGGAGGGAGAGAATTTGGAACTCAAAAAAAATTTTTTTAAATAAAGGTTAAAAATTATTTTTGCTTTTAATTGGAGAAAAAATAAAATTTAATTTTTAAAAAAATATGTATTGGGGCAGCTAGGTGGTGCAGTGGATAGAGCACCGGCCCTGGATTCAGGAGGACCTGAGTTCAAATCCGGCCTTAGACACCTTACACTTACTAGCTGTGTGACCCTGGGCAAGTCACTTAACCCCAATTGCCTCACCCAAAAAAAACAAAAATAAAAAAAATATGTGTTGAGGCAGCTAGGTGGCGCAATGGATAAAGCACTGGTCCTGGAGGCAGGAGAACCTGAGTTCAAATATGACTTCAGACACTTGACACTAGCTGTGTGACCCTGGGCAAGTCACTTAACCCTCAATGCCCTGCCCCCCCCCCAAAATGTGGTGCCCAGAACATAACCTAATAAGAGAGTCCCAGGGGACTCTCAGAGAACCATTCAACAAATATTAACTGAGCATTTGCTACGTGCAAGGCTTCCTTTGTAGGAAGCACCAAGAAGACAGAAGACATAGTTCCTCCCCTCATTGAGCCTATAGGCAAGTAGACAAATACACAGTCAACTAGAGTAGTACATGACGAAAGGAGTAATATTCAGAGTTGGGAGAGATTCCTTCTGGCTGGAAGAGGTAGAGGGATAAATGTTAGGGAGATAGAATTTAAGCAAGGCTTGGAGGGATAATAGGAATTTGGCTGGGATTGGAAATGGGAAAGGGTAGGATCCCTATAATGGGCAAGATTCAGGAAAAGGTTCTCTTCCTAACATGACTACCAGCTAGCTACAAGTTAACCTCAGTCTTTCTATTCTATAAAATGGGGGTAATAACACTTGCATCACAAGGTTGTTGTGAAGACTGTGCTTTATCCACGTGAGTCAGGAGGAACCTAGTTCTGCTGATTTCTAAAAATCATGCAGGCTTCAGCTCAGGTACCATTGTACTCCAGGTATGTATGGTCAGATCATCCCTTCTTCAGCTATCCCTTCAGCCACAAGAACAATGACAATGTGAAAAATGTGGATAGAGCCAACAATACCTTGATGAATTCCTACACTGAACTTGTGAGGTCAGTTATCACCCACATTATACAGATGAAGAAACTGAAGATCAGAGAGATGAAATTACTTACCCATTACTAAGTACTAGAGAAAGGATTCA
Organism: Dromiciops gliroides; assembly: GCF_019393635.1. Classification (NCBI taxonomy): domain Eukaryota; kingdom Metazoa; phylum Chordata; class Mammalia; order Microbiotheria; family Microbiotheriidae; genus Dromiciops; species Dromiciops gliroides. The sequence goes on along the minus strand of NC_057865.1, from coordinate 281,324,782 downwards.
AACCCAGGTCTCTCCTTATTTGAAATTCAGCCCTTTTCCACTTTATCATGATACCTAGGACTATTCCTTCCTCCCTTCCTTCCTTCCTTTCTTCCTTCTTTCCTACCCTTCCCTTTTTTCTTTATTTCCTGTTTTCTTCCTTCCTTTCCTTCTTTCTTTTTTTCTTCCTTTTTTTTCTTCTTTTTTTTTTTGGGGGGGATGGGGGTGGAGCAATGAGGGTTAAGTGACTTGCCCAGGGTCACACAGCTAGTGTCAAGTGTCTGAGGCTGGATTTGAACTCAGGTCTTCCTAAATCCAAGGCTGGTGCTTTATCCACTGTGCCATCTAGCTGCCCCCTTTCTTTCTTTCTTTCTTTCTTTTTTTGTTTTCTTTCTTTCTTTTTTATGGAGGATGAGTGAATGTAGGAGAATTAGTGACCATTTCCCAAAAGAATGTGCCTCCAGTTGTGCTTAGATGAACAGTCAACCTGCTATTCACTACTTATAAAACTCTTTGAGGAATCATCTCTGAGTTCTCTGAGCCTCGGGTTTCTTATCTGTAAAATGGGCGGAGTCAGACCAGATGATTTCCAAAGTCTCTTTTGGCTCTTGATCTTCCCTAACTTGGGACACATCAAACCACTATGCATGATAGTTTACCACCCTGGGCCTCAGTTTTCTCATTTATAAAATGGAGGAGTTGGACTACAAGATCTCTGGGTACCTACCCTCCAGCTTCTGATCTATGATCTAGAACCAAGAATGAAACAATAGCCTTTGACTCAGAGATAAATACTGTGTGTATTAAAACACCGTGTTAGGAAATAAGAACAAGGGTGGCAAGTCTGAGGATGCCTTAAGGTAAGATTCTCCTAAACCAGGTCAGTGGCCTCCCAGTTTCATTCCAAATCCTGTACTGACTTACACCCCTTTTAGTTGGGTTCTGAATGTTTCACATTTTAAAAGTAATGGGGATCAGAGGAGCAATTATGTTTTTAATTGAATGAAGCAAGACCTTTCATTCAGCACGAAGCTGCTTTCTATCCCATATAAACTGTGATTTTGTCAAATGCTACGATGATGGAGAAATCCTTAGCAGGAAGGCAGGGGGATTAATGCTGAGCTCTTCTCCACAGGACTGGTTCAGAAGGAGCTGAGCTATTAATGTGTCAACAGAAGAGAGGTCAGCCCTATCCAACAAACCTTCCATCTACAGAGAGAGAGAGGGAAAGGAAGACAGAGACAGAGACAGAGAGGGAGGGAGAGAGAGGAGAGAGACAGAGAGAGACAGACAGACAGACAGATGGGGGAGGGGGAGAGGGAGAGGAAAAGGAAGAGGGAGAGGGAGGAAAGGAGAGGGAGAGACAGACAGACAGAGAGGGAGAGAGATAGAGACAGACAGAGAGAGAGGGAGAGGGAGAAAGGGGGAGAGGGAGAAAGGGGGAGAGGGAGAGGGAGAGGGAGAGGGAGATATCCAAGTAGTAATCTGGTAGTAGTGGTCAAAAGTCAAGTCAAGAAGCATTTATGTGCCAAGCACAGCTATCACAACTGTACCTTAGAGCCCTTGAAGGCACAGGGCATCCCTACTGGGTATGGCATGGCACCCATTCTATATTTGGAAGCATAAGTAAGGGGGGAAAAATTCATGGAAATATTTGGGGATGATTTCAAATAAAGCTTTTTGAAAGCACTTAAAATTCAAGTCTTGATACTTTAAGAGTTAAATCTGGGCTATGTGGAGAAGTTTTGTGATCCAGAGGGACTCATTCTCCCAAGGGTATCCAGACTTTAAGACAGCAGGGTTGGTAAACATTCCCTCCTTTCTCTAGATAGGTGGGAGCTATGGGTGTTGAATAGAGCATACATATGCCTCTGTTTCTTCATTTGTAAAATGAGAGGTTCAGACTATATAACCTTTAAAGTCCTTCCAGCTCTGAATCTATGAGCCTATAAATTTCAGCCCCAGAGATAGTTAAAAACACAATTTTTTTAAAAAGCTACTCTACTTTTTAATCAATTATTTATTATTAAGAATTATTAAGAAATAATCCTCATCATAAAGCCCATTTTAACAAGGAAGAGTTGGCAATAAAATGAGGATTCTTTAAGGAGCCAGCATTCAGTGGCCCTACTTCTCATTCTAATTAAGTTATGAAACTGGGCCCAAACCAGATGGGGTTGTGATTCTAGTCACATTGCTTAGAGAAGCCCAGAATCTCAGCACTGGGAGGAATCTCTGAGGCCATCCATTTAATCCAACAGATTTCTGAAGAGGAATCCGCAATGCAACAATCCCCATCTGCAGTCATCCAGCATCTGCTTTGGAAACCCCCAGCGGCACAGAACCGGCCAGCTCCCATTCCACTTGTGGCTAGCACTCATTATTAGGAGGTGTTCTCTTTGGTTAAGTCATGAACTGCCATTCTGCCATCTCTACCCATAGGTCCAAGAGTCTGCCTTCTGGGGCCAAGAAGACTAAGTCTTTTTCCCTTTTCTAAATGACAATCCTTTCTTTGACTCCAAGGGATTGTTTGTCTGTCCCATATGTACAAACACTACCATTAAATTATCGTCTCACAAGGGGCAGCTAGGTGGCGCGGTGGATAGAGCACTGGCCCCGGAGTCAGGAGGACCTGAATTCAAATGTGACCTCAGATACTTGACACTTACTAGCTGTGTGACCCTGGGCAAGTCACTTAACCCCAGTTGCCTCACCAAAAAAATAAAAATAAAAATTATCATCTTACATGTGAGCCCCACCCACTCATCCCTGTAATTCCCCTCCTGTCCCCCCATTTCTCCTATTTTCCTTTTCTGGCTGATGCCACAGAGAAAGTCCTAGATTTGGAGTCAGAGAAGCTTGGTTCATATTCCAACCTTGATACTGAGTAATTTAATACAAGTCACAATCTGTAAAATGGAAGGATCAGATTAGATGTTGTTTATGGTCCTTTCCAATTCTAGAGCTATAAGGTTCCAAATTATCTTTAAAATCTGCCAACTCTTACTGACAAAGAAAATTCTGAACAGTTAAAAAATCAACAATGGATTGAGCTTTTCTAGAGGGGGTGGGGTTTAGTGTGAGAAGGTGGGGTGTTGGTTTGTTTTGGGTGTTTTGTTTTTTTTTTTTTGGTCATTTAAAGTGAACTTTGTGGGGAAGAAAAAGACAAAGAGGCATGCTGATGTTTTGTTGGGGGTTTTTAAGTGAAAGGCAAATGTATAACGCAGTCCCACCAAAAGGTCTGTGAATATAAAAGACCTCAGACTTTTACAAAAAGTGCTCATTGCTAATCACAGTGATACCTTTTCTTTTACTTTAAAAGGAAAAATAAAACCACAGAAACTTTATTGGCAATCTGGCCACATGAAAATGGAATGGAAAAATTGCACCAGGCTAGGTCTTCAAAAAGCAGAGCATCGTCTCTTTGTCTGGGAAACGCGAGACAAAGGGAATCCAGGTGATGGGGCAAAGTCAAAGGTCATCTCCACTTGCAGCTTCTGTTGGAGGAGCACTGGCTTCCACATGCAAAGTGAAATCCCACTGGGCCTCACAAAAGGGGAGACCCTGAAAAAAGATTCCTATCTTCTGCCTTCTTCTATTGGAGAGCAGGATCTGCAGCTGAACTTTGTTCAGAAGATATGATGCCATCCAAGTAACTGAACAGGGGAAAGGGAATCAATCTATGGAAAGTTACTGTGCGGCAGAGTAGGCTCAATCAAAGGAAAGACTTCCTAAGCATGAAGGCTCTCCAAAAATCAATCGAACTGGCTGCCTCTGGAAATGTTTTTTCCAGTCACTTTTTTTTTTGGGGGGGGAGGCAGGAGGGGGAAGAGGGAGGATGTTCAGGCAAAGGCTTGGTTACCATTTGTCTGGTAAGTGGGATTCATCAACTGGGAAGGGAGTTGGATTTGGTACAAGGGAAAGATAAAGAACCCGGGTTCGAATCCTATTTCTGTGAGCCTAAGGAAATCACTTTTCTGGCCTCAATTTTATCATCTGTAAAATGAGAGAGTTGATCTAGCGATCCTCTGCAGTCCCCTCCAGCTCTAGATGTAGCACGCTATCTTCTTCAATCATTCATTTCCCCATTGTAGGCCTCAGTTTCCTCATTTGTAAAATGAGGGGGTTGAACTGGATGGCATAGGAAGTCCCTTCCACCTCTAGATTTCTAATCCCATAATCTCTGTGGCCCTTTCTGTCGCTAAGATTCAGTGAGTCTAGAAAAGAAAAAAAAAAAAAACGCCCTTCACCCCCAGCAGCCAACATGGGTTGCTTTCGGACCAAGACTGTGAAGAAGGCGGCGCGGGTCATCATCGAAAAGTACTATACCCACCTGGGCAACGACTTCCACACCAACAAGCACGTGTGCAAGGAGATCCCCATCATCCCCAGCAAGCTCTGCAACAAGATCCCCAGATATGTTACTCATCTGATGAAGCACATCCGGAGAGGCCCTGGGAGAGGTATCTCCATCAAGTTGCAGGAAGAAGAAAGAGAAAGTAGGGATAACTATGTCTCTGAGGTCTCTGCTTTGGATCAGGAGATCACTGAAGTGAACCCAGATGCCAAAGAAATGTTGAAACACCTGGACTTTGGCAGTTTGTCCAACCTGCAAGTTACCCAGCCCTCGACTGGGATGAATTTCAAAACACCAAGAGGAGCTGTTTAATGTTTACTTTTGTGTTCTTTGCAATAAACTTGGGAACCCCCCCTCCAAAGAAAAAAAGAATAAAAAAGAAAAAACCCAACAACAAACCACTGCTTATCTTAGTATTCTTCAACATTGCCAAGATGTATGATACTTTAATGGAAGACATAGGCTGTTAGCAGATATGTTGATAGGCAGAGACCACAGTGAGGCTGCTTCAATTTTCACTGACTTCAACAACATTTTACACACAGGCTGGGAGTGACCTTGGGCAAAGCATTTCCAATCTGAAATGCCAGGGCTTCTGCAGCCCTGGGAGGTCATTCAGTCCTTTCCTGTCCCAGCTCATTCATTCAACCTCTATCTTTCAAGCGCCTACTTTGTGGAAAGCCTGGTTCTGTTTCCTCATCTGGAAAATGTGTTACCTACTTTTAGGATCATAGATTTAGAGGCGGAAGTCCTGCGTAAACCAGTCCCCTCCTTACCCCTTCTTGCCATTACACACATATACACACACATCCCCACACCGCAGTTTCACTGACTGCCCTCTGGGCATGGAATGCTCTCCCTATACATCTCCATCTCCTGACTTCCTTCAAGTCTCAGCTAAAGTCCCACCTTCTGCAAAAAGTCTTTCCCAGTCCCCCTTAATGCTGATGCCTCTCTTCTGAGATTGTCCCCAACTCATCCCTGAATACATCTTTTTTGTTTTTGTTTTGTTTTTTTGTTTGTTTTTTGTGTGTTTTGTTGTTGTCAGGTCCTCCTGAATCCAGGGTCAATGCTTTTTTTTGTCCACTGCACCACCTAGCTGCTCCCCCCCCCAATACATTTTGTTTGAATTTAGCTGTTTAGACAGACAGTGAGCTCCTGGAGAAAAGGAATTGTTTTTGTCTTTCTTTGTATCCCCAGCATTTAGCACAGTGCCTCAAACATATAGGAGATCAATAAATGTACTTCAAAATAAATAGATAGATAGATAGATAGATAGATAGATAGATAGATAGATAGATAGATAGATAAATGCGAGTTCACTTACTTGGATGCTAGAGTTGAACAAGTCCAATACCCTTATTTTACATTAGAGGAAAAAGGTTGAATAATTTGCCCAAGGTCATAGAAGTATGCCATGGGATTTAGAATTTGGAGGGACCATTAACTCCAATCCCTACATTTTACAAATAAGGAAACTGAGACCCAGAGAAGTCAAGCCATTGACCTGGGTCACACAGCTAGTTGAGCTGTGAAGCTGTTCTTCATAAGTCCAAACCCAGCCCTCTCTGCTGTGTCATTTTTTTTTTGCGGGGCAATGGGGGTTAAGTGACTTGCCCAGGGTCACACAGCTAGTAAGTGTCAAGTGTCAGAGCCGGATTTGAACTCAGGTACTCCTGAATCCAGGGCCAGTGCTTTATCCTCTGCTGTGTCATAATGACTCTCCCAGGGTTGTTATGAGGAAGACTTTGTAAGCCTGCAGGCAACATGCAAACCTGAGCTGTTGTTACAGCACCAACTGTGAAATCCTATGATTTTACGTGGTAACTACCATCCCACCTATGAGCTTCTCCAAGGAGGAGAAGCTGTGCCTCTGGCATTGTGTTTACAAAGTCCTTAGGTGGTGGGCATCCTGTGCCTGCCTGAAGCTAACACAGCATATATAAACTTTCCCCTATGGTTATTTATCTGCACTTCCCTAGAAAAAGATGTCGATGGAATTGAGATCAAACTTCCAGAGCTCACAGGGATCGTTAGAGGTCCCTTGGGCCCAACCCCCTCATTTTGCAGATAAGGAAACTGAGGCCCAGACAGACTCTTTCTCTGTGAGAGATCCTCTGACTCCAAGTTCACGCCTTCCAACTTGACTCTGTTTGCTTTGGGGCTCGCCTGTTTGTCTGATTCTAAGACCATCTCTGGTTCCTTATTTTCTATCCAAAGAGGATAAAACAGAACCAAGTATCCATTTGTTAAATGAATGCTAAGCGAGCACGAATACATGTATGCAGAATCATCATCAATGACAGAAACTCCACCTTACAGAAATCATGGATCACTTGAGCTGAAAGGGACCTTGGACGCTACCTAGTACAAGCCCCCTCATTTTGCAGTTGAGGAAGCTAAAAGAGAAATAAAATTACTTTCCCAAAGGCAAACTGCTAGCGAATGCCTCCAAAGCAGGGCTCTGCACCCACCCACTACTAAACTGCTACTCTTTCAAGTTGTAGGAAGACTGAAATATAATGTATCTAACAGAGTGGAGAAGATTCAATGTGGTATTCTAAGTCTTAACACCAGAACTGCATAAATGTCACTGATTGTGAAAGTCAAATCAATCAGCAAGCATTTATTAAGTGCCCCTTATGGATGTGCCAAGCAATGTGTTAGGATAAAATGGAGGCAGTCTAGTCTTTAGGAAGGCCAGAGGAGACTGAGTCCCAGGCTTTGGGTTAGGAAGATATGAGTTCAAATCCAGCCTCAAACATGTACTAGCTGTGCCCTTAATTGTTGTTCAGTCACTTTTTTTTTGGTGGGGCAATGAGGGTTAAGTGACTTGTCCAAGGTCACACAGCTAGTAAGTGTCAAGTGTCTGAGGCCAGATTTGAACTCAGGTCCTCCTGAATCCAGGGCCAGTGCTTTATCCACTGCGCCACCTAGCTACCAACTGTTCAGTCACTTGAGTCATGTCCAACTCTTCATGACTCTTGTGACAATTAAAAATCGAGAGATGTGGTTTCTGGGTAATTTAATCATTTTATTAATAAGGCCAGTAGGTTACTAATAAAAGGATGGTCATTTGGTCACCTCTCTTAGACCAAAGAAAATTTTTCATGGTGGCAGAGTCACAGAGTTCAAATACCCTTCAAAACAGTAGGAGTTTCATCAAACTGCAATCAAATCTAATTGGTTAAAAAAAGTGAAGGTGGGCTATATTAAAACAAAGGGTTGGGGGCAGCTAGGTGGCACAGTGGATAGAGCACTGGCCCTGAAGTCAGGAGGACCTGAGTTCAAATCCGGCCTCAGACACTTAACACTTACTAGCTGTGTGACCCTGGGCAAGTCACTTAACCCCAATTGCCTCACTAAAAGAAAATTTTAAAAGCTAAAACAAAGGGTTAAGGATCTCTATAGAGAGACCACCCATATTACTAGGCTATCAATTCAAATAACATATACCCTTTTCAACAGGAGAGCTGAGTGACCCCTGGACAGAGAGATTATCTTTACTCAGACTACAATAAAAGAATCTGAGTTTTCATAATGGGCTTCCCCACCTCAGATTAAATTCCTTGCAAGGTTGGATAGGGTCTGACCAAAGAGAGTAGAGTTAATGCAGTCTCATTCAGTAATGTCCTCCAGGAAAAGGGGACTTTTTAAGATGAGGAATTTAGAAAAAGGGGAGAGTCTCTGAATCTCCTCAAGATATTAGTTATTAATAATCATTTCTCAGACCCCATTTGGGATTTTCTTGGCAATGATACTGGAGTGGTTGGCCATTTCCTTCTCCAGCTCATTTTACAGATGAGGAAACTGAGGCAAACAGGGTGAAGTAACTTGGTCACACAGCTAGTAAATGTCTGAGGTCAGATCTGAACTCTGGACACTGAGTCTTCCAGACTCCAGCCCCTGAACTCCATTGGCCCTCGACAAGTGGGCCTCAATTTCCCTACCTGGAAAATGAAGGGATTGGACTCAACAACTTCCTAGGTCCCTTCCAGTTCTACTTGTATTAATCTAATCAAACCATGATCAATCTTTCTTTCTTTTTGCCAAGATAGCATGGATAACACCCTCCTCCAAAAAGTTGACTCCTATGTTACATTAGCTTCAGGCAACCATAAGTGGTGCCAGCTATCTAGAGTATATAACTATTGTGTTCCTCAAGTAACCCCAGAAGGGTTTTCTACAAGGTTACACACGGTTGGGATCAGCACTGCTGGATAGATCATCCACACAGGGAATGTTCCAACCCAAGGAAACTGCAGAACTGCCTGAATTGGCCTGCAAAATACCTAAGAGGTCATCTAGTCTAACCCCCTCCTCTTCTTCCAGATGAAGAAACTGAAGCCCTACAGGTGAGTGATTTTCCCAAGGTCACACAGGTAGGTATTCAATGATCAAGCCCAGATTTGAACCCCAGGCCTTTGGCTCCAGATTCAACATTCTTTCCACCCTTAGTGGCAGCACACAGTAGGTATCTGGATCAATTTCCATTGTATCACGATGCCTCCTTTGACCTGTTGGAAAAGCTCCATGGATATATTGTGGGGGAGGGGGCAAGGGGGAGGGCTTACTAGTCACTTCTCAGCATAGAAGATTTCTCTCCAATGAACCCCAGCACATGCACACAGATACACAAACAAATCAGTGAAAAGCCTTATTTCACCACCATCCTACCAACGTACTAACAGATATTACACCCACAGTAGCTGAAACATCCCCACACGGATGAGCAGTGACCACATTTTTCTAAAGAGTTTTAAGGCAGAAAGAGACCACAACAGTAACATGTTAAGGGGCTTGAAACCATCTTCAGATCAAAGCAAAAGCTTTGTTAGCAAATGCTCTTTTACTTAGTGCGTAATTTGCATAAACAAAGACTGTTAAAAGGACTACAAGCCAACTACCCCCCACATCCCAGAGAGGGGTCAGTCATGGTCACTGGCGGCTCCAATATGTCTTAACGAGTCCCCGTCTGTCCTGTCTCTGCTGAATTCCTCTTTTTTGCCTCCTGAAAAACCACACTCCACTACAGAATTGTCTGGCTGCCGGAATGTGACTGAGATCCATTTTTAAAACCCCTCTGAGTATTTTACAACCGCCGACCACCAGGCTAGGGTGAGGATACCTAACACCACTGCAATTTGGTGACAGAAGGCTAAAAATATCCAGATGAAAAAAAGCAGCCTTTTTGCAGGACTGGATCAGATGTCCAGGGGCTTCACCCAGTGGTCCTGGGGCAAATCGCTGGCCAAGAGCAACTGACTTGCCTATGTTCAGTCTGGGCTGAGAGAGAATAGCTTAGTAATGAGCAGGTAGTGACAAGAAACTCTGGATCATGGTCCCTCCCAGGTTCATGTATAGCTAAGCTTTGTATCTCTGCTAGGCAAGCACACACCATGTAAAACGACACACAGGGTTGCAGCTGCTTAATTGTAATAGGCACACATTAAAGGGGGGGGAGGGCACTAAACACCATTTATTTCCCTGGAAGGAAATGAGATTGCAGCTCCTTCCAATTAGGAAAGCAAAGGGTGGCACTGTCTCCTTGCAGAAAGGCGACTTGGAAGTGTGAAAAATGGATTAAGCAACAGACCAGACAAGTGATGGGCAGGAGAAAAAGAAAGGATTTGTGGAGACCCTGGTGACCGGGCCAGCCTTTCAAGGTCTCTTGGGGCTTTACTACCTGTTGGGCTCTAAATCAGAGCATCGGAATCTGGGCTGCTGAGCACTGAAGTGACTCATTCTCCAAAGTTCGGATAGCTGACTCTCAAGGTATATATTTGCTTTCCTCTTTAGAAGGGAACCAGACAGGACTGGGAAGTTCATTCATGCCTGATGTCCTAGGGGCTCGCAGGGAGCTATGAGATATCGTGGGAGGGGTACACCTGGAGCTCCCTGGCTTCCTAAGGCCCCAAGCCCGGGCCCCTGATGAGTCGGGGAGTAACTTATTTCAAAGAGCCTCCGAGTAAGGTGGGGGTGGGTGAGGTGAGGAGAGAGACCTCCATCAGGCTCATGAAGGAGGCCAGTCCTGAGTGTAGGGGCAGTCCTGGTGACAAGGTCACCAGCAAAACAGAGACCACCACCACAACAGAACTCTGGTCCTTCCCTCAGACAGTCGGAGCCCTGGACAGTTCCAGGAAGACGGGTAGAAGCAGAGGCTGGGTTTTCGTCTCTTCCTTCCCACACCTGTTCATAGCAACTTCCCCAAGGCTAGGTGAGAGGATTTCGGATTAGGGGTGAGGCGAGAGGAGAAATCTCCAGCCCTCAAACCTTGGTAATCCTGGGTACCACTCTCCCGCCTACCATTCCCACCTGGTCTGCAAGGCTCACTCCTTCTCCTGGTAGCCAGGTATTGCTGTTGGTTATCTCCACTCCCTGCCTTCCCTCCTCCCAGATGACGCCAGGGCTAGAGAGGGTTCCTGCTTCTTTCATCAAGGGGTCTCCCCACCCGTGGTCAAATACTCCAGCTCTGGGTTGGGGAAGAGATCTCGACCCCTTCCAGTAACCCCAACCTAATCTCCACTGCCGGGCCTGCCAAGGTCCTTCTTGTCCTCCCCATCCTTTCTCCTCCTACCCGCCGAATGATCTCCCAAAGACACAAAGAAAAAGAAGGGAGGGGAAAAAAACCAACTACTGCCCACTGAGAAAACCTTAGCACCCAAGTCCCGGGGCCACGTCTCTCCGCAAGAGCAGGGAGGCAGACGATCGCATCCTCCTGCCACTTTCTCTGCCCCCCCCCATCCCAAACCCGAATCGGGCAGACCCCAGACCGAGGGGAGTAGGGCGTCGAAGAGGGAGAGAGCAAAGGTGAGAAGAAAAGGGGAGGGGGAAAAAAGCCACACAACCAGCGGGTTGGAGGAGAGCCGGCAAGAGAAAAGAATCTGTGCATGCATGTATCAGGAGAAAAAACAAGCGAACGCGCCCCCTACCTGGATGCAACATACTTTGGAAATAGAAGATGACTAGGATAAAGGATCCCAAGCAAGTGACCAGAGCCATCCTGCAAATTCGGTTCATCCTCATCACTTCGAACAGGGTTGGCTTCATGGCTTTGTCCGGGGCGCGGGCTGGCGGACGCGGGGATGGCGCGCCCGGGGCGCAGGAGCCGGGAAGTCCGGGGCGCACGGGGAGCTGCGGAGGATGGAGAGGAGGACGAGCCGGGCGGGGTGGGGGCGGTGTCTGCCGGGCTGCCGGCCGGGCTGCCGGGCTGCCTCCCCTGCTCTCGGTCCGTCCCCCGTCCGGCGCTCCCCAGCCCGGAGCCGGGCTCGGGCAGGGAAGGGGCCGGAGTTGGTGGGGAAGTGCGATCGGCGCCTGCCTCGCTGCCCTGCCTGCCTGCCTGCTGCTCTCCTCCGCCTCCTCCGCCTCCTCCTTCTTCTCCTCCGCCGCTGCCTCCCCGAGCCGGTGGGTGCGATGGGAAAGCTGCTCTCCTTCCTCCTCCTCCTCCTCCTCCTCCTCCTCCTCCCCTTCCTCCTCCTCCTCCACCTCCTCCCGCCGCCGCCGCCGCCGCTGCCTCGGCAGCCACCGACGTCGCTGCTGGGCAGACCCCTCGCGCTCACAAGGGCTCCTTCATTGCGCTCCCAGGCTATATTCCTGAGCTGGGCTTTACCAATGCGACTCGCCCGCCGCCGGCGAGGGGAGGGAGCCTGCCGAGAGCCGGCTGGACCAGAGGAGGAACCTGAGTGCCGGGGAGGAGCGTTCGGCGCTCCCCCGCCCGGGCCGGGGATATGGTCGCGTCCAGCTGTTTCCCTGCGAGGGAGGGCGGGGGAGAGTGAAGGAGGCAGGGAGGGGGGCGGGAGGGGGAGCGCGGCGGCGGCGGCGGCGGCCGTGGCGGCGGCGCGTGCGTTCCTTCCCTCAGGGTCCCAAAAGCCCTCGCTCCCCAACCTCCCAACCTCCCGGCGCACGGGCTCCGCCGATCCGCCCGGGCGCTGGGTCAACGTTTCCATGACAGATCCTTTTTTTTTTTTAAGAGAAAGAAAGAAATGAGAAAAAGAAAAGGGGGAGGGCGGGAGCAGTCACACCTTCCAGAGTTTGCAGACAGGGGAGACGCGAGGGACTGGGGGGCAGAAAACGGGGGAGGCTGGAAGTTAGTAGTAGCCAGTTTGGGAGGGCACTTGGCATCTCAGGGTCTGGGCAGCAAGGAAACCCGGCGTTCCTGGTCTCACACACACATACACACACGCACACGCACACGCACACACACACACACACACACACACACGGATGCTGCTTTTCAATGCCCCCAGGGCGAGGGGCGAGTTAGGACAGGACAAGTGGAGAGCATGGGCACTATCGATCGCAACTAGACCCTCAGTCCTGAGCTTCTACCAAGTCCCGGGCGCCTCCCTGGCACGGAGGGAAGCGGCCCTGGCTCGGGACTGCCGTGTGGTCAAGCTCAAATGACTGTCGTTCTTCAGAGGTGGGCTTGTTTCAAGCCCCCAGCCCTTAGCACGCTCCCTGGCACGAAGTAATCGCTTAAAAAATGCTTGGTTAAATAATAATACTTGGTTGATATAAAAATGTAAGTGGGGAGGAAACGAAACTGAACGCTGTCTGCAGCAGTTGTAAAGACAGGCGGTGGAGCCAGCATTGAATTGGACTCACTGAACTTGGGTTCGGATTCTCCTTTCACCACCGTCTTTGTATCGATGGGCAAGTCACTTAGCCCCGCCCCCCACCACAGACTTGAGCAGTAAAACGGAGGGGGTTGGACTAGGTGGCTTTTTAGGTGCCTCCCAACTTTAAATCTCTGATCCTCTGACAATATCTTCATCTATAAAATGGGGGTGGGGTTGGAATTAACGGCCTCCGAGGTCCCTCTCAGCCCTAAAACCATGGTCCTGTGACCGAGCTTTACTCAAGGGATGAGAAAGTGCACCTCTCTCCCTTTATTACAGAGGTGGGGGGGGGGGGACTATGGATTTGGAATATTGCATGTAGTTGATGGGTTGTCTAGTTTGGCGGGGATGCATTTTCCCCCTTTTTTATTCTTTGTTACAGGGAATGACTCTCTGGAGAGAAGGGTACATTTGGAAATGAGGCTGGTGTAAAAAATGTCGTAGAATCACAGAATTAGATCCCAAAGGGACCCGAGTGGTCAACTCCTTTATTTTACATATAAAGACACCAAGACCGCAGAAGTTGTGACGCTCGGGGAGGGGAGGGCAGCATCTGGTTAACAATATTTATTCTACACAGTTACTGTGGACTATCTCGAACTCTTACCTCCCTTTAATACACTTAGTAAATTCAGAAGGTGTTGAATCTAGAGCAGTAAGAGACCTCAGAGGTTATGTAGTACAATGCCTAATTTTACAGGTGAAGAAACTCAGAGGATCATAAATTTCGAGTGGCCTAAGAGGTGACTCGAATTGGGGTCACATAACTAGGAGGTATCTGAAGTGGGGTTTGAACCTACGGCGAAAGGAAGGAAAAGAAAGAGAAAGGAAGGAAAGAAAGAAAGGGAGGAAGGGGAAAGAGGGAAAGAATGAAAGACAGGAAGGCAGAGGAAGGAAGGAAGGAAGGAAGGAAGGAAGGAAGGAAGGAAGGAAGGAAGGAAGGAAGGAAGGAAGGAAGGAAGGAAGGAAGGAAGGAAGGAAGGAAGGAAGGAAGGAAGGAAGGAAGGAAGGAAGGAAGGAAGGAAGGAAGGAAGGAAGGAAGGAAGGAAGAGACCCCCGCGCTAGGGGATCAGAATTCCCCGCGGTGCTCAGCAAACAGAAATCCCATCTCTTTTTGCAGAGAAGTGCAGCGCGTGGCTCTAATAAATCCCGCCTCTTACAAGCTTCAGGGATCTGTGATTTCCCCAGTTTACAGACACGTCTCCAACTTAGAGATGGTCTGAAACGCTGGCGCTTGGGCGTTCTCCTCACCAGCGCTCGGGCGTAGGAGAAGGAAATGTCACGCAGGTGGCTGCGGGAACGTGGGTTCTTGAAGGCGAATCGAAGGGTTGCTTTGTTCATTGTCCTGCATCTGATTGCCCGCGTACTGGTCACTAGTCAATAAAGCCGAACCTGCCCGACTGCACAAACGTTGCCGCTTCTCTGACGCGGAATAGACGAGAGAAGGTCCTTTTTCTCAGAAATCCTTTACCTGTCGAGTGGTGACGGAGAATCGTGGAGAGGGAGGCAGGGACAGGCTGTGTGACCCTGGGCAGGTCCCTTAACTTCTCTCAGTGCCCCCAGTCAATTCTTTAAAGACGACCTCTTGCAGAACAGGTGTAGATTTATTCTGATAGAGTAATTACCGATACCTGTGAAAGGAGAGGTCTGTTCCGACATTAAACCTCCACCAAATAAACAAAGCCTGGCGAGAATCAGCGCTTGGCCTGGGTGGGCCTATACATTCAACATAACCCACCTTCGAGGCAGGAGCTTTCAGCGTTCCATAAAGCTGGAAAGAGACGCTACATCTATAACGATGATAACTACGCTGTCACCATCATCGCTTTTACGGAAAATGTTTGACAAATGTCTCATCTATTCTCACAATAACCCTGGGAGTTATTATCCCCATTTTACAGATGAGGAAACTGAGGCAAACAGAGGTTGAGTGATTTGCCCAGGATCATCACACAGCTGAAAAGTGTTTGAGGCCCATTTTGAACCCAGGTCTTCCTGACTACAGGTCCAGTGCTCTAGCCACTGAACTCCATAGATGCCAAGACTAATGATAATCCCCCTATCTATTATGAGGAAAACACGTGTAAACCTGTAAACGCATCAGGGAAATTCCCATTGTGGAATCTCCCTCCACCAACAAAGATTACTGACTCATCTGTAATTCAGGAGCATAGAGATGTCCTAGTCTTACAGTCTTAGAAACTTCTCTGAGGTACTGAGAGGTTGTGACTTGCCCTTGAGCATTCTCTGGGCCTCAGTTTCCTCATCTATAAAACTGAGGGGGGGCAGCTAGGTGGCACAGTGGATAGAGCACCAGCCCTGGATTCAGGAGTACCTGAGTTCAAATCTGGCCTCAGACACTTAACACTTACTAGCTGTGTGACCCTGGGCAAGTCACTTAACCCCAATTGCCTCACCAAATTAAAAAAAAAAATTAAAAAAAAAACTGAGGGGGTGGGGCGGCTAGGTGGTGCAGTGGATAGAGCACCGGCCCTGGATTCAGGAGGACCTGAGTTCAAATCCGGCCTCAGACACTTGACACTTACTAGCTATGTGACCCTGGGCAAGTCATTTAACCCCATTGCCCCGTAAAAAAAAAACCAAAAAACTGAGGGAGTTGAACTAAACGACTTCTGAGGTCTCTTCCAACTCTGAAACCATGAACATATAGAAACACACACACACACACACACACACACACACACACACACACACATGCACACACAGAGCAGCTACAGAGAAATCGGGTTCAAATCCTGTCTTTGGTGATTACCTGTTTGACTTTGGATAAGTCATTACTGAACTTCCCTGGCCTTCAGTTTCCTCCTCTTTAAAAATGATGTGCTCAGCCTTAAATGTCATTCTGGTCCAACCTGCATACAAGAATTCCCTTGATGAATGGGGCTGCCAGATCTTTTCTTCAACACTTTATCAAGATGGAAGGAACTGACCATCTCACAAAGCAGCCTGTTACATTTTTGGACAGCTCTAACTGCACCTTGCAATTGCATTCTGTTGAAATGAAACTGGCCTTGGTCCTATGTGGTCCTATTTCTGCCTTCCAGTGCCCCAGGCAATGTCTACTTGCTTCTCCATATGACAGTCCTTGAAATATGCAAAGGCTTCTATCATGTCACCCACAGCTCTGGTTCATCCCTGGCCCTGAATCTCTTCTCCAATCCAAACACCCTGTTCCTTCTCCTATTCCTCAAATGACATGATTTCCAGCCCCCTCACTTTTCTGATCACCTTTTCCTAGTCATGTTCCAATTTGTCAAAGTTGCTCTTAAAATATGGCACTCAGTGATAAATGGACATTCCAGAAATGGTCTGTCTAGAATCAAATAGAAAGACATAGAAAGCATATTTCTCAAACTTGACTGGCAATCAATCAGTCAGTCAGTGGGTCATTCAATCAACAATGGCATTTATTCCGGGTACTTATTTTGTATCTAACATTGAACTAGGCTAGAATCTTGAATTTCCTCTAAAGAGCAAACTGCTTGAAAGACAACATCTACCCAAGGTCTTTCTTTTTTTGTTGTTTTTTGTTTTTGTTTTTGTTTTTAGTGAGGCAATTGGGGTTAAGCGACTTGCCCAGGGTCACACAGCTAGTACCAAGGTCTTTCTTAATCTCCTGATTAATCTTCCTTAATCTGATGGTGTTTTCCCCCCTCTTGACATCACTTTATATTGCTTTGGCAAATCATATCATTTCTCTGGGCCTCAGTTTCTTCATCTGTAAAATTAGGAGGTTGGATTAAATGGCTTCTGAGTTACCTTCTAGTTCTAAATCTATGATCCTATGGATATAAATAAATATAACCTAGTTAAATATTCAGAAGACCTGGGTTTGAATCTGTCCTGTGGTGTTTAACAGCTGTGTATCACTTAATTTGTCTGGGTCTATAAAATGGAGGGGTTAGACTAGATGGTCTCTGAGGTCTCTTCCACCAGCTCTAAATTTACAATCCTGAGTTCTTCCCTTACCCAATTAACATAGTTTTTAATCTTAATCCCAGGAAAAAATTGCAATAAAATGGTTTAAGGACAAAATTTAGTTCTCTGATCTCATCATTGTGACCAGATTATTTTGGGGGGGGCAATAAGGGTTAAGTGACTTGCCCAGGGTCACATAGCTAGTAAGTGTCAAGTGTCTGAGGCCGGATTTGAACTCAGGTCCTCCTGACTCCAGGGCCAGTGCTTTATCCACTGCGCCACCTAGCTGCCCTCCAGATTCTATTTAATTCAATTAAACAAACATTTGCTGAGCATCTATGGTGTCCTGAGCTAAGAAGCTAAGTGCTAGGGAAGAGATCACATTGAGATGACAGATAATCTTTACATAAGGTAAGGTTCCTGCCTTCCTGGGGGCTTCCGTTCTAAACCAAGAGAATTACAACACAGAATTGCAGCTACCAGGTATATGATGATTTAGGATCTGAAAAGCACTTTCATGTGATTGTTATTCCTGCTTTACAGATGAGGAAACCTGAAGCTGAATGATTAAATGACTTGCCCAGGGTCATACCACTAGTATCAGGTCTTCCTGAGTTGGTGTCCAATTTCACCATGTGGCTTTCTTATCATTCATGATAAGGATGTTAAAAAGTGTTAGAGAAGGGGGCAGCTAGGTGGTGCTATAGTGGATAAAGCACCGGTCCTGGAGTCAGGAGGATCTGAGTTCAAACCCGTTCTCAGAAACTTGACACTTACTAGCTATGTGACCCTGGGCAAGTAACTTAACCTTCATTGCCCCACCAAAAAATAAATATAGAGAGAGAGAGAGAGAGAGAGAGAGAGAGAGAGAGAGAGAGAGAGAGAGAGAGAAGGAAGGAAGGAAGGAAGGAAGGAAGGAAGGAAGGAAGGAAGGAAGGAAGGAAGGAAGGAAGGAAGGAAGGAAGGAAGGAAGAAAAAAGTGTTAGAAAAGAACAAAAAAAGTACTCTGGCAGGAGAGTGAGATCACTGAATCATGGATTTAGAACTGGAGGGACCTTTAAAGGCCATTTAGTTCTATCATCCCATTTTACAGAAGGAAGTTGAATGATTAAGTGACTTACCAAAAGTCACTCAGCTAACTAATAACAAAGACAAAATTTGAACCCAGGTCCCATGACTCCAAGAATAGGGCTTTCTCCATTATATCATGGCTGTCAAGTGATCATTCTCTGCAATCTCCTGGAAGTCAAATGAGTAACAAGTAAAGAGCTTCCTGCTCATGGTATACTGATTAGAATACTGAACCTGGCAGCCAAAAGACCTGCGTTCAAATCCTGCCTCCTACACATAGCTGCTTTGTGATCAGGGGCAAATTATTTAACCTCTCTGAGCCTCCGTTTTCCCATCTGTAAATGGGGATAATAAAAGTCCCACCCCAGCCCCAATTCACAAGGTCTTCTTCAATTAAAGGAGACAAAATACTTTGCAAACCTTAAAGCACTCCAGAAATCTCAGCAATTGACATTCTCGGTGTCAAGAAACAGAGGTAAGATGACATGATTGATGGTAGCTACAGAGACAAGTGTTGGAATGTGGTCCTGAATCTAGGTCACCTGGGTCTCAGGCTCTTATTAATAAAGCAAAATGATTAGACCTAGCTAAGAAAAGAGTACCCACAAGACTATCCCTAAGGAAAGGAAATGGCCTGTTGTGTCCCGAAGTCATGAATTTAAAATAAAGTACAAATCAGGCCTGGCCCCCAAAGAACCATTAAAATCTTCACTTTGTTCAGGCCCCTCTGAATCTAAGCCTACCTCGGAGCCATCTTGGCCCAGCCTGGTTAATAATTCATACAGTAAAGAATAAGACTCTTGGAGAGATGAACCCAGTGAATGGAGCCTTTAAGCACAAAACAGAGGGAAAAGATCAATAAGGGATGACCACAGAAATGCTCAAATTGAATCAACAGATTCTCACAGGCCGAGAGGCTTCTGTGGAAGTAAAAAAGAGTAAGTCCACTTCTTTCTGGAAATGATTTAAAGTAGGATAAGACATGAAACTAGCCGTTGGTGGGAAAGGCTGTTCAAAGAGCAAAGGAAAAGGGCAGCCAGGTGGCACAGTGGATAAAGCACTGGCCCTGAATTCAGGAGGACCTGAGTTCAAATCTGGCCTCAGACACTTAACACTTACTAGCTGTGTGACCCTGGGCAAGTCACTTAACCCCAATTGCCTCACCAAAAAAAAAAAAAAGAGAGAGAAAAGGAAAGAGAAAGGAAGAGAAAGGTTGTGTACCATACAGAGGAAGAAAACTGGTACTTAAAACCTCAGACACAAAGTCACATGCTACCAAAAAGAGATTGCTTGGTATCTTGGATGCCTGCTGGGCAACCTTGTTGGCTCATAGATTTAAATTCAGAAGGGACCTTGGGGGCCATTTAATCCAGTCCCGGGATGTGAAATGACTGATCCAAAGTCACACAAGCAGGATCAGAGATTTAGGGCTAGAGGAGACCTTAGAAGTGATCTAGTGCAACTGCCTCCTTTCTTACAGATGAGGAAAGTGAGGCCCAGAGAAGTGAAGTGATTTGCCCAAGGTCCTCTAGGTAATATGTATCAGAGGCAGGGTTTGAACCAGCAGCCTGGCTTTTTGTACAGCCCTCCGACCTGGCAAGATGCTAGAGTGAAAAGATCTCTGCACTTGGACAAGAACACCTGGGTGAGAATCCTAGCCCCGACACAGGTAGGGTCTCAGGTAAGTCACTTCATGGCTATGGGCCTCAGTGCTTCATGTGTAAAAGGAGGGGGCTAGAAGCCAAATTCTCCAGTTATAATGACTGAGGGGGGGGGAGCTAGGTGGCACAGTGGATAAAGCACTGGCTCTGGATTCAGGAGGACCTGAGTTCAAATATGACTTCAGACACTTGACACTTACTAGCTGTGTGACCCTGGGCAAGTCACTTAACCCTCATTGCCCCATAAAAAAATATAATAATAATAATTATTATTATAACCAGTCTTAGCCCAAAGAGATAGGAGAAGGCAACTGTCCCCTGACCTCCCCCCCAACCAACCATTCTTTAGAGGTGGGGGTCCATGGGTGGAGAACACTGCATTTAATGTCATACTTTTTAGCTATAGTAATTAGTTTTGCCGAACTTTTCCTCCCTCTGTGCTGCCTGACCCCTTCTTAATTCTTTGTTATAAGATAAGCTTCTCTGGTTGATGG
This sequence comes from Dromiciops gliroides, assembly GCF_019393635.1. Taxonomy (NCBI): domain Eukaryota; kingdom Metazoa; phylum Chordata; class Mammalia; order Microbiotheria; family Microbiotheriidae; genus Dromiciops; species Dromiciops gliroides. The sequence goes on along the minus strand of NC_057865.1, from coordinate 281,304,663 downwards.
GTGTGGATGTGGGGAGAAGGCAACATTTGGGAAATGTAGGTGAAGGAAAAGCAAAGATCTCCATGAAATGTATTATTAAAGTAGTGATCGATGTTGACCTATGAGAAGAGGTGAGAAGATGCCCCTCTTCCTCTGAGAGGTTGGGGACTATGACTGCATGTGCTTTCAGATTTGGTCACCTCCATTGGATGGATTTCACATACAAACAGAGAGGATTTCAGTTAGAACAGACTCAGGGTACTATCTAGGAAAGCCCATAATGAAAAGGAATCTCTGGGGAAAGGTACCCAACCACCAGTCATCCAACCTCTGCCTGAGGACCTCCAGTGAGGAGCAGCCCACTATCTCCCCAGTCAGTCCAAGCCACTTGGAGACAGCCCCTACTCTTTTTTGGGGGGGAAGGGTTAGGTAATTGGGGTTAAGTGACTTGCCCAAGGTCATACAGCTAGTAAGTGGCAAGTGTCTGAGACTGGATTTGAACTCAGGTCCTCCTGACTCCAGGGCCGGTGCTCTATCCATTGTGCCACCTACCTGCCCTGACAGTCCCCACTCGTAACAAGATTTCCTGACATCAAGTAGAAATGTGCCTCTGTCCGTGCCAGCCCTGGTTCCTGGTTCTGCCCTCTGGTTCTCCTCCTGCCTGTCTGACCAGTCCTCTCACTCCTTTGGAGCTAAAAGGGATCTTCAAAGCCATCTAGTCCTACTTCTTCATTTTACAGATGAGAAAACTGCAGAGATAAAGTGACTTGCCCTAGTCTTCCCAGCTCCAAGTTCATCACTTTATCTTTTTTTCTCCCTGAGGCAATCACAGTGAAGTTACTTGCCCAGGGTCAGATGACTAATAAGTATCTGAGGTGGGATTTGAACTCAGGTCCTCCTGACTCTGGTGCCATATCCACTACTGCACCCAACTGCCCCAGAATTCATCACTTTAGCTCCTATGCTCCACTGTCCTTCCCTGGTTTCTGTCATCTCCCTGACATTCTTTAAATGCTCTTGCCTCCCAAGGCTCTGTCCTGGGTTCTTATCTCTTGACTCTTCCTTGATAATCTCATCTACTCTCAAGGATTCAATTTATTTATCTAGTCCTAACCTTTCCTCTGAAAGCATCATTTTGGAGCATCATTTCACTCTTCTGATAGTTTCTTCATCTGCAATCCCTCTCCCTCTTCCCCCATTAAATAAACCCCCAATGGCTCCCTATCAGCTCTGGCATCAAATATAACATCTTCTGCTTGGCATTCAAAACCCTTCACAACCTGGCCCCCTCCTACCTTTCCAGTCTTCTTTCACCTCACATCCCCTAGATGCTCTGCTAAATGATGACATTGGCTTCCTGGCTCTTCCCCAAACATCACACTCTATCTCTTAACTAAGCATTTTCACTGACTGTCCCCCATTCTTGGAATTCTTTCCCTTCTCATCTCCACCTCTTGGCTTCTTTCAGGTCTCAGCTAAAGTCCCAGCTCCTACAAGAAGTTTTCCCCAACATCCCTTAATGCTAATACCTTCCCTCTATTGATTATCTTCAATTTCTCATACACAGTTATATAATATAAATATATTCTACTAGAACATATAATAATATCTCATATATACATATATATATAAATAATTTGCACCTATTTGCTTTTCATGTTGTTTCCTCAATTAGACTCTGACTTCCATGAGATCAGGAGCTATTCTTTGCCTTTCTTTTGTATTCCCAGCATGTAGCATGGTGTCTGGCACATGGTGGGGGGGAGGGGGGGCGGAGTTAATAAATGTTTCTGACATAAAATGAGAGGATCAGACTAGATGGCCTCTGAAGTCCCTTTCAGCTCTAAATCCAAGTCCCTGGCACTATGATAACCAACTATCTTCTGGACAGCTCCACAAAATGTCAGTCCTCCCAGTCATTTCCCCTTTTACTTCACCTTTCTCCAAGCTCCCCCTCTTTCTCCCAAGGACACTACAATCCTCTCATTCACCCAGGATCTGAATGGTGGTATCATCTTTCCTTTCATTCTTCTCTTCACCTCATTCCCCACTTCCACCCAGTTACCAAATCTTATCCATTCTGCATCTGTCCTCTTCCCTCTACTCACAGGGTCACCGTGATAGCTGAGACCCTCACTCCTTTCAACAGGGACCACTGCTTTAGCCTAACTGGTCTCACTGACTTCAAGTTCTCCCTTGCTGATTCATGTTTCTAATCAGGTGCTAAAACAAGTATCCAAAAGTATACATCTGACCATGTTCTTCTCTTACTCTAAAGCCTTCAGTGATTCCTATTGCCTCCAGGATAAAATGCAAACTTCTTAGCCTGGCATTTAAGGACTTGTACAATCCAACTCCAAAATAACTTGTCATTCTTATTATTTCATACTCCTCTCCATGCTCTCTATCTTCCAGCCAAAGTGGGATCCTCAGGTTTTTTGGAATTTGGTGTGCCATGTCTACCTCTGTGAATGTCCACAGGACTGATTCCATACCCTCTTCATCTCTACTTACCAGAATCCTTTTCTCCCTTCACAGTTCAGCTCATGTATCCCCCCCCCTCCTCTGGAGTATTCACATATATAGCTATATAATATTAAATGGAGAGGAAGAGCAAGGAAGAGTTGTGTCTGTGGAGGGGAATCTAATGCTAATATTTAAGAAATAGAAACAGAGAGGAGTTAAATTACAGGCTAGTGGATTTCCCCCATGGTTTAAGCAGTATCCTCAAGACATTAATAAAGGATGAGATCACAGAGCACCTGGAGAAATGAGAACTGAGCAGAAGAAAATAATAGGGAAGTAAGCACAGAGATGTTTTTTTCTTTTAGAAAGCCCACTGGGGCTTGGGGGTATTGTTGACTTTCCATGGAAGGAAAAGTAAGGAAGACACCGACATTTATTTGCTTCAGTTTATTCATCTTTAAATGAATGGGTTAAACTGGAGGACCTTGCGGGATGCAGTGTTGCAGAGTGGAGGGAGTACTTGAGTCCTATCTCTCACATCTACTTGCTGTGTGATCCTAGGCAAGTCACTTACCTCCACTTTCCCCCCTCTGTAAAACTGGGGTTGGAATACATGGCCTCCAAGACCCTTCCAGCTCTGACCTTTACAGTAATTCCCAGCTTTGATATAGTATGTCCTAACGTCTCTGACAGTCTCTAATATTCTATGTTTCCAGATCCCTTTCATCTCTGACCTTCTGTGTTCTAAGACCTCTTGCAGTTCTAACATTCCGTATTCCAAAATCCTTTCCATCTCTGACATTCTATGATCCCTTGAATTTCTAACATTCTGTGCTCAAAGAAAGGTCCCTCCAAGCTCCCAGATATCAATCGTGTGTCGGAGTCTAGCCCCACATTATGTCAAGAAAAGTAAGGGGATGGGGGGCAGCCAGGGGTCAGTGGATAAAGCACTGGCCCTGGATTCAGGAGAACCTGAGTTCAAATCCAGCCTCAGACACTTGACACTTACTAGCTGTGTGACCCTGGGTGAGTCACTTAACCCCCATTGCCCTTGCAAAAAAAAGAAAAGAAAAGTAAGGGGATGATGGGGCTCTATGGCATGAATGTGGGGTGGCAAAAAGCTCTAGTGTAGTGGAAAGAGCAATGGATTTGGAGTCAGAGCACCTGGTTTCCAATCTTGACTCTGTGTGTGACTTTCTGTGTCAACTTGAGCAAATTGCTTGACTTTCTGGGTCCCCATTTTCTCAAGTATAAAAATGAAGGAGTTGTGTGTACTAAAAGATTTCTAAGGACACTTCTAGTTCTAAATCATCTGACTCCTATCATCTGTCATCATATCTCTTCTTGAAGGTTTCCATTTAAAGGGAAGTCACCACCACCCTAAACAGTACATTTCACTCTTGGACAGCAGCAAAAAGAAGTGTTTCCTTTTACTGAGCAGAGATCTTCCTCTCTGTAATTTCCACCTATTGTTCCTAACTCTGTCCTCTGGGGTCCAATACAACAAATTCAAGCCCTCTTCCACATGACAGGTCTCCAAGCATACTTATCATGCTGTATCTTACCCCACCCCTCCCCAAATCTTCTCTTCTCCAGCCTAAATACCTCCCAGTTTTTTTTCAACCAATCCTCCTGAAGAATTTTTTTTTTTTTGCTCTTGGTCACCCTCCCTGGACACTCTCCAGTTTTCCAAAATATGACTCCCAGAACTTAATGTAATGCTCTAGATATGATCTGACCAAGGAGACATATAATACTTTTCTTATTCCAGACATTACACTCCGACTATTAATGCAGCCTAAGATATGTCAGCTTTTTTGACTTCTACATCCTTGGAATGCTTATCTTGAGTCACTGTAGCCCATTCAAATCCAAGGAGTTTTGCACATACCTTTGTCTAGCCACACCTTTCTTACATTTATCCCTATTAAATTTCATCTTGTTAGATTCAATCTCTTGTTCTAACCTTTTTTACTTTTAGCTTTTTGTCTTCCAAAATTTTGGCTCTGCTTCTGAGCTTTGTATATCTAGAAATGTGATAACTTCCTCTACTTTCATCCAGGTCACACCCCCAGATGTGATGCTTACTGACGTCAAATGAGGTCACATGCCCAAATGTGATGCTTACTAACAAAAAATGACTGCAATATAACAACAAACAACATCAATTACATTTTAAAAAAGAAAATAACTTGATACTTACTAGCTATGTGACCCTGGACAAGTCACTTAACTCTCATTGCCCTGCAAAAAAAAAAAAAGAAAAAAAAGAAAATAACTAGTGACCTAATTTTCATATCTTCCTAGGAATGGGAATACAATTGAGTGAAAGGCTATGACCTATCTATTTGTACCTATTTCAATATACCTATAACATGTCTCCTCATAGTCTGTGCCAGGCCTGACTAGGATCAGTCCAATGGTTCAAGCTCAAGATTAAAACAAAATGAGATGCTTGTGGGGCATTTAACTTCTAAAGCTCATAATCTAGTGACCTTGTGAAAGTCACTGGGTTTCAGTTACCTTATCTGTGAAACAAGAGGGTTGGATTAGAGGGCCTCTGAGGTCCTTGTAGGTGGATGTACCTATGACTCCATGAATATTTACCAAAAGGAGATTTATTTCACAAGAACACAGAAGACCTGGGTATGCAAGGAAGCATACAACATTGATTTAGTTGAGCATAGTATTCCTACTTCTACATTTAAAACAACTCTTAAGGGGCAGCTAGGTGGTGCAGTGGATAGAGCACTGGCCCTGGATTCAGGAGGACCTGAGTTCAAATCCGACCTCAGACACTTAACACTTACTAGCTGTGTGACCCTGGGCAAGTCACTTAACCTTCAATGCTCTGCCCCCCCCAAAAAAAGAAAGAAAGAAATGGTAGCAATAAGAGAAGAAAAGGAAATTGAAGGAATCAGAATAGTCAATGTAAAACAACTCTTAAGCAATCTCAATGGGTCTAAGCTTTAGGTCCCTGGGCCAAGTAAGTATCAAAGATGATTTTTATCTTTTAGGGGGAAACCAGCCCAACCTACTTGCAAGGACCTTGAAGATGTGTTTCTCCTACAATAATCCCAAGAAAAGGTAAATTCCTTGAGGGCAAGGATTGTTTTACTCCTTAGCACTTTCTACAGTGCCTAGTATATAGTAAGCACTTAATAAATGCTGGCTGATTGTTCACTGAAAGAAGCAAATTCAATTCAGCATTTATGAAGAGCTTGCTGTGTGTAAAGCACTATGAAGTATGGGAATACAAAGACAATTACAATTCAGTCCCAGCTTTCAAGGTGTTTATAATCTCAAGGGGGGAAAGCTCTATGGGATTATGTTCTATAATGCTACAGCCCCATGTACACAAAGAGCTATGAGACACAAGTACAAAGATGGAGGTCCAAGGGAAGTTCAATAAGAGACTTGAGGAGGGGGAGAGATCATTGTGACAAGATAGAATTAGATGGGGGTATTTCCACCTGGATTCACAGAGGAGTTAGAAAAATCTTGCTTTCCAAATTTGGGGTGAGTACTTAATTAGATGTTCCAGGAGATGGGGCAGTAAAAAGGGTGTCCAGTCAGAGAAACCCAGGTAGCAGCACATAAAATAAAGCAGCTGTTGTCAGAAATGTTGGCTATTGTGATCAAAGGAGAGATGTGACTACACCAGGGAACTGAAGGGTGTCTCCAGAGATGGGAATAATTTAGCTTCTAGGCTTCCAAATCCTCCCCCTCTTAGTCTGGCTTTCTTCTCATTACTGGAACAGTCATTATCACCCTGGTAAGTAACAAACATGGAGGCCCCTCTGACCTCAGAATCTTGACATCTGGATGGGTGCTATTGTGGGGTCATTTCAGTCATGTCTGACTCTTTGTGATTCCATTTGGGATTTTCTTGGCAAAGATACTGGAGAGGCTTGCCATTTCCTTCTCTAGCGCATTTTTACAGATGAGGAAACTAAGGCAAACAGTGTTAAGTGACTTGCCCAGGGTCACACAGCTAGTAAGTATCTGATGCTGGATTTGAACTCAGCAAAATGATTCCAGGTACCGGGCTCTATCCACTTTGCCACCTGTATCCCAATTCATAGGGTAAAGGAATTCATTTCAAATCAATTCAATGTGTTTTAATTAAATAGTATTTTAAAGCCCTTCTCAACCTAGTTCCAACCTTTCCTGTCATATCTAACTCAAAATACTTAATACCTTGAGCAAGTCACTGAACTTTCCCTAAACTATTTAATATTCACCTGTAAATGGGGGGGAGGGGGCTAAATAGTCTCTGAGTTCCTTCTAGCTCTAGCTGTGGTTCTATGATCTCAGGACAGTTTAAGCAAACTGGTTTTCTAACTCTTCCACATATATGGCACTTTGCTTCCATTTCCACCTTTGTACCCATGCCCCCAGCACCCACACCTGGAACAAGCTCCCTCCTCATCTCCACCTTATAGGATCCCTAGTTTCCTTCAAAGGCTCAGCTCCAAAGCTGCCTTCCAAATGATGCTTTCCCATTTACCCTGCCCCTAGCTGCCAGTGCCCTCTGCCTTGTGTCTGTTCAGGCCAGATTTGATATAGGGAGAGTTAATTGAGTGGCTCACCATAATATTGGGGTCCCAGAAATAATGAGGGACCTCTAGGCTCAAAGTTCCCTCCCCTTCAAACTGCCTTTTTAGATATTTCTCCCAGGCCAATAAGAAAGGAGCCTAACAGCCTCTTTTCCACAAACAAATCAGGTTTTATTAATGGGAATAAAATAAATAGCAAAGGTGAAATTAGTAAAATCAAAGATAAGGCAATAGGGAAAAAGAAAAATGGATAATCCCCCTAACTCTAACCTAAGTCTATACAATCCCCAAACTTGCTTCCAGTTCAGCTGATTCAAAAGAGCAGGGCTCGTATGTTAACTCACCACCTGGGGTCTGTAGCTTCAATGGGAAACAGCTTTGGAAGCAGGGCCCACAGGACAAACTGCCAGGAAAAAACCTTTTTCTGCCTGATCCTGCAGCTCACACCACTGGAAAGAGACTGAACTCCCCTCAGAGAGCATTTACTCTCCCTCCCCCAAAAGGGGAAGTCCTTCAAACTGCCTGTGGAGAGTGGTTTCTCCTGCTGAGATCAGCAGCATACGTCACTCAGGACAGGCCAAGTGTGGCCCATCCCAATCAGTCTGCCAAATTCCATTATTTTGCCACATATCTATTATGTGGGTGTATAGACACATATTTGTCATGTTTATAGAAAATGCAGACATATGGATATATGACTGATATACATATCCATATTTGTATATATGATGTGATATATACATATACATCTCATATACACACAAACACATACAAAATATAAGTTGTTTTCACCAACACAATGCAGGCAGAACCTTGTTAGTTTTCACTTGTGTATTTAATGGGGCTTATCACAGTATCAAGGAATATAAATTTTCCTGGATCAGTTGATTAAAGTGCTTTCTGTGCTAAACACTGGGGATACAAGGATTTTAAAATGATATAATAGGAGCAGCTAGGTGGCGCAGTGGATAAAGCACTGGCCTTGGATTCAGGAGGACCTGAGTTCAAATTCAGCCTCAGACACCTGACACTTACTAGCTGTATGACCTTGGGCAAGTCACTTAACCTTCATTGCCCCAGAAAAAAAACCCAAAAACAAAACCAAAATGACATAATAGTCTCCTTGCCCTAAGAAGTTTGCTTTCTGTTAAGAGGAGATACAACATGTGTCCAAATGAATAGAATACAAATATAATATGTAATATATATGATATGATACTATATTATATGGTATGGCATGACATAAAAATACAATACAGTATTGTATTAGTACTATACTATAATATATTAATATTATATTAATGATGTTATATTATATTATCATTAATATACATTAATATATTGTCTTTATTACTGTATAATTAATATTATAATAACAGTATTAACATTATATAATTTGTTTACTATAATAAAAACAAGATGCATACAAAAGAGAGATTCTACTGGACAGGTTGGAAGTGGGAAGAGGGAGGGAGAAGATGACACAAACCTAAGCCTTGAGAGAAGATAAGGATTCTGAGAATCAGAGATAAGGAAGGGGGCATTCCTGGCTCCATACTTGCAAATGTGTCAAGTTGTGGAAACTGTGTGATCTAGCTGGATGGTAGGGAGTGAGTGAAGGGAATGAAAAAAGAGGCTACCTGAGACAACTAGGTGGCACAGTGGATAAAGCACCAGTCCTGGATTCAGGAGGACCTGAGTTCAATTACAGCCTCAGACACTTGACACTTCCTAGCTGTGTGACCCTGGGCAAGTCACTTAACCCTCATTGCCTTGCAAAAAAACAAACAAAGAAGCTTACATCCTACTAGGACAAAATAACATATACACAGAAGAGTCTGTCCAAAATATTTAGAGACTAAATACAATGTAATTGGGGTGGAGGGGAAGGAGAAGAGAGCACTAATGTCTGGGGAATCAGGAATGCCCTTCTGGAGAAGGTAGCAGCAGAACTGAACTTTAAGGAAGCAAGGGAGTCCCTGAGGCAGAAGGGAGTTTATTTTCAATTTTGTTGGATTCCAACACTGGATTGTGTTCACAGATGCTCAGCCTTCACACCTTGTTGCTCATGTATTATGGCCATTTATTCACAACTTACATAATTTTTTAAATTTAAAAATCTGAGGCAATGTTCTCTCCATGAAAGGCAGCATGGTATAGTGGGATGGAGAGACAAGCCTTAGAGTAAGGAAAGCCTCTTTTCAAGGTTTTCAAGTACACAGAATTGCTGTGTACTCTTAGGAAAGTCATTTAATAACTCTTTGACTATAAATTAAAGATGGGTTGTAATCTGAATAGGTAGAAAGAATCCCCACACCAGGAGTTACAACTTTACCTCAAACATGGTGGCTTCCCTAGTTTTCACAGTTTGGGGTGTGTGTGTGTGTGTGTGTGTGTGTGTGTGTGTGTGTAATGGAACTTTGCTCACAATTTAAAGAATTCCTAATGATCAAGGGAATTCTTTTTTTTGTTGTTATCACTTACCAAGAATTGCAAGATGGTATAATGAATAAGGTGATGGACTTGGAGTCAGGAAGACCTGGGTTCAAATCCCACCTTTGACACTTGCTATGGATGTGAGGGTGAACAAGTCACTTAACCCTTGTGAGACTCAGTTAGATCCTTAAGAGTGGTCTACTAAATTCCAAACTATTTAGACTCTTCAGTGGTGGTGTTAGGGTGCTCCTTTATCACAAGGATGAAACCAAAGATCTTTGAATTATAGATGTTTGATGTACCGTTAGCTATCTACTACTCTTATACTGAGGGTTGAACCAGTTGTGCTAAGGTTCCAGATCAAGGTTAACTTTACTGATGACCAAGGCAGGAAACTGCCTCCAACATGATATGGGAAAATTCCCAAGTTTTAGGAGGCACTGTCTCCCATCCAGTTTGGTTTGAATTTCTCCCTTTCTAATGGGTAAGTAATTAAATTGATAGATTGTGGAGAGATGCCAAGCCTACTTTATAAAAGGGCAAAGATCCTTCTCTTAAGGTTAAGGAGAGCTATCAATAAATTATCCCTTACGGTCATTTAGCTTAAAGAGAACTTTGATGTGAGGAGGTTGAGAGGCAATTTTGGAACATAAAGGGAAAGAAAGATTTGGATGGAGTAATATAATAAATATATACAATATAATAATATATCATACATATTATATTATAATATAATGTAATATAGTAAAGGCCCTTGTGGCAGCTGCAGGAATATTAGGATCCAGGGAACAGAGAGAGGAAGTGAAGAAAAGGAAGAAAATAGTGTACAAAATACAACTCCCTCTACTTGGAAAATCTGTCCTAGACCTTGACCTGGAAGGAGGGTTCCATGACCCCAAAAGGCACAAGGCAAATGGCCATGCCTGAAACTGCTTTACAGATAGGGGCAGTTTTTGTATTCTTCTCCCCCCATCCCATTCTCCCAAGCCATAAAATGAAGGGGAAGACACAGAGGACAGTTCACAGCACCAAAGCTACGGGTCAGAACCTATATTGTTCTCTGAGGTTTAATTAGTACACTACACAATCTTACTTTGGTAGGTCTAGAATCACCTGGTTCTCTGGATGTTCTAGGCAGGCAGCAAATAGCTGTAGTGTGACATAGTGGAAAGCATCCTGGATTTGGAGTCATCAGGCCTGGATTTGAATCCCGCTTCTGCCATTTACTACCTGTTTGTGCTGGGGAATATCACTCAGTCTCCCTGGACCTCAATTTCTTCATCAGTAAACTGAGGGGATTGGACTAGTGACCTCTAAGGCTCCTCCCACCTTTCATGCTATGGTACTATGATCTGTACTGCATCGTTAGCTGTTGGGAATTACCATAGTACCCTCCACATAGTGTGCCTGGATGACTGCATGGGAGGATGAAGGAGGAATGGAAAGGGAGAGCAAGGGGAAGGAGTTCCTTTTGAAAGAACAAGGATGAACAGTGGTCAAGGCAAGGATGAGGGCTGGAATGTGGACTGAGGAGAGATATTTGGACTGATGTATTTTCAAATGTTCAAGCTGCTAAATAATCTCGTTATGATAATGGTGATCCTGAACTCAGGAAATGAAATTCCAGCTGCCCAATGAGGAATAGAAACCAAGGAGGAATAAATTGCACCCAGCAGGTGCTCTAGTTCAGAGCAGAAACTATTTACAAGATCCTCTTCAAAGGACGCAGGAACAGTTAAAAAAAAAAAAGAAAAGAAAAGAAAATTGATTGACTTTTTTTCCTTCTTTCTTCCTGTCTTATTTGGATTGCTAAAGCAGTACCCTCCAAGCAGGCACTCAGCTTGCTCTACTTGGCTATGCTCTGAGTTCCAAAAATTCATATATTAAGCAACAACATTTTTGTAGCTGTTTAGCTTCACAAAGATACCTAGACTCTATGGATGTCAGTTAAAGTTGGCATCATTGCACATCATTGGATCTTAAAGCTGGAAGGGGTTTGTACATGCCTGAGCAAGAAGTACCTCTGAAATAGCCCAATCAAAGGTTCATCCAGACTTTCTTTAAAGGTCTCCAGTAAGGAACTCATTACCTCCCAAGGTCACTTCTCCTATGTTTGGACAACTCTAATTGTCCATTCATGGATCCAAAGGCCTGGGACATTTATTCTGGAGAAGACTTTGGTGGAGTGGACATGGGTAGGGGTGAGATTGGGGGACAAGGAGTGAGGGAGGAATTAAAGCTGAATTAAAATATTTGAAAGACTACCAGGTAAAAGAGAGATCATGACTTTGTTTTGAATGAACTCCAGAAGGCTTGAATTAGGAGCAATGGATAGAAGTCAGGGAGAGGCAGTATAAGAAAGTATTTCCTCCTAAGCATTGGAGCTGTCCAAAAGTAGAATGGGCTGCCTTGAAAGGTAGAGGCTTTCTTAACTCTCATTAGAGGTCTTAGAAGTTGTGGTTGAATGACCACTGGTAGGAGACATTGAAGATGAAATTCTTATTTAGGAAAGGGTTGGCATTTCAGTTACCTTCCCAATTCTGGGATTCCCTGATTCTTCTGAGCTCTGGCTCTTGGTACAGATTGGTTCCTAACTTGGACATTCTCTTCTTTGCCTGTCTTGACAAGGAAATCAAAGCTTGTTTTTAGCTTTTTGCTGAGCCCTGAAGGAAGGTTGGGGTGAAGAGAAGCAACTTCAAAGGAATCTCTGCCCTCAGATCCTGCTCCAGGGACTCTCCCCTCTGGAAAGACAAAGAACAGGTAGTCCCAGAACAAAAGGGTAAACACTGGGATTGCCATAGCAGGAGAAGCTATCTTGTGCTGACAGGTTCTTTGGAAACAGCCTACCTCAACCTCCCTCCAGGGGGAAAAAACCACTAGTAAAAGAAAGAGTTCAAATACAAGTATTATATAAATACTTGTGTGACTTTAGGCAAATCACTTAAATCCTCCAGGTGCTAACTCAAATAAAAAAGCATTTATTAAGCGCCTCCTATGGCAGGCAGTGGGCTGCTAAGCACTTCAGTTTTGTAAAATAAGGAGGTTGAACTAAATGACCTTCAAGATGCCTTCCACCATACAGAGAATTCTCTGATGTTTCATTAATCCTGAGATTTGTTCTGACTCCACAACTTTATCTGAGATCAATATTTGTTATTAATAATAACTCACATTTCTACAGCATTTCGAAGCTTACAAAGTACTTGTCTCAAAATCCCTTGACATCATCTCCCATTCTTTCCTCATGGGAATATTTACTCCAATTTCTGATGAAGTGACCCTTCTCCTCACTGAGGGCAACTTGTGTTCTTCATCCCGTCCTCTCTTGTCTTCTCAAGTGACATGCCCATTCAATCATCTTTCTCTCCATGTATCTTTCTCTCTGTGTTTTTCTCAGTTTCTGTCTCTCTGTCTTGGATTCTCTCATGTTCAACCTTGATCTATCTACTCTTTTCCTTTCCTTGAAACATGCCTAAGACTCTACCATTCTTAAAAAAAAAAAAACCTTCTCCAAGCACCTGCCCTGGATTCAGGAGGACCTGAGTTCAAATCCTGCCTCTGATACTTGACACATTTACTAGCTGTGTGACCCTGGGCAAGTCACTTAACCCTCATTGCCCTGTCCAAAAAAAAAAACCCTTCTCCAAACACTCTCATCCCCTCAAGATCTCATATTATATTTCTCCTCCCTTTCTCAGCCCCAAAAGTAGTCTATACACTTTCTGCCTCCATATCCTCTCCTTTCACTCTGTCCTCGATGTTTTGCAATCTAGCTTCTGACCTCATCGCTCAACTGAAATTATTCCTTCCACGTTAACAATGATCTCTTAACTGCTAAATACAATGCTCTTTTCTCAGTGCTCATTCTTCTTGACCTCTGCTACATTTCACATGATAGACCACCTTCTCTGCTTAGATAATCACTCTGGTTCTCCTCCTGCCTGATTGATAGATCCTTCTTAGTCTCGTTTGCTGGTTCATTATTCATATTACTCCTGTTAAGCATAGGTGTTTCCGAAGGTTCTGTCCTGAGGCCTATTCACTTGTCTTCCCACATAATCTCTTGGTGACCTCATCACTTTCATGGGTATAATTATTGGCTCTATCCATGAGACATCAATCTATATATCCAACCCCAACCTCTTCCCTGAGTTATGGTTGCGTATTAACAATTCCTTATTGGACACTTCAAATATCCTGGAGACATCTCAAACTCAAAATGTTCCCAAACATGGCTCATTACCTCCTGTTTCCACCTGCCCCCCCAAAAAAAATTCTTGTCCCTTGTTCCAAATTTTCCTGTTTGTGTTAAAGGCATCATTGTTCAGCCTTGTTAAAGATTGGTCCCCCTTTCTATACTGTCCAATCCAGACAAATCAGCTTTCTCTCTCTGGTACTCACATATAGCAGCACTTCATCACTCATCTGTGTGCCTTTGTATAAAGATAGAATTCTGTGCCTGGGTTCATTTGAACCCAAAAATTCTTGACTAAATCCAGCATTGTATCTACACTCATTCTATGTGTCCTCAACCACACAGTTTAAGAGTCTAATGAAGAATAAACATCTTATTAACTTTATTTGTTTGGGTTTTTTTGCGGGGCAATGGGGGTTAAGTGACTTGCCCAGGGTCACACAGCTAGTAAGTGTCAAGTGTCTGAGGCCGGATTTGAACTCAGGTCCTCCTGAATCCAGGGCCGGTGCTTTATCCACTGTGCTATCTAGCCACCCCCGAAACATCTTATTGACTTTAAACAAGCACGCTATCCATTTAAAAAAGCAAGATCTCTTTCCTATGGCATAAGATCCTATCAGTAATTGGAAGACAGTGGACGCCCTTGAGTTGGGAGAATGGCATTATCAGAACCTTGCAGCCATGGTACGATGAAAAGAAATTAGGATTTGGAATCAGAGGACCTAAATTCAAATCTTGGCTTCATTATCACCTAACTTTATACAAGAGGCCAAACCTCCAGGGACCTCAGTTTCTTCATCTGTGAGATAAATGGCCATAGAAGTCCCTTCTGGCTTTTAACTCTGTGATCCCGTGAACACTGATTTTGGTAGTACCATGGACAGAAGTAAGGCAGTGCCTGTGACAAATAAAAGAGGGTGGGTCAATTGCTTTGTTTTCTTCTTCTAAAATGGGAAATATTCATGAGAAGGGTAATTTATGAACAGAATAGTATCGGAGGATCATAGATTTAGAGCTAGAAGGGACTTTGGGGCTCATCTAGTACAAGAAGAAATGAGGCCTAGAGAAGGAAGGAAGGAAAAAAATATTTATTAAGCACCTACTATGTGCTAGGTGCCGTGCTAAGTTCTTCACAAATTACTATGTCATTTGGTCTTTACAACAACCCCGTATTTTAAGTGATGTTATTATCTCCATTTTATGGTAGAGGAAACTGAGATAGAGGTTAAGTGACTTGCCCAGCATCATGTCTGAGGAATCATTGGATCTTAGGCCTTCTTGACTCAGTGGTATCAAACTCAACAAAATCCCCAGGGGCTGCATATTGACTTAGAAAACTGCATATTAATATTATCTGTGTTTTATTGTATTTTTTATTTGTTCTGTTAAACATTTCCCAATGACATTTGGGGGGGCAGGGCAATTGGGGTTAAGTGACTTGCCCAGGGTCACACAGCTAGTAAATGTTAAGTGTCTGAGGCCGGATCTGAACTCAGGTACTCTTGACTCCAGGGCCAGCGCTCTATCCACTGTGCCACCTAGCTGCCCCCTCCCAATTACATTTTAATTTGGTTTGGTCAGTACTCAGGAAGTTGACATGCTGCCCACTGCTAAAGAGTTTGTCACCTCTGAGTCACCAAGCTGCCTAGGTAAAATGAAATGAATGTTCAAGCCCAAGGTCACAGCAATAATAAGTAACAGAGGGGGCAGCTAGCTGTGTGACCCTGGGCAAGTCACTTAATCCTCATTGCCCAGTCCAAAAACAAAGTAACAGAGGCAAGATTTGAATCAAAGTTATTTACAGCCTCCCAGGATGATAAAGTAAAAGTTAGGAGATGCTTGATTTTAGAGAAAACAGACACAGAAAGATGAAGTAACATAGAGCCACACAGCTTATAAGTGAAAGAACCAGAACTGGAACCCATTTCTTTCTACTCCAAATTCAATGTTCTTTCTACTACATCATCAAACAGGTATATGTTGGACCCAAGAGCATAGAAATAAGTAGAAGATTCTAGGGCCATCAATTTTTTAAACATTAAGTTCAGTCTTTAAACAAGCTGGGAAAAGAAAGTTCAGACCCATAGATCCTGCCCCAGGAACTTTCCCAGACATCTTCTAATAGCTTTCTTTTTTTTGTTGTTTTTGTTTTTTTTTTGCTGGGCAATGGGGGTTAAGTGACTTGCCCAGGGTCACACAGCTAGTAAGTGTCAAGTGCCTGAGGCCGGATTTGAACTCAGGTCCTCCTGAATCCAGGGCCGGTGCTCTATCCACTGTGCCACCTAGCTGCCCCCTTCTAATAGCTTTCTGGCTTAGGAAGAGGAAAGGTCATCCTTGCCAGACATGAGTTATTCTCAATGACGTCCAGTGTATTTTGTTGTAGTGGATCAAGCCTGGGGTGACACCCTATGTTTTGTGGTAAAGGCAGAAGAGCCCAGGGAAAGAGTATTGGATTTGGAGCATGTGGGTTCAAATCCCAGCTCCACCATTTGCTGCCTATGTAACCTTGGAAAAGTCATTGCCTTCATCTGGGCCTGTTTCCTTGTGTAAAATGAAAGATATAGATATAGACATAGACATAGACATAGACATAGACATAGACATAGACACAGACACAGACACAGACACAGACACAGACACAGACATAGACATAGACATAGACACAGACACAGACACAGACACAGACACAGACACAGACATAGATACAGACATAGACATAGACATAGACATAGACATAGACACAGACACAGACACAGACACAGACACAGACACAGACACAGACACAGACATAGACATAGACATAGACACAGACACAGACACAGACACAGACACAGACACAGACACAGACATAGATACAGACATAGACATAGACATAGACATAGACACAGACACAGACAGACACAGACACAGACACAGACACAGACACAGACATAGACATAGACATAGACATAGACATAGACATAGATATAGATATAGATATAGATAGATATAGATATAGACTCAGCCACTGAGGTGCAATCCAATAAATCTAACAAATATTTATTAAGTGCCTACAACATGCCAGCCATTGTGCTAAGCACTCAAGAGATGGCTGATAAAAAGAAAAACAATTCCTGCTGGAAAATGACTTACATGTGCAAAAATATTTATAGCAGCTCTTTTTGTGGTGGCAAAGAATTGGAAATTGAGGGGATGTCCATCACTTGGGGAATGGCTGAACAAGTTGTACCATATGAATGTAATGGAATACTCTTGTGCTGTAAGAAATGATGAGCAGGCAGATTTCAGAAAAACTTGGAAAGACTTCTATGAACTGATGCACTGTGAAATGAGCAGAACCAGGAAAACACTATACACAGTAACAGCAATATTGTGCGATTATCAACCATGAATGATTTAGCTCTTCTTAGCAAAGGATTCATAATGGAAAATGTTCTCCACATCCAGAAAAAGAACTATGGGGGAGGGGGGGCAGCTAGGTGGCGCAGTGGATAGAGCACTGGCCCTGGAGTCAGGAGGACCTGGGTTCAAACCTGGCCTCAGACACTTAACACGCACTAGCTGTGTGACCCTGGGCAAGTCACTTAACCCCAATTGCCTCACACACACACAAAAAAACTATGGGGGCAGCTAAGGTGGTGCAGTGAATAAAGAACTGGCCTTGGATTCAGGAGGACCTGAGTTCAAATCCGACCTCAGACACTTGACACTTGCTAGCTGGGTGACCCTGGGCAAGTCACTTAACACCCATTGCCCCGCAAAACAAACAGCAAAAAAAAAAAAAAAAACAAACAAACAAAAAAAACTTATGGAGTCTAAATGCAGATGGAAGCTTAATGTTTTTACTTACTTTAGTTTTTTTTTCTTTTTGGTCTGTTTCTTCTTCCACAACTGTAACTAATGTGTAAATATGTTCTACATGATTGCACATATATAACCCATATCAAATTGCTTACCATCCTAGGAAAAGGGGAAGGGAAGGTGAAAATCTAGAACTCAAAATCTTGTAAAAATAATGCTAAAAATTATCTTTACATATACTTGGGAAAAAAGAAAATACTATTAAAAAAGAAAAACAGTCCCTGCCCTCCAGAAACTTACAATCTAAAGGGAGAGACAACAGACAAAAGGAGGTAGGAAAGTGAGGGGAGAGGGGATCTTGTTCTGGCAGAGCAGTAGATGCAAAGCGGAGTGAGCCAAAGTCCAGGTCTAGAGCCTGTGATCTCCTGGGACTCAGTTTCCTCGTCCGTAAAATGAGGGGGTGGAACTAAATTTCCTCTGAGACTTCTTCAACCTCTAGACCTTTGATTCTGAAAGAACAAAGTCTTGAACTTGCAAATACAGGCTCAGAACAGGAGGATCATTCCAAATGGAAGGAAGAAAAAAAAGTTATTTTATGAGGGAACACAATTAGCCTGATGGCAAGACATTCTTGGCAGGAGAGAAGACGCCATGCAAGGCAGCTGCTTGACCTCATGGAAAACCCATTCTGGAGCCGGGAGTTAGCTCCCAGGAGCACCTCCATCCTACAAGGTGTCTGGGCTGGGTGAGTCATGGAAAACAGCAGAGGAAAGTCAACTGAAGTTTGGGAAAGGGACCGAAGCTTGACAGAAGCTTGCCAGTCGTCTTCCTCTGAAGTACACGGGGGTAAATCCTGGAGAAGACAGATCTTTCTGTTAACTGGTTTTGAGGTCTAGGATCACAGGGCCTTAGGTTGCAAAGGTGGAAGGGACTTTCATTTTAAAGATGAGGAAATAGAAGCCCAAAGAAGTCACAATATTTAGAGATGGAAGGGGTCTTGGGAGTCATCCAGCACAACCCTCTTATTCAGTTGAGGCCCAGAGGGACCACAGAATCATCGGCTTAGAGCTGGAAAGAATCCAGGGCCGGTGCTCTATCCACTGCACCACCTAGTTGCCCCCCTAAAATAAGTTTTTAAAATAATAAACTTAACCTCTATCCTGGGCTAGCACACCAAAAACCAAATGAAATAAAATTGTTAAATCACAAAGGGAAAAAAAAAGACTATCCCTTGGGATTCATTTCTTTTTTTTCCCATTTGTTTTTAAGACAAATAAATAAAATAAAAGCAAACCTTTTGGGTTCAGAGCATTTCTTTGTGTGACTTGGCCTTATGGAAATAAATCTTCACAGCCATTTGGAAACAAAACCTGGGTGAGGTTGGATGTGGCCTGTTGTCCATGGCTTCTGGACAAAATGTCTGGGAAATCACATTTTAAAAATCTAAAAACCCTGGCGGAGCCCAGGTTCGACTTTATTCTCATGCTTGGTTTAATTAAATTGTGTTGACCATCAGGGTTCCTTTTCCCTTGTGGTCTGTTGTTACTGGAGGGAGTGATCCAAACTTCATTCAGGTCAAAGGTCATAAGAAAGAGAAATGTCAAAGGATTCTGAGAGCATATGTGAGTCTTGGGAAAGAGTCAGAGGTTCAGGGTTCAATTCCTGCCTCTAAAGCTTTCGACTTTGGGAAGACTGCTTGACCTTCCTAAGTCTGAGATTCCCCATCTCTAAAGTGTGAGAGTTGGATGTGAATGAGAGTTCTTTACCTTTGTGTACATATACATGTGTCCACATGCATATGTGTGCCAGCATGTGCTTGTGTGTGTCCTGGACTTCATTGGCCATCAGTCTGGTAAAATCTATGGACCCTGGCTTAGATTCTTGTTGAATTCATAAAATCAAAAATCCAAAAATGTGCCAGTTACTGTGCTTCACAAATATAGTTATTAACAATTAATAATTGGCACATTAGTAAGTATTAATAATGTTTATTTAGAATAATCAATAACAGCAGCTAGCATGTATATAGTACTTACTATGTGCCAAGTATTGTGCTAAGCACCTTACAAATATTATCTCATTT
Organism: Dromiciops gliroides; assembly: GCF_019393635.1. Lineage (NCBI taxonomy): Eukaryota > Metazoa > Chordata > Mammalia > Microbiotheria > Microbiotheriidae > Dromiciops > Dromiciops gliroides. The sequence continues at coordinate 281,285,144 of NC_057865.1, read as the reverse complement.
GATCCTCACAACAACCCTGGGTGGTAGGTGTTATTTATTATCTCTATTTTACAGATAAGGAAACTGAGGCAGACAAGGGTTAAGTGACTTGCCCAGGGGTCATACATTAAGTGTCTGAAGCTAAATTTGAGGTCAGGTCTTCCTGACTCCAGGCTCAGTGCCACTAAGCTGCCTCTCCCGTAGAGGATGTAGGTGGGAGAGTGCAAAGGGGGAAAAAAGGATTCCCTATAGATCAAGAGGCTTTCTGGATGCTCCTCGTCAATAAACATTTATTAAGTGCTCACCATGTGCCAGGCACTGTACTAAGTGCTAGAGATACAAAGAGAAACAAAGTTCCTGCCCTCAGGAAGCTTACATTCTAATGGGGGGAGCAACATGCCAACAAACATGTACATAGAAGATATAAGATGACATTGTGTTGACAGTACTGAGTCCAGGAAGATTCTACCTCTTCTCCTCTCACTCACTTAAATTTCTACACTCTGGCTTTGGATCTCCTCATTCAATGGAAACTTCTAGATGCTCTCCTCTTCCGGTTTTTGTCACACGACTCTCTTCTGGTTCTCCTCCCACCTTTCTGACCACTCCTCAAATCTCCTTGGCTCATTAACTCACCCAGGTTGCATCCACTAACCACAACTGTCCCCCATTACCCCGCCAAGACTCTGTCCTCTAACCTCTTTTCTTCTCCCTCTATAATATCTCACTAGGTGACAAGGTCACCTAGTGACCACATGATTTTAATTATTAATTAATTTAATTAAACCCATGCTCTCTCATGGGTTCAATTACCATCTCAATGGCAAAGATTCCCAAATCTACATGTGCATCTCTAGTCTCTCCTAAGCTCAAGCCCTTTATCACCAAGTGCCTTCTATACATCCCAATTTTGTCTTACCTAGTCCTGAAGGTACTGAAGGCATTGCCTCAGACAAACTAAGACCCAGGAAAGACCTTAATTTAGGAAGGCCAAGCTCACCATTTCATTCTGGGCCATCATGAGTCATCTTGATTTTTGTCTTGCCACTGGACTTCAATGACCTCTGGAGGAGAGAGTGGGGCTGGGGATTTTGCCCCACTTAAACCCAATTCATGGGCAAGTCAAGACATCACCTCATGATGCCATTGCTCATCTTCAAGAACAAAGAATGAACACCCCAAACCAGATATTCCTTACACATCTCAAACGCAATCTGCCCAAAACAAAACTCATTATCTTTCCCCTAAAACTCTTGCTTGCCTGAATTTCTGTCATGCTATCCAGGGAGCCGCCATCCAGCATCACAACTTCAGTATCTGTATCCCAAAAGGTCCATATTCAGTGCAATGGACTGTGATAAAATAATGGAATTTGGCAGATGCCCAGGGGCCCCACCTGATTGATTTAGTATTGTTTGAATCGGGTGAGAATGAGAAACTAAGTATCTACTTAGGGATGATTGGATGGAGGCCACACCTGGCTGGCCCTGAGTGACGTGTTGGTGTACTACTGATGTCAGCAAGAGACCACTCTCAACCAACCAGCTTGAAGGACTTCCCCTTTCAGGGAGAAAGAAAGGAACTATGAAGTGGATGCTCGCTCATAGAAGAACTCTCTTTTTGGGAGGAGGAACAAACATGGCAGCAGATGGAGAACAGGAGGGGCCCCTCTTAGTTGTTCAGACACCAGCTTGGTGGTGAGATATTTCACATGGGCTGCTAGGAAAGGAAATTGCTTTCTTTCTCTCTGGCTATAGCTAATTAGATCTGAGCTAGGATTTCCATGCTATAAGGAATCTATTCTCAATCTCTCTCTCTCTCTTTACTAATTTATAATCTATATTTTAAAAAATCTTTAAAAGCCTAAACTCCTGCTGAATTTATCAATGATTTTGGCCAGTGTGATGTATAAAATCTATATTGTGTGATCGCCTTAAATTAAAAAGCTTCAGTACCAGTCTTTGGGCATTAAACATTTATTAAAGCATACAGATACTTACAAGGAGTTCAGAAAGTTAAGAAAAAGAAGTCCTACCTAGCCTAGAGTTCCAGCCTGGTTGGGTTCTTCCTCAAGTCCTCCTCCACAAGCCTGCTTTAATCAGGAACTCTCCAGCAAGCTGATTGTGGAAGCTTTTTATAGGTCTGGAACAGAGGCAGTCCTTACACACTGCTTCAAGGTGATTGGTTGCTGTCCTCCAGATCCATTGGCTTTGAAGGTGTTCTCAAGTTGAGTTCACAGTCTAGTTTCTGAGAACAATACCTTCTTAAGGGCTAGCCAGGTGTGATTACAATCCAGTTAACTTGAAGTAGGCTTAATCAGCAGTCAATCACTCTCACTTGATTCAATCAATATAGATTAATCTCCAGGTGGGTCTTTGAGTATCTGCTAAATCCCATTATTTCATCACACCAGCTTCCCTCCCCCCCCCCCCCAAGACTGGGAGGGGAGGCAGATTAGAACCCACAATTTAGATTTTCAACAACACAGGACCATTCAGAGCCTGAGGGTTCAGATAAATTGTTACTTTACTAAAAACAAACCCAAGAATTCTCAGATTAAAAACAGCCCACAAGAGGTAAAATCAGCCTCCTGCATACTACATAGAGCAGTCCTTATATAATTCCTTTTCCAAAGGGCCCACAGATGAATTTCCATTCAAGTAAAGTTAAATTGTCCCATGTCAATGACCCAGATTGGTAGGGTGGGGAATGGTGATAGTGGGTCAAGTCAAGCTGCCCCAGGTCTGCTAGTATCCTGGGCTGTAGTGTCCTCCTCTACTCCTCACTTATTTTTACCTCACATAGCCTATCCCTTGCTAAAGGTGATTTTTACCTTCAGAACACCTCTCATATGTCCCCTGCACCAACCTGGTGCAGACCCCATTCATCACCTCTCATCTGGACCATTCCAATAGCTTTCTAACTGGTCTCCCTACCTCAGGTCTCCAATCCATTCTCCACTCATCTACAAAGTGATCTTCTTAAGTACAGATTAGTCACTCCCTCAGTCTATACACTTGAATGGCTCCCTATCACTTCTAGGATCAAATATAAAACCTACTGTTTGGCATTTAAAGCCCTTCAAAGCCTTCCCCCTTCAATCTTTCTGGTTTTCTTATACGTTATTCCTCTCCATATATTCTACAAATGGTCCAGCTACTAGCTTACTTGCTGTTTACCCTCACCCCCAAATCTCACACCTTGGCACCCTATTTTCTGTCCATGCCTTTGCATTGAGTGTCTCCCATGCCTGTAGTGTTGTCCCTTCTCACCTCCATTTCCTGGCTTCTTTCAAGACTCGGCTCACATCTAGCCCTTCTCAATCCTGCTAGTTAGCAGTACCTTCTTTTGTGAGATTCCCTTCCCTCTGTTGTGCATATATTTTGTAGGTACCTAGCTACTTATATGTTGATTCAACCATTAGAATGTAAGTTTCTTGAGGGCAGGGGTTGTTTTGCCTTCGTTTGTATCCCCAGTTCTTCTGGTGCCTGGCACATAATTAGTGCTTAATAAGGGCATCCTGAATTAACTTGAGATGATGGCTGAAAGGCCAGTGGTCCTCTCTTCCATACCTAGCCAACTCAATCCAACAACAAGAGCCAGTATTTATATAGTTCTATAATGCTGACAAAATAATTAAAATATTTCATCTCATTTGATCCTCAGGACAACCCTATGAGATAGGTGCTATTATTATCACCCTTATTTAGGGAGGAAGAAACCTAAGGATGAGGAAGTGTGTGGCTTTCCTGGGGTCACACAGCTACTAAGTGTGTCTGAGACAGGATTTGAACTCAGGTCTTCTTGACTCCAACTCTGGCACTCAATCCAAGAAATATTTATTAAGCACCTCCTGTAGAATATGCCAGGCACTAGAGACACAAAAACAAAATAGAAAAAAAAATAGATCATGTCGACCAGACTTTTCCAGAACCAGTACCTAACCTATGTATGACTGGAGCTGCAGGTGTCAGGAATTAGAGAGAAAGTTTATTTTCTAAGTAAGAAAAAAGGCTTGCAAGCAAGATGGAGCTATAGACACATGTGTGGGGGCCCCACCCCTAGTGGGGCAACCCAGGGCAGATCTCAATACTTACACTAGTGTCTGCTCAGTGAGTTGTAGCCCCAACAATAAGGGGGGCAGCAAGCATGGGACATATTTGATTCACTGCAAGACATTGCGACTTTGTCCAGTGTTTGTCTTTGACCAGAGAACACCTGTTGAATTGTGTGACTAGCTCAGAGGGTGAGATCATCTGGAGGGTGATCGCAAAGGATTGTTATCCTGCCAAGCTCAGGGTGCATCTTGCTTGCTGGGCCTTAGCTCTGGAAGCAGAGAATCTAAATTTTACTTTGTCACCTTAAGAATCTTGTACAAATCAGTTCTCCGAGCCTCGGTTTCCTCCTCAGGGGATCAGACTAGATGACTCCTAAGCTCCCTCCTATCCCCACATCTGCCATCCTCTCCTCCACTTGAAGACTCCCTGTGATTAGTGACTCTTTGTCTCCCCATTCCACTTTGGGTCAGGTCTGTTGAGAAAGCTTTCCCTAAATGGGCCTTTGAGGAGGAGGAAGAAACTAATAACTAAGGGCACTGGGGAAGGCTTCCTGGAGGAGGTGACACATGGGATCATTGTTACAGAAGAAGGGTTCCTAGCCATTCTGTGTCAAAGACTCCTTTAGCAGTCCAGCAAAGCCTGTGGACTCCTCCTCAGAATATTCTAAATGCATGAAATAACACACTGAGTTGCAAAAGAAACCAATTCTATTGAACTCATTTAACAAAATATTTTTTCAAACAAGTTCATGGATTGTAGGTTGTTTTTGCCATTTAATCATTTCAGTCATGTCCAACTCTCTGTCACCCTATTTGAGGTTTTCTTGGCAGAGATACTGGAGGGCGTTGCCATTTCCTTCCCCGGGTCATTTTACAGATGAAGAAATGGAGGCAAACAGGGTTAAATGACTTACCTAGGGTCACACATCTCGTGAGGCCAGGATTTGAACTCAGGTCTGCCTGACTCCAATCCTGGCATTCTATCCACTGTGCTACCTAGCTGCCTGACTCCAGGTTAAGAGCTCCTTATCTAGAGCTAGACAGGATCTCAGAGGTTTGCTGAGCCTAATTCCTCATTGTCTAGATGAAGAAACTGAGGCAGAGAGAAGTTAAATAAATGCTTTGTCCTAGATCAAGTCAGGTTGTCAACAAGGATTTATTAAGTGCCTTCAGCTAGAGTCTGAAGCAAGATTTGAACCCAGGTCTTATCTCCTCTACTAGACAGGAAGTTCCTTCAGGTTGGGGACCCCTATATGTTACGTCTTGCACACTCCATAAGAAGGTCCAGGAGTCTGCACTTTAAGGAGATGCTGGGTAAATGTTTAGTGAATGCTGAATGGGCCCGTCTTTGATATTCTAAAGCCTGCCTGGATGGCTCACTCCAATTTAATTGTGCAGCTATCAGTCGCGGCCCGTGAGCAGAATTCTTAGTAGACTGCCTGCCTCTGGTGATTGAGAAAGGTATCCAAGGAGACTGACAGGTAAATGGGAGCCTTGTAAATCACAGTCTTACCGTCTCATTTGTAAGACCTGTTGTGGTTTTTTCTTCCTCCTCTCCTCTCTCTTCAGCAGAATCCACATCCTGCCAGATTCAGACTTGAACCCAGTGGGACTCAGGATTCCCTTTCCCTTTGATACCCCATCCCAGTTCCATGATTTGCTCAAAGCCCTAGGGTTCAATGGGTGTGGGCAGAAGTCTTACAGCAGAAAGAAATACCATAGAGGTCATTTAGGTCATAGAGGTCCTGAATCTAGAGCTGGAAGGGACCTCAGAGGTCATCTAGCCCAATGCCCCTATTTTACAGATGAGGAAATTGAGGCCTAGGGAGCTGAAGGGACTTAACCCAAGGTCACACGAGTAGTAAGCCAAAGAGCTATTCTTTCCAATGCAACCCGTCATCCAAAGAAGGCCTTCATTTTTTATTTTTTATTTTGTTTTGTTTTGTTTTGTTTTAGTGAGGCAATTGGGGTTAAGTGACTTGCCCAGGGTCACACAGCTAGTGAGTGTTAAGTGTCTGAGGCTGGATTTGAACTCAGGTCCTCCGGACTCCAGGGCCAGTGCTCTACCCACTGCGCCATCTAGCTGCCCCTGGCCTTCATTTTTTTAAACAAAAAAGTTTTATTAATTTCTTCATTTTTTAAACAAAAAAGTTTTATTAATTTCTTTTTGGTTTATATCACGGTTATTTTTATATGTGACCCCCTCCTTTTTTCAAGGGTCCTGGGTTTACCTCCATTGGAGTCTGAGGGGAAGTGATGGTCAAGGTGGTGATTTGACTTACCTGGTACATACCACCTTCTGTCTCTCCCTTGGGTGCTTTACTCTTCCAATTTAGATCTAATAGTTCATGCAACATTCCACATGCATAGCCCAAGGTCACACTGAGAGTAAATGGCCAAAGTGGGATTTGAACTCATATCTTCTGACTCCAAGCCTAGGGCACTTTCCACCATACTGTGACCTTCCTCAGAATCATATAGGCATGGGACAGCTAGGTGGTGCAGTGGATAAAGCACCGGGCCTGGATTCAGGAGGACCTGAGTTCAAATCTGGCCTCAGACACTTGATACTTAATAGCTGTGTGACCCTGGGCAAGTCACTTAACCCCAATTGCCTCACCAAAAAAAAGAATCATATAGTCATATATATACACACACATGTATATGTATGTATATATGTGTATAATTATATAATCATTCAAGCAGTAGAGCTGACATGAGAGCCAAAGTGTCCAACCCCAAATGCATTATTCTTTTGACTACCTTTTGTTGAGTTGTTCAGTCATTTCTGTCATGTCCAACTCTTCATGACCATATTTGGGGTTTTCTTGGCAAGATACCGAAGTGCTTCGTCATTTCCTTCTCCAGTCCATTTTACAGATCAGGAACTGAGGCAAACAGGGTGAAGTGACTTACCCAGGGTCACACAGCTAGTAAGTGTCTGAAGTCAAATTTGAACTCAGGAAGATGAGTCTTCCTGACTCTAGGCTCAGTGCTCTATGCACTATGTGTGGTACATCCCCTAGCAACCCTTTCCACTATAGAGGGGGACTCAGATATAGTGAATCATTCTGGAATTCTACCTTTCACTAGGGCTACACCCCCCTCAAAGCAGTATCAAAGCACAATCAATCAACCACTTGGATTGAGTTGATTTTAGTGACTTTCTTTCCCTGTCATGAATTGTTTTGGATCATGCAGATGCAGGTGTCTTAGGATCTTAATTGGTATCTGACTTGGAACAGACTTTTGAGGTCATCTAGACCCACTTGTACCTGAACAACAAATTCCTCTATAATATCTCCCAACAGCATTTAACAACCAGCTAAGGGGGTAGGTGGGGAATATCTTCAGCACACACTTTTGTTTAATCTGAATTACTGACCTTTCCTCCATCACTTTCTTATGTCTAGACAATCTACATAACAATCTATCAAGCTGATTTGTAACTGACAACTTCTGAGGCATAAATGCTCACATTGAAAATATAACAACCAGGGGCAGCTAGGTGGCACAGTGGATAGAGCACCAGCCCTGGAGTCAGGAGGACCTGAGTTCAAATCTGGCCTCAGACACTTGACACTTACTAGCTGTATGACCCTGGGCAAGTCACTTAACCCCAATTGCCTCACCAAAGAAGAAGGAAGAAGGAAGAAGAAGAAGAAGACGTAACAACCAGCTCTCTCCGGCTGCTTCAAGCTAGCTCCACCACATTGCTGCCTCTGATATTGTATGTCTTTGGACAAGTCACTGATTTCCCTGGAACTCATATCTTCTGACTCCAATGAAAAAGGTGAACTAAGTAGCCTCTGGGATCCCTTCCACTACTAAATCTATGCACCTAATTTCATTTTCCTGACCTCCAATTACCTCATCTAAATCTCTAATCCTGGGCTCCTCTGCACCGACATCAGACTTTGAATCTGCAAGCTCTAAGACTTCCCAGTGCCTTTCCTATTTTTTTTTTCTTTAGCGGCTTTAGGAAACGGGTGCTGCCCTCCACCATCTATATTTCATAGGTCCCTTTGTTGAGTGTTCAGCAGCTGCTGTCTAGAATTATTTCTGCAGTTATGCAAACATCCATCAATGTTGTTTTGAATCCATAAAGCTGTTTTTGACACTGTATGGCACCGTGTTCTTACAGTAGTTATACAAAATAGACGTGTTAATTTCAACTCACTCCAAAATGCAGCAAGGGACAGAGGACAAGTCAATTCTTTCTATGTATTAAAGAGAAAACCATAAGGGATATTTTTTAGGCTTTCAACAGAGAATTTCAATTGTGTGAAATCAAAAGGCCTTTTTTTCTTTTTTTTTAAAGAAAAAAAAAACATATTGTGGCCTTAGGATGTACTAGAAAGTCATTATGAAAGTATTCTTGATTAAGTTTCTCATAAAAGAAACTATTGATTATGCTGTCCAACATCTGGTAACACATGTTGTTATAACACTGTTGTCCTGTTGCCCAGAGCCCTAGGTTACCCAGTGCCCAAAAAGAGTTTCTAGTTGAAAGGAAGGGCAGGCAGGGATTTGTGTTGTTTTTTTTTTTGTTGTTGTTGTTTTTGGTTTTGGTTTGTGTTTGTATTTTTTTTGTCTTTGTAACCCCAGCACATTGCCTTCAATATTATACGGATGCTTAATATTATTTCTTCCCTTTTGGACCAAAGCTTTAATTTTATTGATGTAGGAAATCCCACTGAGGAGGCTCCCTTGATCAGCAAGAATTCCTCACCTTAGCTTTAGAGAATTGTCTGTGGGCAGCAAAAAGGTAAAATGACTTGACCATGGTCACACCAGGATATGTGTCAGAGGTTTTTCAGAGTCAAGGTATTAGCAACTGCCATAGTAGCTCAGCAAAGAAACCACATTGCAGCTGAAAACCAGAAGAGAGCTGTAGAAAATACAGACCAGTTCAGTGAGAATGAACAGTAGGAAGAAGTTAATGGAGATGCCCCAGAGGGAATAATGTAATGGCATCATCAGAGGATGTGACCAACTCTACCTCAAAAGCATGAAATGTCCCTAGAAAATCTGTTCCCTATACATATATCCCTTCAGTCAATAAATGTTTATTAAGACATTACAAAGTAAAAAAAAGAAAGAAAGAAAGAAAAAGAAATTACAAAGTATCAGTCACTGGGCTAAGCCCTGGGGCTACAAAAAGAGGCAAAAGACAATTCCTGTCCTCAACTCACAATCTAATATGCTTCCATGTGTTTCCCAGACACCAATGTTCTCCACATATGTATCATTCCCTGGTCATGCATATTTCCTTTTGTATCCCCTCAGAAGGATCTTTATTATCACTTATTTTGCTATGTGTTTGACTTGAACTAATGTGACCTCAGATTTGTTTAGTAAAACATTGGTATGGACTTGTGAGCTATGGTTTGGGGAAGATGCTTATTCTCAAAATACCTCAAACCTAGGCTAGTTTTCTGGGGGTGCACAGGGTGAAGAAGACTCCATGTGCTAGATACATATACTTGGTGGAAATTTGGGGTTTTTTAAGTTTAGTCATTGTGCCAATATGCTAAGGACCTACAACTTCATCTCTCTCTCAGCTGATGTGGAGATTTTAATAGTCTTCAAAACTCTTTGTGGCTGAAAAGCTCCTTACTCTGAACCCAAGCTAGTATTGGCTCTAGAATTTGAACCAAACTTAGCTTGGCTGGTCCTCAGACAAGACACACATTTCATTTCTGTGCATGCCCTCAGTGCCCTCTCTGCTTGGTAAGGACTTCCATTGGCTTTGCCTTCAAAAACCCTGATGAAGCATCAGATTAGGATTTCAGTGATGCTAGTTTAATGCATTAAAGGAAAATGTAGTTATTGAATGAATTCGCATGAGCATCACAGAATGTTAGAGCTGGTAAGAAATCATCTCTCCCAACTCTCTCATATTACACATGAGTAAACTGAGGTTTAGAGTAGTGATATAGCCTCTTCAAGGTCACATAGCTAGTAAGTGCAGAGTCATGGACCCATGCTCTCTGACCCCAAGTCCAATAACCCCTCTCCACTATCTAATACCTTCTCCCCATTGGAGAAGACAAACTAGACCAATATGTAAAAAGGAAATGCTTACAGGTGACTACATAATAGCCAAGTACACTGAGAGAAAAGAGGAAGTTAGGGACATCTCTGGTGACTTGGACAATTGTGAGGGGTGATGTACGCTGCAAGAACAGTAGACATCATATACTCTATGACTGTGATTGTCAGCCACTGGGTGGGGGCAGGGAGGGAGGGTGAAACTTCTACCTGACTTTGGAGAGACATGAAACTAGAAAATCTGAAGAATATAGCAACCAGAAAAACCTCTGAGTTTCATGAACTATGGAGTGTGAATTTCTCATACTTCCCTTTTCTTAGAAGAGAGGTCATGATTGTTTTGCTCAAATGTTAAGGTGTTTGGCTGCAAAAGAGGGTTCTTTGCCAGAATAATAAAAATATAGGTCTAGAGCTGGAAGAATTCTCAGAGACCATCTAGACTAATTCCCTTATTTCGCACATGAGGAAACTGAGTAACTTGGCTAACATGCCAGAAGAAGAATCCAGATCTTCTAACTACAGAGTCGGGGCGGGGTGGGGGGGGGGGTGGTGTTAGCTATGGGATTTTGGGAAATGACAGTGGTATAGTCTTTTTTTAATCAGTAATACATAACATTTTTTAATTTTAAAAAATTGGTAATGCATTGAGCAAACAAACAAGAAATATATATTTCATATTACTTAGCCCAGAGTGATGCCCCACAACTCAGGAAGCTAAGCTACATAAATATCAAAAGTATTTGGGAGTGTTGTTTGAGCTCTTCTTACATTTGAAAGGACACAAGTATTTTAGAGATATTTGCAAATGGCTTCCTATCTGTAATGGTTGAACAGATCTCACTAAGCCAAAAACAACAGTAATGGGCCATAAAGACTCAAGAGATCAAAGCTTCTGAAAATACTTAGAAACTGCTCAGGAACCAGAAGGCTCAGGTGTGCATGATGAATTGGACCCAAAGCCAATGAAGGGTCATTGTTCCCATTACACCAAGAGCTGCCTTTTCTCCTTGTGGGGTTTTGGGGGGAAGATGTTGTACGGGAACTTTCATCCCAAAAAAATAGCCCAAAGCCACAGGATGTCCCCTGATCATAGTGAAGAAGTTCACCCTCTGATATCTTCTGACCATTGAAAATGCAGCCATGAGTAAGGTCTCCTGCATCAGGCTTGAAAACCTTATCCAATAGATAATAAGTAATTTTTTTAAGTAATAAAAATTTATATTTATAATAAGTCAGTGTAGAAAAGAATAATAACTTATATTTATAGTATATAATTGGTAAGTAATTATCAAAAGTAACAATAATTTATATTTATAACAAACAATTTATGATGTGTCAAAAGTAGCAACTTATATTTATAATGTACAATTTACAATAAGTCATTGTAAAAAGTAACAATAATTTATATTTATCATATATAATTGATAAGTAATTATCAAAACTAACAATATTTTATATTTATAACTTAATTTATGATAAATAAGTGTCAAATGTAATAATTTACATTTGTAAGAAGTACAATTTATAATAAGTAATTGTCAAAAGAACACAGAGAGAACAAACAATAAATACATTGCCAAAAGAGTCACAGGTGGTAGCTAATCCATGATGACATCATTAAAATAGGGTTGAGGTGTAGGAGGAATAAACTGGGAGAGGGAGAAGGGGAGAGATGGTCTGGGGAGAGGTATTTCACATGAAGGAAACAAGAAGAAAGCTTATGGAGGAGAGTAGAAGAGGGGGAAGGAGTTGGGGAGTGAGTGAACCTTAATATCATCAGAATTGGCTCAAAGAAGGACTAACATACATACTCAAGTAGGTATAGTAATATACTTTTGCCCTGGGGGTGGGGAGGGAGAAAAGGGGGGGAGAAGGGAAGGAGGAAAGGACAGATTGGGGGAGAGAGCAGTAAAAAGCAAAACACTTTCAAGGAAGATGAAGATGTTCTGCATTACTGCACCAGTATGACATATTGAATTGCTTGATCTCATAGGGAGGGTTGAGGAAGGAGGGAGGAAGAAAGATTTAGAACACAGAATTAGCTCAGGGACCCTGATCTCATTGGAGTGGTCTCATGGAGGGAATAGCTTTCATACCCAATTGGGAGAAGCAATCTATTTAACCCTGCAGGAAAATAGGAGGGGAAGTGGACAAGGAAGGAAGGGGGGGAAAAGGGAGTGCAGAGTGAGGGAGAGGATAGTCAGAAGTAAGACACCTCTGAGGAGGAATAGGTAAAAAGAAGATAGAGTAAATGTCATGGGAAGGGAGTGGGATGGAGGGAAATAGTTATGATGATTGATTATAATGGCAAAATATATGGTACCTACTTTGCTGGGCTTTTGTGAAGAAGATTCTCTGTCAAGCTTAAGGTACTATATAGAGGTTGTGATGAATAGGATGCTATCGGGGAAACCTGGAGAGACCTACATGAGCTGAAGCAGAGTGAAATGTACTGTATACAAAATAACAGCAATAGTGGGGGATGATCTGCTGGGAAGCATGTGGTTGTTTTCAGCAAGGCAATGATCCAATGTAACCCTGAGGGACTTATGAAGATTGCAGCACATCTGCAGAGAAAGAACTGATAGTATCTGAAAACAGATAGAAACACATTTAAAATTTTTTTTTCATTTCCCCTTTGACATTCCTTAATCTAAAGTTTGGGGTTTTTTGACTGTTTTCTCTCACAACTAGCTAATATGGGAATTTTTCCATGACTACTCATGTATAACTTATTTTGAATTGATTGAGTTCTTGTGGGTGGGGAAGAGGGAATGGAGGGGGGAAGAGAAGTTGGAACACAAAGTTTTTTAAAAATTGATGTTAAATTTTTTTTTACATATATTTTGGAAAATAAAATTCTATTCAGAATTTTAAAAAAATTTTTTTAAAGTGTCACAGGTGGGATTTCCTGCCAAGTTTTCAGTGGCTCTCAACTGCTGGGGCATTTAAAAACAGGATGGTCAAGATGAGGCTTGGAGCATTATACAGAGATGGGGGACCTAATGTCTAAAACACTAAGAGTCTAATGCCAGTTCTATTGCTAACTAGTGGTCATGGATGAGTCCTGTAATCTCCCTGAGCTGCAGTTCCTTTATTTATAAAGAGAAAAGATTGGAATTTTGAAAGACTTGAGAATTCTGGTTAATGCAAAGACCAATGATGATTCTGGAGGACCAGAGATGGTACCCATCTCCTGATGGACTCAGAGTATAGAATGACACATTTAGCTCCATTAATTCAACACGCATTTACTTAGCATCCATTATACAAAAGGCATCTGGCCCCCAAGGAAGGAAGAGATGGGCTCATGTTTTGCCATTGACATTATAAGCTGTGTGACCTTAAGCAAGTTAGCTAACCTCTCTGATCCTCATCCATAAAATGGGGATGATAATAGCAGCACATTCTACTACTAGGATTGTGGGGGAGGGGTATCAAATAACTTAATATGCCACATGAAAATCTTATAGGGATATAAATGTCAAATACTAAAGTACAAGGATATTTACTCTGTAAGCATAACCACACACCTTCTAGTTTACCCTGGTAAAACCACACCTGCTACTCCACTAATGTAAATTACTTTGAAATGACCTTGGACAGGGAGGAAATTTATATGGAACATACCTAGACTCATAGCCTAGTAATAAACGATACCAGAATATACTTGTATCCACTAGGAGAGAAAACATTGCCTAGCAGGTAGAGAGCTCTGCTGGAAGCCAAGGAGATTTTGATTCACCTTCTACCTGACACATACTGACTGTGTGACCCTGGGAATATCACTTTATGTCTACTTGGGCAACTCTAAGGCTATAAGTTGCAGAGTGGGGACTGATCAGCACTGGTCGAGAGAGTTTCCTCACCTGAGAGTTCCCTGTATCAATGAAGTCATGGGTCCAGGCTCTACCCCTATATATATGACTTCATTGACAGAGGGAACTCCCAGGGGAGGAAATTCTTTGCACCAATGCTGATTAGAGAGAGAGAGACAGACAGACAGATATGTGTGTATATATGTATGTATATATACACAGACACATATATACATATGTGTGGATATATGTATATATAGATATACATACACTCATTTATTTATCTATTTATTCATTTGTTTGTTTATTTATTCCAATAAGGAGAATAGACAGTAAGTAAATTGCTAAAGAGGGCAGAGGGAAGGGAAATTACGACCTCGGACTCCTATAATCTGAACTGAGATGGCCCAGAAGCCCTTGCAAGGAGATGGAATATGCATTCTAGAGGTCATGCTTTGCTGTTCCTAGAAAGTTAGAGTCGTTAACATCTCAGTATCATGAGATCACAGATGTAGAGTTGATAGAATCATCTGTGGCCCATCCAGTCCAACCCTCTCATTTTACAGCTGAGGAAGCTGAGGCCCGGGAGGAGACAGGATCAGAGATCCAGAGCTAAGGAGGAGCTCAGAAACCATTTAGTTCCAAACTGTTCATTTTTATAGGCAAGGAAAAGGAAGAGCACAGAGATTAAGTGACCCCGCTTGTAATCACATTGCTAGTGAGGAAACTCAGAAGGCATCTCCTGCAACCTTTAGCCCATGCATGAATTCCTTCCACAGGGGATTAAGGTAATATATCAGTAGTGGGTATTAAAGAGTTGACTACTGTGTTCCTTATTTTCTCTCCCTGTATTTACTCGGTCCTGTGGTTTGGCAGCTGGGACTCACTCCTTATTTCCCTCCATCCCCACAGCTTTGTGATTATTTACTTGTGTTTACATAAAGAGATTAGCAGAAAAAGGGAAGGATTAACCAAACTCTGCTCTCTCCTTAATAATGCCTTGGATTTTTCCAAATAAGATACTCAAAGAGATCTTTCTTCAACCCCAAGAAGGTCTAATATGCAAAGTCAAACTGCCTCTCCTGGCTAGCAGAGCCAAGTGTAAATACTCCCTGTTTAAATCTTCCTGCTTCTCCCCAGCCCAACTCGGCTTAAGACTGATTTCTCCCTGAAGGAGACATTAGGACAGAGTCACTTGGCTATTTTTTTTTTTTAGCATGGGATCAGTTTATAACACTTTTTTGTGGAGGGCAGGGCAATGAGGGTTAAGTGACTTGCCCAGAGTCACACAGCTAGTAAGTGTCAAGTGTCTGAAGCTAGATTCGAACTCAGGTCCTCCTGAATCCAGGGCTGGTGCCTTATCCACTGTGCCACCTAGCTACCCAGTTTATAACACTTTAAGGATACGTTTTAGAACACTTTTTAATAACTCTTTTTAGAGAAAGAAAAATTAGAAAGGTAAATTGTTTTAATAGAGGCAGTGGGTGGAACACTTAGAGATCTGGCCACAGAACCAGGAAGATGTGGGTACAAGCCCAGCCTCTCAAATACATCCTTACTATGTGATTGGGCAAGTCCCAACACCTCTGAGTGCTCCCAGGCAGCTCTCAGAGACCCTAAGTTGCAGAGAAGGTGCAGACCTATACTGGTGGAGGACTTTCCCAAGCAGGGAGTTCCCAGTAGCTAGGAAACCACAGATCACAGATCTAGTCCCTAGCACTAAAAATAATTGGCCAATGTTTTTTCAAATGGTAAATTAATTGCCTTACCTCCCACTGCTCCCCTCCATGAATTCCACACATAACCACACTGGAGTCCTGTTGACTGCTCCCAGTATTCCTCTCTCATCTCCCATCCCTGTGACTTTGCTCACGTTCTCTCTGGCCCCATCACCAATCATAGATCTACAGCTGGAAAAGACCTCAGAGGGCATCTGGCCCAGCCCCCCTCATTTTACAGATAAGGAAACTGAGGCCCAGAAGGGCTAGGTAACTTGCTCAAAGGTACACCGCTTATAAATATTGAAAGCAGGATGTGAACCAAGGTCTCTCTGACTTGGAGACCGGTTCTTCATTCATTATACCAAGCTTCTCTCTACATCATAGACACAATAAATTGTTTGCTGACCCACATGAAACTAATAGATGAGTCAGGAAAAGAATCAGACTGATTAAATAAAGATTGCCCAAGTAACACATTCAGGTCAACCTCAAAGAGTTTTACCATCTTAGTCCCAGTGGTGTCTTCCTCTTTCTAATTCCCACTGTGCAATTTAATTATTCATAGGTGGTCTTGGTCTCTGCTATTGCCCTGACTGGCTGAATGAATGAACGCATGAATGAATGAATGCCTTTTGTTTTCTCTAACATTGTACGTAACTCTCATTTACTAGTTGTACTATTATTTAACCATATTTGCTCTTTTCCCAGCTGCATTGTAAACTCCTTTAAGGGTAAGCTTCTCTCTTGTTAAGCATTAATTGCTCAGCATATCTTGCTCTAGGAGTCAGTCTGTGAATATTGTTTGATGGTCATGTGACTTGTTGGGGGAGGCAACTCCAGTTGTAGTGAATACAGAAATCATCCTCAGAGTTAGGAAGACTGACTTCAAATCCTGCTTCTGACATATAATGATTTTGTGGCCCTGGGCAAGTAACTTAACCTCTCAAATGTCTCCAAGTAACTCTCTCTAAACCAGAGAAGGTGGTAATGGGCATTAGTAGAGAGACTGTCCTTACTGGGAGCTCCCTATACTAAGGAAATCACAGGTCTGATTCCCCCCTCACCAAAATTAACTGGTAACTGAAAATGTTCCCTTAAGACCTGAGTTCAAATCCTGTTTCTGGGACAGTTAGGTGGTACAGTGGATAAAGCACCAGCCCTGGATTCAGGGGGACCTGAGTTTGAATCCGACCTCAGACACTTTATACTTACTAGCTGTGTGACCCTGGGCAAGTCACTTAACCCCCATTGCCCTGCAAAAAAAAAAAAAATCCTGCTTCTGATATGTTATGTGACCACAGGCAAGTTAATAATAATAATAATAATAATAATAGCTAACATTTATATAGCACCTACTACATGGCAGACACTATGTTAAGTGCTTTACATATATTACCTCATTTGATTCTCACAACAACCCTGGGAGGTAGGTGCTATTACAGTTGAGGAAACTGAGGCAAGTTGGTTAAATGAGCTGCCAAGGTTCACACAGCTAATAAATAGTTGAGTCAGGATTTGAACTCAGTCCTTCTTGATTTCAAGTCCTGACTCTATCCACTCTCCCCACTGGGCAATCTAGTTCCTTCTAACCTCTCAGAGCTTCAGTTTCTTCATCTCCTAAAAGGAAATAATACCCAGAGTAACTACATCATAGGGTTGTTGTGAGAGTAAATATTGTATGTAAAGCAATTTTCCAATTTTGAAGTGCTATATAAATATTATTATAAATGTATAAAACATACAATATGTAATATAGTCTATATAATATAACAATATACATGTTATTATTCTACCTACACAATCCTGCTGTTCTCTGGGAAGGTCAATAAAGGAGTTCTAGGCTTACTGTCAGAAAACTTGGATTCTGTTGCTGGTTCTGCCAAATTTGATTTTATACAAATCACATAAACCTTCCAAACCTCAGTTTCCTCATCAGTAAAAAGGAATCGTAACAGGTGGGCCTCTAACTTCTCATTAGTAAGATAAGGGGGCTGAATTTGATTCACCAGACTCCTTCCCCTCCAGTTTAATATTCTTTGACTCTCTAATACTCTATTCACTTTTTCTCCCTTATGAGATTGTTGGAAAGATGGAGTCAGGAAGATTCAGGTTCAAATCCTGCCTTTGATGTTGATGAGCTGTGTGGCCATTGCCTCATTGCCCCATCTGTAAAATGGAGATAATGATACCAGCCAGACCCACTACCCAGGGCTGTTGAATGAATGAAAAAACATCAATTAAGAGATTATTATGTACCAAGCACCTTGCTTAGCACTGGAGATATAAATAGAAAAACCGAGACAGTCTTTACTTTCAAGAAGTTCAAACTTTAATTGGATGAAATGACACAAAAAAGAAAGTTCAGCTGCCTGGTAGATGGAAAAACCCCAGAGTTCTATGGGCACAGCAGCAGGGTAGATGGAAAGGCTAACCTTAAGGTCCTTGGGCTACATTAGTAGGTCAGATCCCACAGGTTATTAGTGTCAGAGTTGGGAAGTGAATTTGGGACAGTGCTGTGAGTCTGAAGAGCGTGGAGGTAGGGCAGATGGCAAGGTCATCTTGTTGTGAGACTCAAATTCAATAATGTAGATAAAGTGCTTTGAAAATTTTAAAACACCATATGTCAGTGAATATGGGAACAATTGTGGAAACACTTTCAAAACTGTAGAGCACTGCATAAACATAAGGCTTCTTTATTCCCATCTCCCTGCTGAGATGCCCATTGTCTATTTCTGCACAATGAACACTGCCTTGAATTACTTTGCCTCAGTAGTCAGCTAGGAAAGAAAAGAAAGCTGACCTCACTCTCCCTTGATCCTCCCCATCACCACCCCCACTGCTTCAGATAGAGAAGTACTCCAGTCCCTGATAGCTAGATGAAAGGAGATTCCTGTTTTATCTTCAAGCCTGGAACGCTAGAGATGTCAATATGTTTCCCAATCTCATTATTAACAAAGCTCAGGCAGATCTGTAGATAAATCCAATGGGTCCCTGCTCTCTGGCAAGAAATGAGAAGCTCAGTTTTCAGGTTTCCACTGGGACTTTGTACTACATTTGGATGTGAAATATCACACATAGCAAAAAGAGAGAAACTCAGTTCTAGCCAGCCTCCGACTCCCTACAAATCCTTCAACAGGACCCCAAAGCTCCAGGGATTCAGTGAATCTATCTTCCAATTCTAGCATGTTGCCTGTCCTTTATTTTTGTGTATCCATTTTGACCTTATTTTAGTATAAGGTGTAAGATGTTGGTCTATGCCTAATTTCTGCCATACTATCTTCCAGTTTTCCCAGCAGTTTTTGTCAAATACTGAGTTCCTATCCCAGAAGCTGGAGTCTTTGGGTTTATCAAACACTACATTACTAGTGTCATTTACTACTGCATTTCCTGTGCCTAGCCTATTCCATTGATCTACCACTCTATTTTTTAGCCAGTACCAGATAGTTTTGATGACTGCCGCTTTATAGTAAAGCTCCAGGTTTGGTACCGCTAACCCACCTTCCTGTGCATTTTTTTTTCATTATTTCCCTGGATATTCTTGACTTTTTGTTTTTCCAGATGAATTTTGTTATTACTTTTTCTAGTTCTACAAAATAATTTTTAGGTAATCTGATTGGTATGGCACTGAATAAGTAAATTAATTTAGACAGTATTGTCATTTTTACTATATTAGCTCTGCCTATCCATGAGCAATTGATATCTTTCCAATTATTTAGATCTGATTTGATTTGTGTGAAGAGTGTTTGATAGTTGTGTTCATAGAGTTCCTGGGTTTGTCTTGGCAAGTAGACTCCCAAGTATTTTATATTATCTACCGTTACTTTAAATCTGTCCTTTATTTTCAAAGAAGACCAATGACGTCATACGGTGATGTCTTGACTTTCTGGTGAATTGGATATAAGTGAGGCAGAGCTGCACAAAGTCGTCAGCCTCACTCTCTCTTCCAGGATGACTGAAGTCCAGTGGCAAGAAAAAAGGCAAGAAAACTAGTGATGGAGTTCATACCCCTGGCCATGGAAGTCCTTGAACCAGAAGGAAGGAGGTCCAGTTATACAAGCTACCAGTGATTGCAGGCCAGCAGCTCACCAAGGATGACAATACACCTTTGGCCACTGAGTGTACCATATGTGTAATGGTTCCATCCTTTCCCAGGGGTCCCTGGTGCTCTTAGATACAGTTTGTGTCTTATAACCAACTTTTTAGGTACAAATCTACTCTCAGAATATCCCAAAGTCAGTTCTCATCCATGGCTACTGTATGCATGGAGGGCATGGGATTGTCACTTCTGTCTTTGTCACTGTGCCTAGCACAATGCCTGGCATTTGGCAATCATTTCATGAATGCTTTATGGTGACTGATTGATTTATTGGCCCATACTTGTCTCAGTGGGTGGAACAGTAAAAAAGGAGTACACCAGGCCCTTCCAATGGCCACGTAGTTAGGCTAAGAAAAAGGAAATCACTGGGGGGAGGGGGTTGGAAATATTTGTATCTTATATCTCTGATAAAAGTCTGCTATCCAACATCTATAGGGAACTAACACAAATATATTAAGCCAAGAGCCATTGAGCAGCTGGTGGCATAGAGTGCTGGATTTAGAATCAAGAAGGCTTGAGTTTGACTCCTGCTTTAACATTTAAGAAGAATATGACCCTGGTAAGTCACTTAATCTGAAAGTTTAGCCTCAGTTAACTCATCTGTAAAATAGGGATAATAATATCCCCTAAGTCATAGGATTGTTATGAGAATCAGGTGAAATAACATAGGTAAAATAATTTGTAAAGCTTAAAGCACTATATGAAACTAGCTTTAATAAGAATAACAATTATTACCTTATATTAATATAAGACATGTGATATAGATTCACATAATAATTAAATTATTATTGCTATTATTATTTCCCAATGAATGAGTGGTATATTAACAAACAGTTCTTCAAAGAAGAATTGCAAACTATTAATAATTATATGAAAGAATGATCCAAATCACTAATGACAAATGAGATGCAAATCCAAACAACTCTGAGATTTCACATTGCATCTAGCTAGTTGGCAAAGATGACAAAAGATAGCATTAGTTGATGTTGGAGGAGTTATGGAAAGATATTTATACCACCAATAGGAACTGTGAATTGTGGAAAGCAAGTTACAATTATCCTAAGAAAAATGACTAAAATGTCCAATCCCTTTGACCCAGAAACCCCACTGCTAGGCATATACACCAAGAAGGTCAAAGAGAGAGGAAAGTTTTATGTACACCAAAATATTTCTAATGTTAATTTTCACAGTAGCAAAAACTCAGAAGAAAGTAGATGCCCAGTGAGTGGAGAATGACTAAACAAATTGTGGCATATGAATGTAATGGAATGACTCTGTAGGAAACAATGGGGGGGGGCAGATAGGTGGTGTAGTGGATAAAGCACCCGCCCTGGATTCAGGAGGACCTGAGTTGAAATCTGACCTCAAATATTTGACACCTACTAGCTGTGTGACTCTGAGAAAGTCACCTAACCTTCATTGCCCAGCAAAAAAAAAGAAAAGAAAAGAAAAAGAAAAAGAAACAATGAACAGGAATGCAGAGAAGTGTTGGAAGAGTTACATGTACTACTGTATAGAGGGAATTAAGCAAAACAAGGAAAATAATATATACAATGACTATAATTATGTAAATGGAAAGACCCCCCCCCAATAAAATAAAAAACTAAAACCTTTGTAATTATGAACAAACCTAAACTTGAAGAAGAGCTATGAGAATGCATCTCCCTCCCTTATTTGAGAGATGGGGGGCTGTGGGTATAGAATACTGCATATGCTGTCAGGCTTGATTGGTGTGATAATTAGTTTTGCTGAACCATTTTTTAAATATTTTTTTATTCTTTATTATAGGGGATGTCTCTTTGGGAAGAAGGGGGAAAGGGAAGGTAATGTAAAAACAAAAGAACAATAAAAATTATTTTTAAAAAGATAGGTCAAAACCAAATGGAATGCTTTAAATGTCAAAGTTATTAACATGTGATTGTAATGGAATGTCAAACAATATCAACATATGAGTGAAATGGAATATTATTGTGCTTTAAGAAATGGCAAGCAGGATGATTTCAGAAAGGTCTAGAAAGACTTATATGAACTGATGCATAGTGAAGTGATCAGAACCAAGAGAACATTATGCATGGTGACAACAATATTGTTCAATGAAATGACAGCTATTCTCAGCAATACAATGATCCAAGATAATCCCAAAGGACTAATAATAAAGCATACTATCGACCTCCAAAGAAAGAACTGTTATTGATTGACATAGACTGAAGCATGCTGTTTTTTTAACTTTCTTTTTTCCCCTTTTATTCAACTCTTGTTATGCATAATGCTTACTATGGTAATGTTTCACATAATTGCTCACTACCTCAGGGAGGCAGGAGGGAGATGAAGGAGAGAGGGATAGAATTTGGAATTCAAAACTTTAAATAAAAATGTTTATTACATTTTTTTTAATGTCAAACAGAAAAACTTGTATTTCATCCTAGAGGCATAGGGAGCCAAAGAAGTCTCTTGAGCAGGGGAGTGACATTCCCATCTTTGTTAAATTGCTCTTAGAGGAGAAGAGAAATTACTGCAACACTCAAATGAAAGTTAACACATCCCAGGAAGCAAAAATGATCCAGTCTAAGAGTTGCTATTTCTGTCTTCACTTGAACAGATGGGCTGTATCGAAAGAAATGCAAACACCTTATATTTATTCTTTGCACACTGAGCGCATTGATATTAATATGCAAATGCATTTTAATGACACTGGAACCAACTCATCTTAGAGGTAAATATTGTTTTTGTTTTTGTTGAGCAATAAAAAAATAGGGGAATTGCTAGTCATTAAAATAAAAAAGTAGATAAATAACTGTGATAATTACCACATTTTCCTCTTCAGAGGAAACAGCAATACTGTACATGTAGCCATTTTCTATAAATACAGAAAATCAGTAATTATCACTGGACCTATTCATTAGTTATCTCCAACACCAATTTCACTTTGGGGAACACCACTTATTGTTTGGAATAAGAATTTTGAAAGAGATGGCCAAACTCCTCATTAGCCTAGGGATGAGTTTGTCCTTGGATCACCATAGAACAAAGACACAGGCTGGATTGGGGAGTTCCCTGCTTCACCCCCAGAAAAAGAAGCCTGAAAAGAAAAAAAAATGTGGAAAAACCCAGCTTGTGCTTCTGCCGCTTAGCCAAGAACCAATGTCAGTTGGGAGATCTAATTAATAAATGTGTCATTTATAACCCTTCTGAAAGGTAAATTTTTTTTTTTTTGCCTTTCGAACCACAGTACCCCTTTCACATCTAACCTGGATTGAACTGCAAACTTCTGAGAAGGCAAGGCACAGTCAAATGGAAAACAGATTCCTCTGTATTAGAATGGGACCACTTGTAAGGCCTTCCATCCCGAGCCCCCGAAGCATTTATTTCCTTTAAAATGGATAAAGTTAGTCTCACAGATAATACTAGCAAAGGGCAACTCTTACCATGGGGATAGTGGGTCATCCTCAACAGCTATCTATCCATCCCTTTCACTGATTCATTCCTCTGGGATAGTGGAATCCCAATCCCAGTCAGTACAAGGAGGGAAGAGGATTATAAGAGCAGAGATTCTGACATTCTGGTCTTCTCCCTAATTGAGTGTTATTCAATCAGCAAGTATCTATTAACCCCTTATGAAGTACCATATAAATACAATCCTTGCCTGCAAGGAGTTTATATTCCAATGGGAGAGATAACGTGCACAGATAAATGTGCAAAAATATATGCAAAATAACTTTTACACGTGGAAAGTTATATGCAAAGTAACTTTTATATATACAGAGTAACATTTATGTGTAGAAAAATACATACAAAGTAACTTATGAAGGGGCAGCTAGGTGGCACAGTAGATAAAGCACAGGCCCTGGATTCAGGAGGACCTGAGTTCAAATCCAACCTCAGACACTTGACACTTACTAGCTATGTGACCCTGGGCAAGTCACTTAACCCTCATTGCCCTGAAAAAAAAAAAGTTGTTATTCACTGCCTTGCATTGGAGAATTATAGAGGTGGCCTCCAAATCAAGAAGACCTGGGTTCAAGGATTCAGACACTTACTAGAAGTGTGGTCCTAGGCAAGTCAGTGACCCTCTGTTTGCCTCAGTGTCTTCATCTGTAAAATAAGGAGAAGTAATAGCACCTCCCTCCCAGGGTGGTTGTGAGGATCAAATGAAATCATATTTGGGAAGTGCTTTGCAAGACTTAAAGTGCTATAAGAAATGCTACCATCCAGGTAATTTCTAGGAATAATTCCAAGCATTCTGTAATTGTGGCACCTCCAGCACCCCAAACCCCAGACCTCAATGGGATCTGTCCACTGGATAGTTGCATACCCAGGGAACAGACATTTTCTAAACATCTGAATGGCTTTGTCCCCTGGCTGTTGTCTATCTCATGGTAAGACTAGAAACCCTGATATCAGGAGGCTTTTCCACGGAAAACCCCTTTTAAAGAATCAGAAACAAACACAAGCAAAATTTCCTGTTAGCTCAATTCATCCAGTAGGTATTTAGTGTGTGGACTGGGTCTCATGGGGGTTAAATATAATAATAATAATAATAATAATAATAATAATAATAACAATGCATGATCCCTGCCAATCCCTCCACAGACCCCTCAGGAACTTTGGGTCCTGGGATTTGAAGAGAAGAACCAGTTCTGAGTTAGACAATCTCTTTTGAGAATTACACCTGGAAGATTCAGGCTGAAACAGGTTTGTTACTACATCTTCAAAAGGAGGACAAAAGCTATCTTCCTCAAGCAGAGGAGGAATTTTAATTCAGTTTTGTTTTTTTTTAAAGGAGAGGGATGTTCATCTTAAGGAAACCCAGAACAAAAAAAGAATTCAATAACTTGGGTTTTTAAAAAATCTCTTTCTATCTAAATGCAACCACTTGATTTTCTCTCCTTTCCACCCCAATGATATTTATTTTATTATTTTAAAGTGTACCTAATATCTTCATCTCCAAATGACACTGCCCAAGTCTCTAGCACTCTCTCTTGTTTTTGTTTGGTTGGTTTTTTGCGGGGCAGTGAAGGTTAAGTGACTTGCCCAGGGTCACACAGCTAGTAAGTGTCAAGTGTCTGAGGCTGGATTTGAACCCAGGTCCTCCTGAGTCCAGGGCTGGTGCTTTATCCATTGTGCCACCTAGCTGTCCCCGCACTCTCTCTCGTAATAAAGAAGTTAAAGAACATTGACAAAATGACCTAAATAGCATATGCAACATTCCATATCCATAGTCCCCCCACTTCTCCATGGAGAGAAGAAAGGGATGTTTCATCCTCTAACATTTGGAACCGAGATTCATCAAGCTAGGATTTAAGTGGCTCTATGTCCATAGGAACCCCTTCAGTTTTCTATATAACTGCTTTACTAGTCCCCTGAGATTTGGCAATGAGGAGTTGACTGAGGAGACTGAAGTCACCTCCCCTACACATGACAGGCAAACTGGAAGAGGGTGACCCAGAAACCTGAGGCCCTGATACTGAGGAAAAAAGGGGTGTGAGCCCTGAATTGGAATTTGGGAGAGCTGGGTTTGAATCCCAAATCCCTGTGGGATCTTGAGGTCTCGTAATTTTAAATTTATTTATTTTAAACTTTCAGTTTAACTCTAGTTAAAGAAGCAGCCTGGGGTTCAAACCCTGCCCTTCACATTTACTAGCTATGACCCTGGGTGAGTCACATGACTTCCCCATGTATCATCTATAAACTGAGAAGGTTGGACTCATAGCCTCTAACATTCCTCCCAATTCTAGATTTATGATGGAAGGGACCATTTTAGAAAGTCTTCTGTTGGGTTGAAATTTTGTGATGTTGCATATTTTTTAGAAAAGAAAATGCAAGGAATTTGGGGGTCAGAGAGTCTGTGGTAAACTCCTAGCTCTCCCAGAAGTCTAGGTACAATTCATATCATCTTTGAAACCTTTAATTTTTTTTCAGGCAGTGGGGGTTAAGTGACTTGCCCAGGGCCACACAGCTAGTAAGTGTCAAGTGTCTGAGGTCAGATTTGAACTCAGGTCCCCCTAAACCCAGGGCTGGCACTTTATCCACTGTGCCACCTAGCTGCCCTTAATTTTTTAACAAGAAAAAAAATGGAGATAAAAGCAATTTTAGTTTCCCTCCCCCGCCTCCCATAGTGTATCTGTGAGTAACAAAGGAGATGATGCATGGAAACATATAGCACAATATAAATGTCAGTCAGTCAATATGCATTTATTAAGTGCTTGCTATGTGCACTTGGAGATACAGAGAAGAGCAAATAGTTATTACTGTTATTTTGAGATTAGAGGTTGTATAGGGTGATGGATACAGAGCAGGCCTGGTTGGGGGTGGAGGGGTAGGAAGCTCAATTATCCGCTCAGTGCCTCAGGGAACTCTCTAAACTAATCGATAGCAGAGCAAAAACTGGCCTTCATTGGTAGAGGGAGTTCCTTTACCCTGAGCTCCCAATGAAAGAACAGTTCTATCAACAACAATAAAAATGCATGGATATAATTGGTGCACTTGGCAAGATTTTAAATTGTCTATTCTCTTAAGAAGATAAACATTTTATTGTGTAATATTGCTTATTATTATTATTATTATTATTATTATTATTATTATTCATATGCTCAGCAAATCATTTCTTATAAAATTTCTTATTTCTTATAAAATTATACAATAAAATTATGGTCCTTCAAACTGGAAGCAACCAACAGGCATCAAACCTGTTAGGAGGATGTCTACCCCAAGTACATGAAAAATGGGCAGATAAGAATGATTTGTTCCAATGGCCATGAAAGTGGCTGAAGCAGATGTTGTGGAGAGCTTAGGACGTGGTCAGACATCGAAGAAGCCAAGGTCATCCACTGTATCCTGGGCCACTGCCCAAAAGTCATCTTGACTTTTGTCCTGCCAATGGACTTTGATAACTCAGGAAGAGAGTGAGGCTAATGACTTTATGCAACTCTGCCCCACTTAAATCTCATTTGCTGATGAATCAAGACATCATTCCATGATGTCATTGATCCTCTTTAAAAAATGAAGGATGAACAACAACAAAATTTTGGTAAGCTTCAGTATTGTTCTTCCACAATAATAATTTTTTAAAATCTGACTATTTGGAGAGAATACCAAACATTACTATACACGGTAGATTGATAGTTTTGTGTTCAATCATCTTTTTTATTGTACTGTGTCATGGAAATGCTTGTTTTGCTCTGTGAATGGAAAATGAAATAATTTTTAAGTAAAAACAAAATTTAATTCACTTGGAACCCAAGTTAATTCTTAGGCCTGAGAGGGTAGCAATCAGCATGGAGTGATGAGTCAGTAAGGTCATCTCAGATCCAAGAAACCTGGGTTCAAGTTCTGTTTCTGACATATACTGACTGTGTGACCAGGGGCAAGTCCTGTAAACTCTCAGTTCATCAGGAAACTCTCTAGGACTCTAAATGATAGAGGCAGTATCTGTCTGACACTGGTAGAGGAATTTCCTCATCAGTATCATTCTTTGTATTTGTATCCCCAGTGTAAGCACAGTGCCTGACATATAGTAGGGCACCATTAATAAATGCTTGTTGGTTGACTGAAAAACTTATGGAAACTCATTAAGAAACAGTGAGGGGGCAGCTGGACCTGAGTTCAATTCCAGCCTCAGACACTTAACACGTACTAGCTGTGTGACCCTGGGCAAGTCAGTTAACCCCAATTGCCTCACTAAAAAAAAAGAAGGGAGAAGAAGGGAGAAGAAGGGAGAAGGAGGAGGAGGAGGAGGAGGAGAAGGAGGAGAAGGAGGAGAAGGAGGAGAAGGAGGAGAAGGAGGAGAAGGAGGAGAAGGAGGAGAAGAAGGAGAAGAAGAAGAAGAAGAAGAAGAAGAAGAAGAAGAAGAAGAAGAAGAAGAAGAAGAAGAAGAAGAAGAAGAAGAAGAAGAAGAAGAAGAAGAAGAAGAAGCAGAAGCAGCAGCAGCAGCAGCAGCAAGGCTCTCATCTTCCAGGGAAGAGGTGGTAGACAATGGGTGCCAAATAAAGCATATGTTGTCAGAAATGACCATGTTGATTTGTTTTGCTGGACTCTACTTCTGCATTAGGAAGATCAATTAACCACTAAGCATTTGTTAAATGCTAACTATGTGCCAGACACTGTGCTAAGCCCTCAGGATACAAAAAGAAAGAAAAAATAGTCCCTGCCTTCAAGTAGCTTACATGCTAAGGAAACAACATGAACACATAGAAAAATAGACAAAGGTTTTATTGTGAAAGGGGAAGGGGAAAGACATCGGGAAATAAAATCAATTCTTAAAAAATTCTAGGGGCAGTGGATAGAGCACTGGCCCTGGAGTCAGGAGTACCTGAGTTCAAATCCGGCCTCAGACACTTAACACTTACTAGCTGTGTGACCCTAGGCAAGTCACTTAACCCCAATTGCCTCACTAAAACAAACAAAAAAATTCTATAAAGTATTACTTGAAAAAATTAAGTAATCTACTAAAAGTGAGAAGTAAGTTCAACTGATATTGATATATTCGGACCTCAGAAATTTCTTCTTAAAACAGCCAAGAAGAGAGAGACTTATTTCTTCCTTCTTTTTCTCTTTCCCCCTTCTCTTCCTTCTCTCTGTCTGTCTCTGTCTCTCGTTTGTTCTAAAATTAAAGACTAGTTTCCAGAGTTCCTGTCATTTCTACAGCCACCCAAATCTGACCTGAATCCAATCCAGCCTAGCCCAACTCACCACTGCAGTGACCAGATAGGCTTGAACAGAGAAAAATGGTCTGTTTCAGTATTAATACACTGGGGTCTTGAAGCTAACTTTAAGAAAACCACACTATGGGCCTTTCTAACCTGAAAACTGGAAGACAGAGTCCTGCCAATGGAGTTCTTAACTTAGAGAACACTGCCCCCCCCAATCCCCACAGACAAGTACAGATGGAGGCAGGGGAGGAGGGGGCAGGGAACAAACAACCCATGTTTTGCTTCTCTGGAAAGATATTTAACAAGTAATAGCTAAGACCTTCCAGAAATGCTGTGGTCAACAAGCATTTATTTTGGGGAACTAGGTATGGCAGTGGATACAATGCTGGGCCTAGAGTCAAGAAGACTTGAGTTCAAATCTAGCATCAGACACGCAGTAGATAGGTGACTCTGGGCAAGTTATTTAATCCTGTTTGCCTCAGTTTCTTCATCTGTAAAATGAGCTGGAGAAGGAAATGGCAAACACTCGAGTATCTTTTCCAAGAAAATCACGAATGGGGTCAGGAAGAGCCAATCATGACTGAATAACAACCACCAAAATGCGCCAGGCATTGTTCAAAGCACTGGGAATACAGAAAAAGATGAAAACAGTCCCTGCTCTCAAGATGTTCACAGTCTCTCAGAAAAACCTGGAAAGACTTATGTGAACTGATGCAAAGTGAAATGAGCAGAACCAGGAGAACATTGTCTACAGTAACTGCAATATTGTATGATGATCAAGTGTAAATGACTTAGGTATTCTCAGAAATATAATAATCTAAGACAGCTCTCAAGGACTCATGAAGAAAAATGCCATCCATTCCCAGAGAAAGAACTGATGGAGTCTAAATGCAGATTGAAGCAGACTTTTTCATTCCTTATTTTTCTTGGGGGTTTGTGTTTTCTTTCACAGCGTGATTTACATGGAAATGTTTTTGCATGACTGCACATGTATAACTTACGTCAAATTGCTTGTGTTCCCAATGTGGGGGGGCATGGTGGAAAGGGAGGGAGAAAGAGAACTTGGAACTCAAAATTTGGGGAAAAAAAAGTTAAAATAGTTTTTACATGTAATTGGGGGAAAATAAACTATTAATTTTTAAAGGCTCACAATCTAATATTGGGGAATTGTATCAGATTAGAATATATTGTAGGATTTTCTGAGAATCTAAAAATGCTCCCAAGTGGAATATGCTTTGTCAGGAGGTACTGAGTTCTCCAATACTCGGTACATCTTTCAAGTCGAGGCTGAATGATAAACTAGGAAGGGATAGACAGTGTTGTATCATGGAAATAACTCTGGATTTGGAGACAGATCATCAAATCTGGGTTCTGCACTTATAACCCATGTGACCTTGGGCGAGGCAACCTGCCTAGGAATCACTTGTCTCATTTGTAAAATTTGATGTTGGTCTAGATGCCTCTGCAACTGCTTCCCACTCTGAATCTATAAACCCGTGTTGGACAAGGGATTCATGCTTGTGGTAGGGGCAGGACTGCAAAACTTCAGCATCCCCTTCCAGCTCCGAGACTATTTTAGCAATGTGTTCAATAGCACTTTAAAGGCGCTTGTTGGTATCCTTACCTTTCTTTTAAGAGAAAAATGTATTGACATATTTTGTTTTTACAACACCATCTTTTCCAAATATATTCCTCCTCCATCCTCTCCCTTTTTGAAGGGTTGTTGAGAGAATTAAATGAAATTATATTTGTAAAGTGGTTGGCATAGTGCCTGGCACACAGTAGGCACTATGGAAATGCTTCTTGTCTTACATTCCCTTCCCTTGTAATGAAGGATAAAGAGAAAGAAAGAAGAGGAGAGGGAGAGAAGAAGAGAGGGAAAGAGAAAGAGAGAGAAGGAAGGAGAGAGGGGGAAGGAGAGAGGGGGGAGAGAGAAGGAAGAAGGATGGAGGAGACAGGGAGGGAGGGTGGGAAGGTAAGGAGAGAAGGAGGGGAGAGAATGGGAGGGGGAGAAAGAGGAGGGAGAAAGAAGAGGAGACAAAGAGAGGGAGGGGGAGACAAAGAGAGGGAGGGGGAGACAGGGAGGGCAGGAGGGGGAGAGAAAGGGAAGACAGGAAGGGAAATAGAGAGGGAGAATACAAAGAAAAAAGGAAGGGATGGAGGGAGGAAGGGAGAGAGGAAGAGGGATACAGAGAGAGAGGGAGATAGAGAGAAAGAGAAAGAAAGAAGAAGAGAGAGAAGAAAGGAGAGTACCTTATATTTCATCACCAGCCTCAGCTCCTGAGCTTCAGTAATCTGACACTGCTCTCAGGGCTTACTTATTTGTCTCTGTGTTCATTTATTTGTGCTTGCTTACACTATAAAAATCATAAAATCATAGCTCTAGAAAGTACCTCAAAGATAACTACATCCAACACTCGCATCTTACAGTGGAGGAAACTGAGGCAGAGGGAACTTAAGTGATTTGCACAAAGTCACCCAGGTAGAAAGCTTCAGAAATGGGATTTGAATCCAGATCCTTGGACGTTAGAATCAGAGCTCTTTTCACTGCACTGCTGTATTTCCACAGTTCTAGCATCCCATTGAGGTGGACAGTGCCTCCAGTGGTATGGATTTCAGCACATCTACACCTCACCCTGGGTTCTTCTCATCCATGATCTCCCACCAGTCCTGCACAGAGGATCTACCCAAAGCACTGGATGTGTCTTTATCTTTTCTTCTAATGTGTTGCCGATTTTTATCTCCGCTATAACCAGTCAGCATTCTGACTACACAGATGACTGGCTTCGAATGCAGGCTCTAACATTAGAGCTCCTTGAGGGGAGCCCAGGTGACCAATGAAATGAGAACTCTTGTTGGCTTTGCAGATGGAAGAAGGCTTTACCAAAGTGGCATTTAACCTAATTTTGTGTTGTTGTTTAGTCATTTTAATCACATCTGTCTGACTCTTCATGATCCCTTTTAGAGGTTTTCTTGCCAAAGATACTGGAGTGGTTCACCATTTCCTTCTTCAGCTCATTTGACAGATGAGGAAACTGAGGCAAACAGGGTGAAGTGACTTTCCCAGGGTCACACAGCTACTGTGTCCAAGGGCTGAATTTGAACTCAGGTCTTCCTGACTCCAGGCCTGACACTGTCTATTGCACCACCCAACTACCCATTTGACCTAAACCTTGAAATAAGACAAGGATTCCAAGAGGTGGAAATAAAGAGGTAGTGCATTCCAAGCAAGAAATAGAGTGATTCATTTGGAAAACAGCTAGCCATCCTGTTTCATTAGAATAAAGAATTCCTCTTGGTGAGAATGAAAAGAAAAAGCTGTAAAAAGAATTTTAGAACCAGATTAAGGAAAGCCTTCAATATCAGGCTAAGGAGTTTCTATTTTATCGTGTAGGCAAGGAAGAATCACTAATAGGTTTTTAATAGAGGGGTGATATGCTCACACCTAATGTCGAGCGAGTAGGGGGATGACATGATCAGAACCATGCTTTAGGAAAATCACTTTGGTAGCTGTGTGGAAGAGGAATTGGAGTGGGAAGACATTTGAGGTAGGGTGTCCAAATAGAAGGCTCCTAAAATAGTGCGAATAATAGCAAAAAGAGGTGGAAGAGAAGAAAAGAAGCCTACAGAAAGACTCATTTTAGCAGCCCTTAGGAGGGTGGATTAGAGAGGAAATATTCTAGGGCTCCGACTTGAAGGCACATCCCTTTCTCTTTCTGAAACTGTTTTCTGATCCCACCTGGATGGAGGAGGCAGGATTGATTACATATAATCTCTTAGAAGGGGCCTCAGAGATCATACTGTCCAGATACATGAGAGGTGTCTAGCTATACCATACCAACGGCCTCTTCTTGAAACGCATAAGAGACCTCCCTGGGGAGCATCACTAATACATTTAGTGTGTACTTTGTTACATACGTGGAAACTGAGAACATGATGTGATTTCCTGGACCCTTTCCTACCTGTCCTGGGTAACTGAGGGATAAGAGAAGGCATGTGATTTCACTGGCATGGAGCAGTCCAGTGAAGAAGCTCCCTATACCAATGCAGGTCAGCCTCTCTTCCAGAATTCCTAAGAGCAGTGGTGTCAAACCAAAAGAGAAACAGGAGCCACTACATAAGGATCCCTCTGGGGCCACATATTAACTTAGAAAACCATGCATATTTATGTATTTCTTTTTTTAAGTTTAATATGTTGGGACAGCTAGGTGGCACAGTGGATAAAGCACCATCCCTGGATTCAGGAGGACCTGAGTTCAAATCCAGCCTCAGACACTTGACACTTATTAGCTGTGTGACCCTGAGCAAGTCATTTAACCCTCATTGCCCCCCCCCCACAAAAAAAAGTCAACATTCTAAAATCATATAGCAACTACATTTTAATCTGGTTCAGGCTGCACTTGGCGATATTATGGGCCACTGAAAGGTAAAATAATTTGCCCAGAATCCTCCAGCCAGAATGAGATAGAGGGGGGCAGCTAGGTGGTACAGTGGATAAAGCATGGGCCCTGGATTCAGGAGGACCTGAGTTCAAATTTGGCCTTAGACAATTGATACTTACTAGCTGTGTGACCTTGGGCAAGTCACTTAACCCTCATTGCCCTGCAAAAAAAAATTTAATTTTAAAAAAGTCACTTCACACCAGAATGAGATAGAGGCAAGACTTGAACCAAGGTTTTTTGCACATTGAGAACACTCTATCATATTCATATATGATATACATATATGTATATAGGAGAGATATACACATATACATGTGTATATATACACGTATCACATACAGACACATGTGTATATTTGTGTACATATACACATGTGTTATTATATCTCCCTGATACTGCCATTTCTTTAATGAAAGATCAATCATCTCTTTCCCCCACTAGCTATAAGGCTTAAACACACACTGGAGCCCATTTTGGTCAATTTATACTAAGGTATACATGCCTGATATCTGAGATCTTTTTCAGAGACTAGGTTTTGAAAGGGGTAGGTCCCTCGGGCCCCTGGAGGCATGACAGGAGACAGTGAATAATGTATCAGCCCATTTGAGCCCTACAACAGCCATGAAAGGTAAGTACTACCCAGTATTATTATCACCCCTATTTTAATAGATGAAGATATAGAGCTCGAAGTGCGTAAATCACTCACCTAGAAGCACACAGCCAGTAAGTATGAAAGGCAGGGCCAGAACACAGATTTCACTTGTCTCTAAGCATGTCGCTTTCCCCCCAACATGGGATGTTTCCTCTCAGGGAAAGAATGCTGCTAATGGAGAACCATCAGAAAGGAGAGACTGAGTCAAGAGAAAGCCCTATGGCCCAGTTTTTTTCTAGTCCATGACCTGGATGACAAACTGCTTTATATATGTAGGTGTTATGACATAATGATAGTTGAGGGTCAGATGACCTGATGTTGGGGCAATGACTAGACTATGGCCACTAGTGACCCTAGGCAAATAATTTAACTTCTTAAAGTCCTAGTTTCTACAACTGTAGCATTAGGTTGGGGCAGCTAGGTGGCACAGAGGATAGAGCACCGGCCCTGGACTCAGGAGGACCTGAGTTCAAATATGATTTCAGACACTTGACAGATTACTAGCTGTGTGACCCTGGGCAAGTCACTTAACCCCAATTGCCTCACCAAAAAAAAAAAAAAAGAATTAGGTTAATACCTGAAATTAAATTCTGCTTCTGTCACTTACCACTTACATAACCTTGGACAAAGTGACATAGGGAAACTAGGTAGTGCAATGGATAGAATGTTGACCCCATAAGCAGGAGGACCCAAGTTCAAATATGGCTGCAGACACTTACTAGTCGTGTGACCCAAGACAATTCACTTAATCCTTTTTTTTGCCTCAGTTTCCTTATGTGTAAAATGAGCTGGAGAAGGAAATGGCAAAGCACTCCAGTATCTTTGCCAAGAAAACCCCAAATGGGGTCAAGAAGAGATATACACAACTAACTGACTAAACAATAACAACAAAGGTCACATAACCTCTAGACATCAGTTTTCTCATCTATAAATTGAGGGGTAAATGGTCACCAAGGTGCCTTCCTGCTCTGAATCTGTCATTCTAAAATCCAGTGTGCTACTTTTGACGTTGTTGCTGTTGAGTCGTTTCTGACTTTTCATGACTCCATTTGGGGTGGTTACCTTGTAGGACAAAGCCTTTGTAAGCCTCAAAATAGTAGCTGTTGGTATGGTAGAGAGGGAAAGGGGAAGGTAGAAAGACTGTCTATTGCCACACCTACCACATAGCCCCAAGCCTCCAGGGGACCTCCATTGCAGCGACATATTTTATCGTAGTTCCAAACGCAGCTAATGGAACAAACCCCATACTCCTAATTTACTAAAATCCCGTAATTTGTTCAGTCCAGATCTTGGCCAACTACACTACATGGGGATTAAATGTACATTCTCAGCACCACCTAGTGGTGGTAGGTGAGCACGTTGTTCAGTGCTAAGTCCACCTTTTCAAGTACTAGAGATAGCTAAAGTTTCTCCCCTGTTTCAAATTGATGCAGCAGTTTTTAACCAACCTGTGTGTACATGTTCTATCTTTCTAGTAGAATGTAAGCTCATTGAAGCCAGGAACTGCGTCTTATTTCAGCTTTGTATTTAAGTATTCATCCATTAATTCAATCAGTAGGTATCAAGGGCCTGTTGTATGCTCAACATCGGGCTGGGTGCCAGGGATCCAAACACAAAAATGAGATAGGCCCTGCCCTGAAAGAACTTCCCTTCTATTGGGATTGGAGAGAGATATGGAAGGTACATGTACATGTAAAAACAAAAGATACACAAAGAAAATATATATTTTGGGGATAAAGGTGGAGACCAGGAAAGACCTCAATGTAGGAAGAGGCATTTTATTTTATTGTACTTACTTTTTGTTTTTTGTGGGGCAATGAGGGTTAAGTGACTTGCCCAAGGTCACACAGCTAGCAAGTGTCAAGTGTCTGAGGCTGGATTTGAACTCAGGTCCTCCTGAATCCAGGACTGGTGCTCTATCCACTGTGCCACTTAGCTGCCCCCAGGAAGAAGCATTTTAAATGAACTCTGAAGGAACTTAGGGATCCTAAAAAGGGGGAATGAGGAAGAAGGACATCCCAGGCAAGGCAGACAGAGGAGGGAGGCAGAACATCACCTACAAAGCAAGTTTCAATTTGGCCAAAACATAGGGTTGTCTTCTTTGAATTCCAGCTAAAATAGCATCTTCTTGGAAAATGCTCTCCACATCCAGAAAAAGAACTGTGGAATCTGAATGCAGACAGAACCATACTATTTTCATGGGTTTTTTTTTTTCTTTCTTGAGGTTTTTCCCTTTTGTTCTGATTCTTCTTTCACAGTATGACTAATGTGGGAATATGTTTAACATGATTCTACATATATCATCTATATCAGATTGGTTGCTGTCTTGTGGAAAGGGAAGGGTGTGGAGGGAAGAAGAAAAATTTGGAACTCAAAATCTTATAAAAATGAATGGGGGGCAGCTAGGTGGCGCAGTGGATAAAGCACCGGCCCTGGATTCGGGAGTACCTGAGTTCAAATCCGGCCTCAGACACTTGACACTTAACTAGCTGTGTGACCCTGGGCAAGTCACTTAACCCCCATTGCCCCGCAAAAAAAAAAAAACAAAAAACAAAAAACAAACAAACAAAAATGAATGTTGGGGCAGCTAGGTGGCACAGGAGATAAAGCACTGGCCCTGGATTCAGGAGGACCTGAGTTCAAATCTGGCCTCAGACACTTGATATTTACTAGCTGTGTGACCCTGGGCAAGTCACTTAGCCCTCATTGCCCTGCGGGCCCCCCCCCACCAAAAAAAAATGTTGAAAACTATCTTTACGGGTAACTGGAAAAAAGTAAAATACTATTAAGTCTGAAATAAAATAAAATAAAATTTCATCTTCTTCAAGAAGCCTTTCCTAATTAATTCTAGTGTCTTCCCTCTTGGTTGATTAATTCCTATTTATTCTGTATATAATGTATTTGTACATGGACAATACATGACACATAGAGTAACTGAATAAAGAAGGTAATGTGTGGTGAGCCTGGTAAAGTAACCTACAGTCGGATTGTGAAGGGATGTCAATGATAAATGGAGTTTATGCTAAAAGCAAAAGGGGATGACATAGTTTTTTGTCTGTGATTTAGGAATATCACTTGGGCCACTATGTAGAGGATAGATCAGAGAAGGGAGAGACCTGGTTTAGAATGTCATTGCAATGGTCCAAGTGGGAGGTGATGAGGTCCGGAATCACCATGGTGACTATGGGGAGTAGAGAGAAGGAAATGTATGACTCTAGGGCTAAACTCCTATCACTTAGAATTATACTGATATATCTAGAGATAGATACACATACACACATATATATATCTTGTTTTGTAATTGTCAGCAGTATTTTATCAACAAGATCTGGTAGCTGATTAGAGTTAGAAGGGAGGGAATAAATATTTGTTGAATAGAATTGAATTAAATGGATAGAGAGGTACTATGATGGGTCTTAGAAATACAAAAATAGAAATGACACTCCTTTCTCTCAAAGAGTTTAGTTTACTGGGGGAAATAATAGAATACCGGATTTGAGAATTGGATTTCGAGTCCAAGGTAGGGAAGGAAGAAGCATTTATTAAGCACCTATCATATGAAAGACATGATGCAAAGTGGCTGGTAAATATCTCATTTTTTTCCTCACAATCCTGGGAGGTAGGTGCTGTTATGATCTCCATTTTACAGTTGAGGAAACTGAGGCAAATGGAGGCAAAGTGACTTGCCTAGATTCACAGAGCTGAAAAGTGTCTGAATCCAGATTTTAACTCAGGTCTTCCTGACTGTAGATCCAGAGTTCTGTGCATTGTGCCACCTAGCTGAGTTCAAACTGGTCTCTTCTAGCTGTTAGCTCTGTGACACTGGGCATGTCTCTTTACATCTGTGGGCCTCAGTTTCCTACTTTGTAAAAAGAGGGAGTTGGACACGTTGCTCTCTTCCAACTCTAAGTTCAAAAATTCCTTCTAGATCTAACATTCAATGAGATACTGTTGACAGTTTCAAGGTAATACATACTTTGTCTTTGTTCTTGATCATGAAGACAATGCTTATCTACCATCAATCCAGGACTTCAGTTTTGAGTCCTTTTTCTAGTGTAAAGGAAAGGTTACCTGTATGCATGCAAAAGTCAGGGAATTATATGATAAAACAGACTGTAGACTTTTTCAAAAGCAGGAGATGTTTATTATAATGAAAGAAGGGGTCTGACAGGCTCAGATTAATAAGATGGAGACGCTGGGGGATTCTGAGGGCAGCTGAACAATCCTCTAATAAACTGCAAGACCATGGGAAATAGAAAATGAAAAATGAGGAAAATGCAATGTGACGTCCAATTTTTTTTTTACCTGACCTGTGATTTCATGAGTATAGGGAATTTCTAGTGAATAACTCCCCAAGCAAATAGAGATTACCACCTGCCTTACAGATAGTAGTTTTAGAAATTGCCTGGAGTTGAGAACTATCTTTACATGTAACAGAAAAAATAAAATACCTCATACATTAAAAGAAAAAAAAAAGAAATTGCCTGGACACGTGTATTAAGAGATAAAGTGACTTACTCAGGGTGAGCAAGTATATGTGAGATGCAGGATTTGAACTCACGTCTTTCAATCTCTTTTGCCAGCTCTCTATCCACAAGGCACCCTGCCTCTTGTTGTCCCATTATTAACTCAGAAACACCAGTTGTCAGGAAGAGTAGAAACATACATATACACACATATTCACATGGGGTGAAGCTGGGGGGGGGTAAGGTTGGGTAGTTCCTATCCTTTAAGGAAGGGCAAATTAGAGACAAAATCAAGACATTTTTGTTAGTCCTCTTCCCCTTCTAGTGCCTTTTACTTGCTACTAGTCTGTCCCTCTTTCACCCTATTCCTTAAGGAATCCAATGCCCCCAGGCTGTCCTCAGCTGTACAGTGGTCTCCTTGTTAGGTGCCCAGTCACATGAATCATCCTCTGACATGTTACAGAACTTTCTCCCCTTTCTATGAAAAGGTATCTTATTCTACCATTCTCAGATCATGTGGTCAAATAATTTCCAAAGAATCCTAAAATATTAGGGCTAAATGAAAACAACCAACCAACATGAATTTCTTAAGCCCCTACTATGTGCCAAGGATTCAAAGAAAAACTGAGATAGTTCCTACCCACAAAGAGCTTACAATCTATTAAACTGATGGAACTAGAATGGACATTCGCTCAGGTTTTCCCTGAGAATAAACCCCCAAGTCTGAAAAGGTTTTAGAAAGAAATTTATTAGGTTGTTTGATAGAAAAGACCAAGTCAGAAAGGAGGGGAAAGCCGGGAAACTCCCTCTTGAAGGCTTACATGATATAGGATTTTTTTTCAGGGCAATGAGGGTTAAGTGACTTACCCAGGGTCACATAGCTAGTAAGTGTCAAGTGTCTGAGGTCAGATTTGAACTCGGGTCCTCCTGAATCCAGGGCCTGTGCTTTATCCACTGTGCCACCTAGCTGCCCCATGATATAGGATTTTGACAAAGGTTTCTGCACATGAATTCCCACATGAATCACAGGACAGGAACCCAAAACACAAGCTTGGATGGATTTAAAATAAGACCTGAGTGTGGGAACCCCAAACAAGAATATTTTGGGGGGAAATTCAGGACCTGGGGGAAACCTCAAATTCTCTGTGTCAATCTCCATTATTCCTAAAGAGTTACTGGGGTTTGGATGACATTCTGAGTGCAAACAGTGTCTAGTTAGATTTAAACAGTATAACAATTAATAAGTTTTCCAAACAATATTATAAATGATAAATAATAACCTATAATCCCCCTCTCTTTGGACTCAAGCCCAACATTTTCATACTAGTGAAAGTATAATTACAGAAGCAGAAAATCTGGGTTATGGTATCAAAGGGAATTTATTAAAAAAACCTGAATTGGTGGCTATGAACTCATTATCCATCTTGCCTAAAAAGCTTGATAGAATTCCTTTAAGGAGGGGTAGGAGCCAGGTGGGTAACAAACTTTGCCCAGTGTCTCATAGTCAAAGGGATCAATTTGAGTAGGTCTTAGGGGCTTAAACTTACATTAGGAAACAAGTGCATTGCGATCATGAGTACCACAAAAAATTACAATCCCATGTTTCCTTTCACGTCATAAAATTTGAACAAACAGCTCGATAGTATCAGAATCTTGTACATCCCTTAAGGAGACAACATTGAACAGACTCTATAGATAAACTAAGTCAAGTTATGGATTAAACTACATTTAGAGGGTTTATAATAGATTAAGAGGGGAGATGTATATATCATCAAGCTAGCCAAGAAAACAGGGAGTAGGGAAATTCTCCCTTATGCACTTAGCTAGGGTAGCTGTTAAGTCATTTACAATCCTGTCCCACTCTTCGTGACCCCATCTGGGGTTTTCTTGGCAGAGATAATGGAGTGGTTTGCCATTTCCTTATCCAGCTCATTTTACAGATGAGGAAACAGAAAAACAGGGTCGAGTGATTTGCCCAGGTTCACAACAAATAACCAAAATCGTTTTTTTTTTCTTTTTATTCATCATATTTATTATTTCTTTTTTTTTTTGAGATATTTTATTTTTTCCGTTACATGTAAAGATAGTTCTCAACTTTTGTTTATACATGCTTTACACTTTCAGATTTTTCTCCCTCCCTCCCTCCCCTCCCTCCCCCCTCCCCTAGACAGCAGGTAATCTGATATAGGTTATATCTATATATATCTATACATACACATATAGATATATATATACACACACATATATATACACATAATAACATTAATCCTATTTCTGCATTAATCCTGTTCCAAAATCGTTTTAAGAAGCTCATGACTCCCTTTGTCTTCTATCCAGGGAATGTCAAACAGTTAACAATATTATTTGATAAGTTGTTAAACAGAAGCCTTTCAGTTAACCAAAAAATTATAGAAGGAACAATTTTGATCCCTAAACAATAAATAAAAGGAAATCAGGTTATACCCTTTTATATAATCTTCCTTCCAGGCAAGCATAAACACCAGGAAACAAAAAGGCCAAAGTAATACAATAACGACCATCTATAACAAAGTCTCCTTGTTCCTAGTAACTCACTCCCAACATCCATTTAATTGGCACTTTTCACCTTGAGTCCCAGCCATCACACGTAGTTGTCTGGTCCTTGAAACATCTTCCCTTGCCTTATTCTCAGGGCAGTTCTTGAAGAGGCTCCTCCTAGGCTGGCCCCAACTCATGCAGAGATTCCCTACTTAAAGTTGCTAAGATCCACCAGTAACAAAGACTTACAATTTGGTCCAAACTCCTAAGTTTGGTTTTCCAGGAACCAGTTTCTGTGGTGAAAACTGGTTCAGATCTTATGGAGCTGATGGTATTAATGACAGAACGCTAAAAGAACATCAAATTAGGAACTCATAAGTCACCT
The DNA here is from genome assembly GCF_019393635.1 of Dromiciops gliroides. NCBI lineage: Eukaryota > Metazoa > Chordata > Mammalia > Microbiotheria > Microbiotheriidae > Dromiciops > Dromiciops gliroides. Next base: position 281,244,309 of record NC_057865.1, on the reverse strand, counting down.
CAAAGTTCAGAGAATTTCAGTTCTTACATACCACTTGCTTTCTCTATCTTCACCTGAACCTTGTACCTGATATGTACATTGTCATCAACAGGCAGAAGGAAGAATCTTAGAAGAATCCATGAAGGCCTAGCAAAGTGAGCCCTTCTGTTTCTTAATATTATCAGAGAGGGGGCAACTAGGTGGTGCAGTGGATAGAACACCGGCCCTGGAGTCAGGAGGACCTGAGTTCAAATCCAGCCTCGGACACTTAATATTAGCTGTGTGACCCTGGGCAAATCACCTAACCCCAATTGCCTCACAAAACCAAAACAAAACAAAACAAAACAAAAAATATATTATCAGAGAGACTTAAGATAGGAGATAACAGGACAAAATTTTTGGTACGATTATTAATGTAATTTTCCATATAAAATCCTTAGTCTGATTTTGAGAACTAAGTTATTTTGAACTTATTAACTAAAATATATTTGAAGCCTGTATATCCCATCAGAAATATTTAGAAGTATGTGTATGGGGGGGGGGAGTCTGTGTGTATCAGGGTAAGTATAAGTGTATATATACTACATGTATGTATATGTGTGTATATGTATGTGTGTGTGTATATATAGATATATAAATATATAATCTCCTAATTATTTGAGAAAACAGTATATATAGAGTGACAGGCTTCAAGTCAGGAAGACTCATCTTCCTGAGTTCAAATTCAGCCTTAGATACTTACTAGCTATGTGAGCCTGGTCAAGTCACTTCACCCTGTTTGCCTCAGTTTCCTCTTCTGTAAAAAGAGCTGGACAGGAAGTGGTAAACCACTCCAGTATCTCTGCCAAGACAATCCCAAATGGGGTCACTAAAAGGACCTCAAGTCAGGCTCCCAGCATGCCGGAGGACTGAATGTGGGTCATGGGCAAGAATCACAAGGAGTAGGCAAGAATGGAGGGGCCATGATCTTCGGTGGCAGAGGGGAGAGCCTCATACATCAGATCACGGAGCCAGCAGAGCACCACAGTGCTCTGGCCATAGTCCCAGGTATGCCCAGGAGAAGGGCATAAACATAAAGGGCAGCTTCTAATGGTAGAATATTAGCCATTGTAACAAACCAATACGTGGGGTCAAGTGGATCTTTCACATCACAAGAACATGTATCTAGGGCCATCAGGGACCTCAGAAAACCTTTAGCCCAACCTCATCATCTTATAGATAAGGAAGCTGAGTTCAAAGAAGTGAATGACTTGCCTAAGGTCACACAGAGATATTCTGACCTATCTTAAGTCATTGATCCTTTTGATAACCCTGAATATTTGATAATTAAAGTGCCAAATGGGAACATTTTTAACTGGATTATCCTGTAATGACAGTAAATGATATTTACACAGCACTCTGACATTTGCAAAGTGCTTTTTATACTTTATTTTATTTTATCCTCACAATTCTATCAGGTAGCTGCTATCAATACTCCCATTTTATAAATAGGGAAACTGAGGCAGAGAACAAGTAAGTGGCTTGCCCAGGATCACACAGCTGGTTTCTAAAGTAGGCTTTAGAAGCCAGATCTTCTTGATCATAGTGCAGATCAATGTAGATTGGAGTTATCAGAGAGAAATTTGTTTAAATGTCTAACTACAGCCCCAAACTCAGCCAGGATTCTTATGAACCAGAGCCAGGACCACCAGCAAAGGAGCCAAGAAGAAACTCTCACCTACTCTGAAAGGGACAAAGTCAGTTTGGAGAGGTCAGTGGGATGAAGGTCCCCACCCAGGTTGGGTATCTACTGTGTTTGCTTACTTCTTCGCATTTCTAAAGAGCTCAGACATGTTCTTTTAACAAACCTGCAAGGTAGTTTTGTTTGATTATAGAGGTTTGCGGGGTGGAAAAGGAGATCTGGGTCTGCAATTTTATTAATATCCTCAGCAAAACTAGTATTGACCCCTTTTATAAAGAAGTGAGGTGCCCTAGTTAGTGTTGGTGCTTGGATTTGAGTCTGGGTGTCCCCCAGCACTAGCACTAAACACAGTGGCTGGTACACAGTAAAGAGCTTAATAAATGCTTGTTGACTTGACCGACTCCAATGCTTTGCCTCACTGCCTCGCCTATTCCATTGTTAAGTGTTTATTAAATGACTCCTATGAATGAGACACTGTGGTAGGCTAGGGGATACAAAGTCAACGAATGAAACAAATCCTTCTTGCAAAGTCTTCTTTCCAATGGGGGAGGCCAGAGGGAAGACGAGGGACAATATTAAGCCAACATGTTCTGTTTATGCTTGTAGTTCAAGGCTTTCTTACTGATCTCTGTTGATGCTAAAGGTTCAGATGTTGCCCTGAGATACTCTAGAGCCCAGGAAAGCTCTCTTGGAAGCTGAGGGACCAATAAGAACATTTCAGCTGCTCTCTTTGCTTTGTCTGGTTTTTTCAAACCAAAGCTACAGAAAACTCCCTTATCCAATGCAGGTCAGCACCTGCTCTTTAATTGATCTCCAAGGGGGTTGGTGGCTTGCACCGGTTTAACCTGCCAATATGGCAGGTCTTCATACCTCCAAGGCTTCCTAAGCCATAGTTGACCTTACCTCCCAGAGGTCAGGTCTCATACAGCAGAGTGAATGTCACCAAGCTTGTCTCCCCCATGGTTTTTTGCATGTCTCTTCCACTCTACTGCACCCCATGGCCTTGGGTTCCCACATCCTGTTTCTACTCAGGGTTCAAGGCTGTGATGAGGAGAAGTCTGGAAAACTCAAGTTCCGTGACTACGCTTTGCAGAGAATGGATCAATTGGGTTGCTGCTTGATCAACAAGTACATTGATTCATGCCCCTGGATGGTTTCCCAGGGCTGAGGAAAGGGGTTCAAGGTAATTAGAAACCTTAAGGACTAGATAGAACTGATTAGCGATGGCTCTCACATGGGTCTTAAGCAGAATTCCTGACATAGCTTGTATTGGGGGAAGGGGGCTCATTCATATCATGAGGGACCTGTTTCCTTAATGACTACATCGAGGAGCCAGATGAGCATTGCTACTGAGTAGAAAGACTTATGGAAGAAGAAATACTTCAGAGGCTGGATGACCATTTACTAGAGATGTGCCCAAGGGGATTCTAGGTCAGGTTTCTGTGGAACGTGGTAACATCTAAGGTCTCTATCCATCTTGAGGTTCTGTGGTCTTGAGGATTTGAGATGGAAGGCTCCTTGGCAACCATTGAGTCCCACTGCTTCACAGATGAGTAAGCCAAGAGCCAACGACGACCTTGCCCCAGATCTCAGAGAGTTATCAGCAGAGTTGAGGTCTAAAAGTCAGGTTGTTGACTTTCAATATGGTGCTTTTTTCCATTACACCCAGGGTTACTCAACTCAAAACTTGAAAAAAAAAAAAACATTTTAAACCACAAAAGACAAAAAACTGATCAAAACAGGACACCTAAGTAAGAAACAACAGGCTCCTGTGATAAAAATACTAACCAAACCAGTCAAAAACTAGTCAGTCAACAACTCAAGTCACGAACTTCCCCCAGTGATTTAACCTGAGAATCGGGAAGCAGCTCCCTGAATTTGAAATGGTGACAATGGTTCTAGGACCAATTTTGATGTTTTTCTAATTAAGAAGGTCCTGGGGGCAGCTAGGTGGCTCAGTGGATAAAGCACCAGCCCTGGATTCAGGGGGACCTGAGTTCAAATCCAGCCTTAGATACTTGACACTTACTAGCAGTGTGACCCTAGGCAAGTCGCTTAACCCTCATTGCCATGCCAAAAAAAAAAAGGTCCTGTAGGATTTGCTTGTGTTGCAGAATCACAATCAGAGTCACCTCTAAGAATTCAATTCTGTATGTGAGATTAGACTTTTTTGTTTCCCCTGGTGTTAGATTTCGCCCACAGCCTCACTGAAATTTAGGCATGTTGTGTATGTGAAATCCCTTGGTCAGAATATGACCCATTCTTAAAGAACCCAAGTTGACTCAGTGACTACCACTTCCCCTGAAAGGGTCTTGAGGACACGTGGGCATCCACAGATCATCCTTTAAGAACCATTGCTTTATACAGATCATAACTTTTTTTTTTCTTTTTTGGTGAGGCAATTGGGGTTAAGTGACTTGCCCAGGGTCACACAGGTAGTAAGTGTTAAGTGTCTGAGGCCCGATTTGAACTCAGGTCCTCCTGACTCCAGGGCTGGTGCTCTATCCACTGCGCCATCTAGCTGCCCCCAGATCATAACTTTTTTAAGAGATGCAGAACCTGACCCTTGGGTGGGGAAGGTGAGTTTGTAACTGAAGAGTGATGCTAGACCAAGGATCACACACAGTATGGGCTTGACTCAGGCAAAGCCTGGTTCATTTGGTGTTTATCCCTCAGAGTGATTTTGTGGGGGAGGAGGGGCAATAAAGGTTAAGTGACTTGCCCAGGGTCACACAGCTAGTGTCAAGTGTCTGAGGCTGGATTTGAACTCAGGTCCTCCTGAATCCAGGGCCAGTGCTTTATCCACTGTGCCACCTAGTTGCCCCACCTCAGAGTGATTCTTTACCCTGATGTCAAGTAATAGGTAAAGTCCAAGGCTTGAGTGATACAGTTGGTCCCAAGTAAGCTATTATAGTTCTCACTGTGGCTCTCCTTCCATGACAACTTCCCACAACCACATCCCCTTCCCTCACTCCTCCTGCCTGACTCTATTGTTCTCTCACCAATGGCTTGTGGGAATCAAGTCCATTGCATTAAACCTGAAGGTGGGGAGGTATAGATACAATTCTTTCCTGATCATCCTTCAGTATCAAAGCCAAGAACTCCTTCCTTCTGACTTCTTGCCAGTGTTCAAACATTCTCCTCCATGCTCCAAAACTCCAAGACTGATTAATTGTCTTTGGCAGGTGAAATCAACCGAAAACCTAACCACTGAGTTATGTATAATGAGAACCACACAGGAGGAACTGGAAAAGACTCTTTCATGTCACAGGTAAATGTTGAAATAAGGATTGGTCTACAAGGCAGGAAAGATGGAAAAATCCCAAATTGATCCCTACCCAGTCTTCAAAAATTATCATACACAAGTTCTCACACTGGTTCACAGGATACATGGCACCATACTAAGGCATTATGAGGGTAGAAATAGCAAAAAAAATATATTATAGAGGCTGTATGGCATAATGGATTAAGCACTAGATTTGGAGTCAAGAAGACCTGGATTCAAATCTTAACCTCATGCACTTACTATCCGTGTGGCCTCAGACAAATTATTTTACCCTCTCTGATCCTCAGTTTCTGCATCTATAAAGTAGGATAATATCATCTACCTCAGCGAGGCTATTCTGAGCTTCAAGTGAGATGATGCATGTAAAGTGCTTCTCAAAAGTCTAAAGCACCACGTAAGTGTGAGTTGTTATGATGGCATTCAGCATCCTGTATGCCCATCTTATTTTAAACTATCAAACCCAGAACTGAACACAACACTCTAAATAAGGTCTGAGGAGGGCAGAGGACAGAGGAGACTCTCCCCTGAAGCTACATCTCTCAAAGCAGACTAAGATCCCATTAGCCTTTTCAGGAGCTGCATCATACTGCTGACTCATTGTTCTTATAGTCCACTGAGACCCCCAGATCTTTCAAAAACTGATGTCTAACCACATCTCTCCACCTTGAATTTGTAAAATTGAGTTTTTGAACCCATATGGTAAACCCTGCTGAGTTTCCTTGCAATATATTTAGCTCAATACTCTAGCCCATATTATATATAGATATAGATATGATATATAGATATAGACATTTATATACACACATACACATATATACATATATGTGTGTATACATATACATATACACACAGAGAAATGGATAGATACCATCCAGTATGTTAACTATCCCTCCTAGCTCTTCTGTGTGTTTGTCCATGGCATAGATGAAAGTGTTAAGCAGCCCAGGACCAAACACATATCCTTGACACTCTACTGAAGACCTCTTGTCAAGCCAAGATGGAACCAATAACAACTGTACAGCTCTGAATGCATCTAATTGTATGATCACCGAGTCCACATCTCTCTATTTTCTCCATTAAGAATAGTATGGGAGGGGGCAGCTAGATGGCGCAGTGGATAAAGCACTGGCCCTGGGTTCAGGAGTACCTGAGTTCAAATCTGGCCTCAGACACTTAACACTTACTAGTTGTGTGACCCTGGGCAAGTCACTTAACCCCCATTGCCTCACCAAAAAAATTAAAAAATAAAAAAAAAAAAAGAATAGTATGGGGCAGCTAGGTGGCGCAGTGGGAAAAGCACTGGCCTTGGATTCAGGAGGACCTGAGTTCAAATCCAGCCTCAGACACTTGACACTAGCTGTGTGACCCTGGGCAAGTCACTTAACCCTCATTGCCCCACAAAACAAACAAACAAACAAAGAATAGTATGACAGGGGGCAGCTAGGTGGCACAGTGGATAAGGCACCAGCCCTGGATTCAGGAGGACCTGAGTTCAAATCCGGCCTCAGACACTTGACATTTACTAGCTGTGTGACCCTGGGCAAGTCACTTGACCCTCATTGCCCCACAAAAAAAAACCCAACTAGTATGACATCCATTATCAAATGCTTCACTAAAATCAAAGTACCCCCAGACCTACAGCATTCTCCTGACATATCAGCTTAGTAACCCCATCTGAAAAGGAAATAAGGTTAGTCTCACATGGGCTGTTCTTGAGGAAGCCACACTGACTCTTTCCAATCTCTATTTCCTTGTCTAGTTGTTCACCAATCATCTCCTTAAAGGCTCATCCTAGAATTTTCCCAGGTACTGAATTATTGCAGACTCTATTCTAGTCCCCGTTTCTACCTCATCTTTTTTTTTTTTTTTTTTGAAAACTAGGATGTTTGTCCTTCTCCAGTCCCTTCCTCCATGACCATTCACCTTTCTAAAGAGAAGAGTTAGCAGGGACGTAGCTTCCTTCAAGTGTCTGAAAAGCTGCTGTGTAAAAGGATAAGACTTCATCTGTCTGGCCTTCAAGGGCAGACCTAAGAAAAATGAATGAAAGTTGCAAGAACTGATAAAAGTCAGGGCAGCTGGGTGGCACAGTGGATAGAGCACCAGCCCTGGATTCAGGAGGACCTGAGTTCAAATCTACCCTCAGACATTTGACACTTACTAGCTGTGTGACCCTGGGCAAGTCACTTAACCCCCATTGCCCCACCAAAACCAAACCAAAACACAAAAACAAAAACAAAGAGTTGATAAAAATCTTGCCACCTTTCAGTCCTAGTCACCTGGAAGTAGAATAGGCAGCCTTAGGAAGGAAAGAATCCTCCCTGAACGGTGGTGTCTAGGCAGAGACTGGGTAGCCATTTCCTTCTTGGTTGCATTGTCTGATCATTGCATGAGGGGAGGCTACAGATTGGATTGGATACCATCTGTGGTCCCTTCAATTTCAAGATTCTCTTATTTTAGAATTCCAAGTTGACCAACCAGGAAAAATTTGTCTGAAGACCAAACGATGAGCTTGCACTCCTCTATTGGCTTCACAACATACCACTGTCCTGTTGCTTCAGCCCAGTTTAACAGCCTGCTCCAGCCACCCACTGAGACCTCTCTGGGTGGCCCTGGGTGAGGTTATGGAGGAAAGCCCCAGATCGTTAGAACCCAGAATCCCCAAAGTGGGTAAACACCCAGAAACGGGCACAAGGTAAGCCCCCAACATGAAGTAATACTGTCTTTGTCTGGGTCCTGGGGACTCTCTAAAGGGGTACAGCAAGGCGGGGCCGTGATAATGGGCAAAATCTTTGCTCTCTGAGGGAGTTTGTCTCTTCCTCCGACCACAAGCCCATTCCTCAGGGCGATGAGGGTCGGGGAGAAGAAGCTGGAACAGCTGATGCGCTGTAGGTCAGGGTAGAGAGATGCTCACAGGGCCTCATTGAGAGTAGCCGCAGAGGGAAAGAATTCGGGCCTGTCCGAACCACACAGGAGTTGGCGCCCTTGCAGAAGGAAGGGACTACACACCCAGTTTATTTGTTTGCTCTCAAACTTTAAAAAAAAAAAAAAAGAGGAAAAAGCTTGGGGGAGAAAAGCTTGAAAAGCCCACTGTGGGGTGTGAGCTCTTTTCTGCATTTCCATTGGCCTTGGAACTAGGGTTGGTTGTGTTGGGGAAGCTGGTTGTACTGGGGAACCTTTTTCTGAGATGAGGTCGGTTTAGCCAAAAAATAGCCTGTTTGGGACCAAATGTTAATTTCCACTGAGGGGAAAGGCGGGAAGGAAAGTTTTAGAAGACCCTACCATGGGACTCTCGCATCCCTGGATCTGAATAAACTGGGGAAGCTTTCTGATAATCCACTAATCTGATTAGAGAACACCCCGGATGTTCAAATACCCATGTTTTAAGCTGATTTATGTTTTAATTATTTCCTGATCCGGATGAAACATGACCTCAATGCACAAATGAAACTTCTCTGGAAGCTAACTTCTACTCCATTAACAATTCATAGTATCAGAGATTTAAAGGAAACTAGAAAGATCACAGAACCCAAACCCTGACATTTTAGAGATGAGGAAATTAGGGCCCCAAGAAGCCAGGTAACTCGTCCAGTGTCCTATAGCTAGTAAATGTCTGAGGGAGAATTTGAACCCAGGTCTTCATAACTATAAGTGAAATGCTCTATTCACACTTCCCCTTGCATCAGTAGGCATGAAAACTCAGCTTTGGAGGGCCTGCTTTTATTTTTCAGCTATATAGAATGATCCAGAATTTCTGCTTATCCCTGCCTAGTTTGCAGTTCCTAGTTTCCATTTTCCATCTTCCATCCTTCATGAATTCTGAGTTTATAAAAGCTAAAGACCAACAGACAGTACTTCAGGGCCCACAAACTTCCAAAATCTCCCAATCATGGCCCTTTTCTGACACTGATGTGACTGGCCAGCCCTTTATGCAGTGACCTCAGACTGAGGAGCAATCCCCTAGAAGCCAGATTCACAAGAAACTAGACCCAATGCAACCCTTTGGTAAGGATGAAGAATAACATAGGGAAATTTGCATTCTTGTACTTTTTGTGGTAAAGACATGTGGCAAAGAAAGAATGTTAGAGTCACTTTATGCTATATTGGCAAATTGGGAGTAGGGGAGGGTGACACACTGCACACAATTCATAATGTTGTATATAATGGCTGAGATCGAATAGTGGTTAGATACTTACATATAGGCAGAACAGGTCTTTGACTGGTTAATATGACGTAAGAAATTGCCACCTAAAAAAAACCTTTCACTCACCCATTACTAACGCCTGAAATTCCACCATTCGTGATTCATTCCTTTGTATCAAATGCTTCTCTCTTCAGACATCCTCTTTTAAAATGTAGCTAATCCAGGGGCGGCTAGGTGGCGCAATGGATAAAGCACCGTCCCTGGATTCAGGAGTACCTGAGTTCAAATCCGGCCTCAGACACTTAACACTTACTAGCTGTGTGACCCTGGGCAAGTCACTTAACCCCAATCGCCTCACCAAAAAAATAAAAATAAAAATTATTTTAAAAAATGTAGCTAATCCTGGAAAGAATAATATATTAAGTCATTCATACTTTCATGTAATGAATATAGTAGATCTTTCTTCCTTGACAACAGAGAGCAGAGAACAAGAAGGTCTCCCCTTGGGAGGGAAGATAGGACTGAAAAGGAGGGGAGAGTGAGCATAGGACAGAAAGGGGCAGAGCAGCAGAGACTAGTGAGAACTGGGAACCCAGTGATACAGTAACAGATGCTGGGAGGAGAAGAGAAAAGGTCTTTAATAGCTTGTCACTCCTGAGAACATCCTTTCCTCTCACTCAGGCTTATTCAAAACCTGGTCAGTTTCACACACAGCACCCCAGTGAGTTCCTTTGCTTTCCTACTCTGTAATGGTAATTGACTGGTGTTTGAAATCAGCATGGGACATTCATTCATTCATTCATTCCATTTCATTTCAGGGAACCTACAAGCTTAAAATCCAAAAGAAATTCTGCTGGACATGTCGGGCATGTCAGGCTGGGTTTACATCTCTGTTCTAGACCCACACATAACACACTCCCATCCCCTGCCAACCATCTTGCAGTAGGTGGCCCAATAGGTTGACTGTCAGATTTGGACTCAGGAAGACCGAAGTTCATATTCTGCCTTGGAAATTTGCTAGCTGTGTGACCCTGGGCAAGTCCCTTCATCTTTCTCCACCTCAGTTTCCTCATTTGTAAAATGGGTATAGTAAATAGGTCCTACCTTGCACAGTTGTTGTCAGGATCAAATAAGGTAATATAAGTGTTTTTCAAACCTTAAAGCTTTATATAAATGCTAATATATTATTATTATTATCATCAACATCATTAATCATATTATTGCAAGTTAAGTCATTGGTCCAACAGAGCACCAGAAGACAATGTGAATGGTTTAGGGCTTATCCATCTGCTCAACATTTTTATGAAGGACAGTGACAAGATGGAAAGCATCCATAGAAAGGCCACCAGAGTGGTCAAGGTTCTCAATCAGTTCACTTCAGTAATCGTGTATTAAGCACCTCCAAAGGTCCAGGCAAAAATGAAGCAGTCCCTGCCCTAAGAAGCTTACACTCTAGGGGGCAGCTAGGTGGTGCAGTGGATAAAGCACTGGCCTTGGATTCAGGAGTACCTGAGTTCAAACCAGCCTCAGACACTTGACACTTACTAGCTGCATGACCCTGGGCAAGTCACTTAACCCTCATTGCCCTGCAAAAAAAGAAGGGAGGAGGGGGGAGGAGGAAGAGTAGAAGGGGGAGAAGGGGGAGGAGGAGGGGGAGGAGGGGGAGGGGAAGGAGGGGGAGGGGGAGGGGGAGTCCATTAGACTCCATAGCCTCCCATCCTCACACTGTAGTCTATTTCTGCAATTCAAAGATGGCGGGGCAGCTAGGTGGCACAGTGGATAGAGCACCAGCCCTGGATTCAGGAGGACCTGAGTTCAAATCTACCCTCAGACATTTGACACCTACTAGCTGTGTGACCCTGGGCAAGTCACTTAACCCCCATTGCCCCGCCAAAAAAAAAAAAAAAAAAAGAACAAAGGACAAACAACTACCTCTCTATCAAGTATCTATCAAGTAATTCGATATAAGTTATACATGTGCAATCATGTAAAACATATTTCCATATTAGTCATGTTGTTAGAGAAAACACTGACCAACCCCTCCCCCAACTAAAGAAAGTGAAAAATAGTATGTTTCAATCTGCATTCAGACTCCATCAGCTTTTTCTCTGGAGGTAGATAGCATTTTTCATCATAAGTCCTTTGGAATGGTATTGGATTGTTCTTTTGCTGAGAATAACTAAGTCATTCACAGTTGCTGATCTTACAATGTTGCTGTTACTATGTACAATGTTCTCCTGGTTCTGCTAATTTCACTCTGTATCAGTTCAGGTAAGTCTTTCCATGTCTTTTTTAATTTTTAAATTTTTTTCAATTTCTAATTCTTTGCCATCACAAAAAGAACTTCTCTAAATATTTTTGTACAAGTAGACCCCTTTCCCTTTTCACAGCATTTCTCATGAATCCAGAGGTGCATAGGGTCTTTCCTGATCTCCTCCCACTTGCCTACCTCCAGTTACTAGTGTCTCCTACAAATTATTTTATATATATTTTGTTTACTTAGAATCCTAGATTTAAAGTTAGAAGAGACTTTAGAGATCACCTAGGTTAACCCCTTTATTTTAAAGATCAGGAAACTGAGGTCCAGAGAAGTTCAGTGAATTATTTGGTCACATATGTAAGAAATAACAGAGCTGAGACTCAGACTCAGGATGTCTGACCTTGTAAGCCACCTCATCACTTAACGTATAAGTGTTCTTTTCCCCTGATAGAATATAAACTCCTTGAGGGCAGGCACTGTTTTGGGTTTTGTCTCTTTAGTCACAGTGCCTAGCACATATTAAATACTTAGTAAATGCATGTTGCATTCATAAATAGGTAAATGAAAATCAGTGGCATGTTTGCAGGATTTGGAAACAGGAAACTTGGGTTCAAATCCTGACTCTGATACCTACTTGAGGCAGTTGGTGGTAGAATGGATAGAGTTCTGAGCCTGGAAAGCTGTGTTCAAATTCAAAGTCAGACACTGTGTGACCTTGGGTAGAACATTTAACCTCCGTTTTCCTCAGTTTCCTCAACTGTAAAATGAGGATATTAATAGCACCCATCTCACAGGGTTACTATAAGGATTAAATAAAATAATATTTATTAAAAGTACTTAAAGGGGCAGCTAGGTGGTGCAGTGGATAAAGCACTGGCCCTGGATTCAGGAGGACCTGAGTTCAAATCTAGCCTCAGATACTTGACACTTACTAACTGTGTGACCCTGGGCAAGTCACTTAACCCCCATTGCCCTGCAAAAAAAAAAAAAAAGACTTAAAACAGTGCCCAGTGTATTGTAGGCTCTATATACATGCTTATTCCCTTCCTTTATTCTCTTTCCCCTATCAGCTATGTAAGCATCGACAAGTTACTTGGTCCCTTGAGCCCCAGTTTTCTCATCTGTAAAATAAAGTTGACAGCTGCACCACCTACTTCCCATGGTTGTTGTAAGAAAAGAGCTTTGCCAACCTTAAAAGGCTCGAACATAGCTGGTTACTTAGAAATAAGAGCAACGACTAAAATCAGAGCTCTTAGCAAGGGACATGACCTACAAAGACTGCCCAGTGTACCATCTTGCCTTTATTTATTATCCTCGTTTGTTGTTGGCAGTTAAGTTGGGAGAAGGTGGGGGGGGGGCGTTATAAGAAAATAATTAACAGAGTGCTTAAACCAAATCAAGTGGATATTGGGGGTGGGGAGCACCAGCTCCCAAATTGGGGAAATGGAAATTTCTGACATGCCTCAACTTCCCAGGAGCTGGCTGCGTAACAAGGCACTTTGACAGGTTCCCCCAGGGTTCCTCTTCAGCAGGAGCGCAAATGAAAATGAAAATGTTTCAGTTTTGCTGTTGCTAAGTTTGATGATCATTTAAGCAGTCCAATGTGCAATCAGCCTCTGTTAACTCAGACTTTTTTTTTTCTTAACCAGCGTGTCTGCAGAAAATTGGAACTCAGGGATGGTGTTTGGGAACACAATCCCACTGCTTTGAATATTGTCAATTATGCATTGGCTCCTAGGGGGGTTTTATCCATCCTTTGATTTGTTGAGTCTTGGATTCAACCCTTAGCCATTTTTAAGACTCTGATCACGTAACATTCAATTCTAAAGTCACCCCAAGTGGGGATCTGGGAGGCACAGAATGAAACGATCCTATTCATTGGATAAATTCTTAAAGGGGCACATAGAGGACTTGGGATTAGAAACTTCCTTTGGATTCATACAGCTAGAAGCTCAAAGATGTTTTGTGTGTGGTGTTTTTTTTATTGATATCCAGCAAGTTGGCTATGGCTTAGGGTCATGAGGACTGCTTAGCTATGCTTGCAAAAATGCATAAGAGAATATTTTCTAAAAACTCCCTTAAATAAAAATCAATCAACAAACATTTGTTCCTTGTTTTCTATATGTCAGGCACTGTGTTGAGTGCTGTGGCTATAAAAAAAAAAAAGCACAAAGAGTTCCTACCCTCAAGGAACTTACATTCCAATGAAGGAAAGAATATCTCCTAACTATGAAGCAGTATATAAATGTGTTATATTGACACTTTTTTGTTTTGGTGTAGATCTAAGATTTCACTGATCTAGGGAGCTTCCAGTGAGAAAATCCCCTCTACCAATGCAGGTAAGGGACTGTGCCCAAATTTACAATCTTAGATGGCTGTTTGGGGGCTCTGAGAGAATAAGTGACTTACCCAGAGTCTTCACAGCTAGCATGTATTAAAGGTGAGAATGGAATCCAGGTCCTCTTGACTTCGTTGTCTTCTCTCTGTCCACAATGTCTTACTGCCTCTCATCAATCATTTTATTACTACATAGGCACATTGATGATCCTGTTTGGAGGTGGCAGTGTGCTAGTAACACTGCAGAGTCTCCTAAATTTGATCCATAATCACTCAAGAGTACAGTCTAACTATCCATACAAGGAAAACCAAGTGGGTGAAGACTATCTAGTATGCACTTTACAATCTCTCTGCAGTTGGATGGTCAACATTTATAGCTCGTTCATCAGTACCTATAACTGGAAGACTCAGGATTGAAGAAAAAGAGAGAAGCTTTTAGGAAACTATACTGTTCTCTTAATGGCCCCAAGCTTCTCCTCTGTGAAACAAAGATGATCTTTTTATTTGTTTCCAGTGATTTTGTATAGAAAAATTGTGGAATCTGGAGATATAAAATTGAGGGTCAGACAAAAAGCAATAGAGAATCTCATGGTGGATATGAACAGTGAGCAAGACATAAAAAAACCAAAAGGAATTGAATGCAAGTAGTGCAAGTAACACCAATACAGAAATGTCATTGGTTGTTACCAAGATGAATTCAGTGGTAGAGGGGAGGTAATGGGGAAATCAATTTTTTAAAGAAGTATGACTATATAAAACCCCCCAAAATTGCCTCATCACATGACAAGAGTGAGGGAAAACTGACAGAGGTCCCACATGCTACACTGAGATCCACACAATATCAAAAGAGCTGGAGGAATGTCCTTTCCTCACCTCATCCCCCTTTCCCTGAGAATTTATGTGAAGACATGGTTGAGTCCAATAGACTGGACAGGGACAGGAATGAATGAGCTGACATCTGCATCATTGGAGAAAAGAGAATGATCAATGAGAATGGTGTTAATAAAGCATCTACTATGTGCATAGCACTGTGCTAAGCACCAGGGATACAAAGAAAGGTAAAAATAGTCCCTACTCTCAAGGAGCTCACAGTCTATTGAGGGAAACAACATGGAAACAAGTATGATAAACAATATATAGACAGGATAAACTAGAGAAAATCAACAGAGGATGGCAGTAGAATTAAGGGGGATAAGGAAAGGCTTCTTGTAGAAAATGGGAAGTCAGGGAAGCCAGAAAGTGGAATTGAGGAGGGAAAGAGTTACAGGCACAACAAACAGCCACATATCCTATGATATCTTGGAATAATCGTGTAGTGTTAATATAGAATATATTCATGATAAGTTCAATGGCAAAACCACAGAAGCCATAAGCCCTCAGTCAGACATGACAATATGGAGAAGTTCTAGAAGACCTCCAGGGCAGCTAGGTAGCACAGTGAATAAAGCATTAGTCCTGGATTCAGGAAGACCTGAGTTCAAATCCGGCCTCAGACACTTGACACTTACTAGCTGTGTGACCCTGGGCAAGTCACTTGACCCCCATTGCCCTGTGCAAAAAAAAAAAGAAAAGAAAAGAAAAGAAAAAAAGACAACCTCCAGATTCCATGTCCACCTCCAATGTCTACTGTGGAACTGGACAAAATGACTTATCTCTGAACTTCAGTTTCTTCATCTACAAAATGGGGATTATAATTGAATCTCTCTCCCACAATCAGGAATATACATAAAGTCCTTTGAAGCTCTTAAAGGGCCTTATAAAGATTAGCTATTATAATTATGTGACCTCAGGCAAGTTACGGTCTCTCTGAACCTTAGTTTCTTCATCTGAGAGATGGGGTAATAATATCTGCAATTATCTTACAAGGTTATGGTGGGGATCAAATGAGATGCTGTATACAAAGCACTTTGTAAGTCAATATAATTTTGAGTTGTTATAATTATTAAACCTTTTGAAGTTTTCTGAAAGCTCAGAGATTATACTTTTTTCTTTCTACAACTTAAGGAACTATTCCTTAAGACAAAAAAACAAAGACAAAGTTCATAGCTGTACTTAGATGTTCATAACATTGTCCCAGAAAGGCATTTTTTTCCCCATAAATATCACGCTTTCTCCTCAGGTTCAATAAATTTTACTTCATGTGCCATGGAAATCCTGTTTAGCCCACTTAGAAGGTAGAAGATATGGAAATAACCACAAGGGGGCAGCAAGAGAACAAGTTAGTTGTCTGATTCTTTCTCATGTTTGTTTGACAGAGCCCTACTCTGGTGTGTCCTTGTGGTATAGAAGCTACCATAAGTCCCCAAAGGCTGACCACCAATCTACCAGGTTCAAAGACATTACTTTTCTGCTGTCCAAGACTCAGCCCAGATGAGTTTACAAAAGGTTCATCGTCAGGCTGGGTGCAGAAAGAGAGCTATTTTGTCCATGACAACTCTCAAAGACAATCTACTAAATCATAGGAGGTACAATCAGCCTCAGTGAAGGGAATACCTGGACCAGTAAAATTACAGCTCCTAAGTATTAGTCTTTTTTTTTTTTTTGCGGGGCAATGGGGGTTAAGTGACTTGCCCAGGGTCACACAGCTAGTAGGTGTCAAGTGTCTGAGGCTGGATTTGAACTCAGGTACTCCTGAATCCAGGGCCAGCACTTTAACCACTGTGCCATCTAGCTGCCCTGAAGTCTGTCAGATATCCTGGAAGACTTTTCTTCCATCTAGAATCATTGACTTCCTTTAAGACTCAGTTCAAGCACCAACTTCTGGAGGAGGTCTCTCCCAGTTCCCCATCTTCTAGTACCTTTTCTTATTAGCATAGCTTCCTTCTACTCTGTATATATTTTTCATATATTAATTTATTTACATATCATCTCCCACCCCCATTAAAATGTAAGCTACCTGAGGGCAGGAGCTATTTTGTCTACTTTTTTCTTTTTCATCTTCCAGTGCTTAGGATAGTTCCTGGTACACAGAAGTGCTTAGTAAATGCTTGTTGGTTAATTGGGTTTAGATTATCCCTAAAACACCAAAAAAAAAATGTCTTACAACACTCCCACCATCACCCATTCTTTAACCCTAACTAGCTTACTCCATTCATCATTCTTGTTTTGGTTTTGGCTTTTTTGTTTTGGTTTGGTTTTTTAGTGAGGCAATTGGGGTTAAGTGACTTGCCCAGGGTCACACAGCTAGTAAGTGTTAAGTGTCTGAGGCCGGATTTGAACTCAGGTCCTCCCGACTCCAGGGCTGGTGCTCTATCCACTTCGCCACCTAGCTGCCCCCTAGCACAATAGAATTCCATTCCATTCATATACCACAACTTGTTCAGCCATTCCCCAATTGATAAATGTCTAAGAGTACTCTGAAGATGAAATGGTGTTAAACCATTTCAAAGGGGTCCACAGGCAAATGAATACACACCTGGGCTGGAGGAGCTGCCTGTTATTACATCAGTAGGGGGAAAAAATGCACCACTCTGTAAGTATTTGCAAGGCAAAGAAAGTTCTGCAAGTTAGAATGGCCACACTGAAGATATGGAAAGTTTTGTGTCATGGAGATATTCTCTATTCGTGGAAAGTAAATAGAGTGATTAAAAACAGTCACTATGCTGAAGCTATCAGTACTGCACAGAACGGCGAGAGGATCTCCCTCACTGGAAAATAAAATGTGAGGGGCAGCTAGGTGGCACAGTGGATAGAGCACCGGCCCTGGAGTCAGGAGGACCTGAGTTCAAATCCGGCCTCAGACCTTTGACACTTACTAGCTGTGTGACCTTGGGCAAGTCACTTAACCCCAATTGCCTCACCAAAAAACAAACAAAAAATAAAATGTGACCTGGCTTATTATTCAAATGGATCCATGATTTCATTGATTCAAGAGTTCCTTCTAACACTGTAACCTATCCATCCCTGCTCCTCCTGTGTGACTTCTCTCTATGTCCTTCCAAAAGTTTGCCACCCAACATTCTGGAGCCTTGTTTTCTTCTGAACTCAAGGGCACTCTGACTATCCACCTGTCATCCCACACACATTACAAACCCACCTTCTTTTCTTCTCATATAATTCATTGATGACACCTCTTATTTCTGTTCTCCTTCAGAGTTCCTCATTGGTTATGGATTGTAGCATGCTCAAGGCCACCATTATTCACCTCTCCATTACCTTCCATGTAATAATCATCTTCAGTTCTTTGGAGGCAGACATGGGTGGCCACCATATAGCATCTCAAGTAACACGGTAGTCTGGGAAAGATGGGTTTTTGCTTTCATGAGAAACTTGGGGGGAGAGGGGAACAGTAAAGCAGTCCTGTGATTTCTTGAAAATAATCCTCTTCCTGTTCAACTCAGAGTCTGACTTAATTTTCTGTCCTGTTTATCAATTCATGCTGTATTGAACAGGATCTATATTGCCCTTTTCTTTTTTTAAGGAGATAATGAACATTTTCCAAGGACCATTTATTAGAGGACTTTAATTACTATCAAAGTCTAGGGACTTAAATAATAGTTCATTTTTTTAAATTTTTATTTATTTATTTATTTTAGTAAGGCAATTGGGGTTAAGTGACTTGCCCAGGGTCACACAGCTAGTAAGTGTTAAGTGTCTGAGGCTGGATTTGAACTTAGGTACTCCTGAATCCAGGGCTGGTGCTCTATCCACTGCGCCATCTAACTGCCCCTAATAATAGTTAATTCTAAGGCTGGACAGCAATACTGGGAATTTAGGAGGTCCTCGGCTAGCTATGTTTTTAGCTCTGTCAGATGCGGTGTGACTTTTCTTCTCTCTCCCTCATTCTCACTCGGCTTCTTCTCAGTTAAAGGAAGTTGGGATCAGGGTCCCACAACATCTAACTGCCAGGTCCCATGACCTCTGACAGGGATATGGGCAATGAATGAATGAACAAACCAGCATTTAAGTGTCTACCATGTGCCAGTCACTGTGCTAGGTATTATCTCACTGTGGGGGATAAAACATATATTAGGCAGTGTGGTCAGGGAAGGGAAATTTTATCTGAGGATGGGGAGGGGAGTTTTGAGTTGAACCACAGGCAGTTGATTGTCTAGGTCCCCTCCCCCCGCCCAAAAAAAGGAGTTGTTTGTATATTGTCTTCCTGAGTCGACTATGAGCCCCTTGAGGGTAGGACAGTGTTTTTGCCTTTCTTTGCATCTCCACTGCTGAGGTCCAGCTCCTGGAGCACCATAAGCTCTTAACAAATTCTTGTTAACTAAGGAGGAAAAAAAATGATATCAAACCTATTTGGGGGCATGGGCAATGCAGGAATTTGTTTTGCTTGCTAATGTAAAGAATTAATTGTGATTTGAGGGTTTTATGACCCCATCTTTTGGCTAGAATTTAAAAAACCCCAGGTGGGCGCAACGGCCTGGGGCTCAGGCACCTTACTTCCACAAAGGCATGGTGCTCCACCCACTGGTTGTAGCCATCACCATGGTGCTGGCACCTCACGTCATCACCACTTACCGATGCCTACATGGGCCTGGCAAAATTATGACTGGGAGCCCAGTGAGGGCAGTCATGTGACTTCAGTCAGGGCTGCCAGCCAATTAGCTTGGGGCTGTGTGTGGACAACCTGGGGTCTGCTGGGAAGGAGAAGGGAGGAGTTTCGCCATTCTGGCATGGAGCTGGAAAAAGGAAGGATGAGGCCCTTCATTCTGCTGAGCCCCGGGCGGTAATGTGATTCAGATTGTATTGCTTCCCTTCCCCCATTTTTTTCCTTTCCCTTAATTCTACTGATCTTGCTTGTGCTTTTAAGTTCCTTGTTTTTTTTTTTTTGTTTTTTGGCAGGACAATAGGGGTTAAGTGACTTGCCCAGGGTCACACAGCTAGTAAGTGTCAAGTGTCTGAGGCTGGATTTGAACTCAGGTCCTCCTGACTCCAGGGCCGGTGCTCTATCCACTGCGCCACCTAGCCTCCCCCAGTTCCTTCTTGTTAATAAGCCCTGTTCTGTTTTTAGGGAGGCTGTTGGTCTCCATCCTTGCCCCAGTATTGCCACCTAGCTAACACTCCCCAATTGGAATTGGGCCCCTACACTTTTGCATATTTGTTACAAAGGTTTTATTGTTGTTGGTGTTGTTATTTTAATGGAAGAAAGGAAGGGTGAAAAGGAAAAAAGGTATTTCTTTGATAATTGAAAAACATTTTTTTAAAGAAAGTAATGTTAGAGACCCTGTTACTTATCCCTAAAGATCCCCACAGTACTCTGTGCCTTAGACTTGGGGCAGCTTGTATCATGGCTAGCCCACTCCATTGTCCTTGAGGGCAGCAGAGGAGAACAATCAACAGGAAGCCCAGCAGATCCCAGAAGCTAAACTGCCCACCACACACACACACAAAAGTCTTTACCTGGCTGTGTTGATGCCTCCTTCCAGCTCTGCCACCCCTCTTGACCAGCCTTTCCAAACAATAGCTCACACTCCCTCCTTTTTGCTTTGATCTGCCGTTCCCAAGCAGCTTCAGTGAGGGAGTAAAGTTCATGGGCTCCTCTGGGATATTGACAACAGCTGTGGGCTTGCCCTCCAGCCCAGCCCAGCTGTGTTGGCTTCCCTGATGTGTGCAAACACTGTGACTGAGCCACGGTTCTGATCCGGGCTATCTTCTGATTCTAATATTCTAATTCTCTATTTACTCCCACCATAGTCTAACATTTTCTTGTACCTTATGGAATACGTGAAGCATGTGATATCCTTCCAGGTCAAGGCTAAAAATCCCCTTCTTTAAGAAGCTTTTCCTTGATTTCCCTGGGGGGAAGGGGGAAAACAATCTTTCCTTCCCCTGACTTCAGATCATTTTGTACCTCTCTTTATGCCCTTATTACACTCCCTTCCAAAACACGGTTACTTTCTCTCTTTTTTTTTTTTTCAAATTTTTCTTGTTTTTAACATGGAATAAATCAAGCATTTCCATAAATAGTTACTTTCTAATGACTGTATATTTATATGCATCTAGGTGGCACAGTGGATATCACACTAGACTTGGAGGCATGAAGAACTGAGTTCCAATCCTGGCTCAGACATGTACCAGCTGAGTGAGCCTGAGTAAGTTATTGAACTTCAATCTCAGTTTCTTCATTTATAAAATGGGGGGAGTTAGGGGGGATGACAGCTCCTACCTCCCAGGCTTGTTATGAGAACCAAAATGACCTAATATTGGTAAAGCATTTTGCAGACCTTCAAGTGCTTTAGAAATGCTAGCTATTATTGTTATTATTAAATCAGTCAATAAACATTTACTGATGTGATAAAATAATGGAATTTGGCAGATACCCAGGGGTCCCCACCTGAATGATCATACGGTTTGGGAAACTGGCTAGGGATGATTGGATATAGGCCACACCTGGCCTGCCCTAAGTGACATATCTGCTGATGTCAACAGGGGAACCACTCTCCACATCAAGTTTGAAGGACCTCCCTTTTGGGGTAGGAAAAGTAAAAGTAGAAAAAAGAATGCTCACTGAGGGAAGCAAGTCTTTTCCTGTAGGTGAGCTTCTGGGAGCAGACTGCTAAGAGGCTGCACAGTTGTTTCCTATTGAAACTACAGACCCCAGGTGGTGAGTTAATAAAAACAAATCCAACTCTCTGAATTAGCTGAGCTGGAAGCAAGTTTGGGGATTGTGTCAGCCTTTGCTAGAGCCAGGCCGATTATCCATTTTCCTCTTTCCCTATTTCCTTGTCATTGACTTAATTAATTTCACCTTTGCTGTGTATTTTATTCCCATTAATAAACCCTGATTTGTTTGTGAAAAAGAGGCTGCCGATCACCTTTCTTATTGGCCTGGGAGAAATAACTAAAAAAGGCAGTTCAGAGGGGAGAAAACTTGGGACTTAGAGGTCCCTCATTATTTTCTGAACCTCGATATTACAGCGAACCACCCAATTAACTCTCCCCATATTAAATTTGGCCCCACACTGACCTTGGTCAGGTTTTATTGTTATAATTAAATCAATCAATAAACATTTACTGACCTTGGTCAAGTCAATTTAATGCCTTTGGGCACACTTTATCATTTATAAAATGAGGGGACTGAACTAGTCCACTTCAAAGGTCTCTTCCTGCTCTAAGTCTATGATCCTTCGATCCTGTGAATCTCTCTGTGCCTTAGTTTCCTTCTCTGTAAAATGGAAAGGATGGACAAGATGAACTCCAGGGTCCCTTCCAGCTCTGACTATGTCATTGGATGATCTTCATTCAACACAGCATCTTTTGGAACTCATTGTCTGACACTCCCCCCTCCCCTTTGGAGAAAATGGGTCCCTAAGATGAACATGAAAAATCCAGGCCCAGCATGGGGTAGAGATGGCCCAAGATCCCTCAGAGCATCCTCCCCTGAAATTCCTGAGTTGGAGATGAGAGCTGCAGGAGCAGAGCAGGCTTCTTCTGCTTTTAGGCAATGGTCCGTCTCCAAACACAACAGGCCTGGAAACTAACTCGACAAGAACTTAATTCAGATTGTTTGCACAGTGTCTATTTTTTCCCCATCCTTGGCTAAATAGCCCCAACTATAACACCACACACACACAAACACACACAAACACACACACATACACATACACACACACCTGTCACTGGAAGAGAGAAAAAAGATCATAACAAGTCAATCATTCAGTTGCATAGACTACACCAGCAGTAAGGCAATTGCATTTCTAATCATTTTCCTGTCCCCTAATTTCACCATGAGAAATGCATTTCAATGACTTTAATGCGCAAAACTGTTGCAGTGTGAAGGGAGCTAGGGAACCAGGGTGCATTCATAATGGAACCGATCATCACCAATAAATCATTACACTGAAACACGTTAGCGATCCGAAGAGCTTCACTTTCTAAGAGTCTGTTTCTATGCCAAGAAATTGTGTTATTGCACGGCTTATTACCCAGTGACATCACTTAGCAAAGGAGCTTCAAATGGAAAGAGGAATCCCGCAGACAGTTTAGAATCTGCCTTATTCCCTCGGGCACTAAGATTGGGGGCTGCTTCACATTGTAGGAGGTGGAGGTGGGTCCCACAGTTAAGGGAACTTGGTTTTCTCCCTTCCATTTCTTTTGTTTTGCCTTTCCAGTTTTAGACAGGCAGGAGGCCAAACTGTAGGCTCAGGCTGATCATCCAATCTCTCTCTCTCTCTCATCATTCTCTCTCTGTCTCTGTCTCTCTGTCTCTGTCTTTCCTTCCCTCCCTCTCTCTCTCTCTCACCCCTTTTCTGTTTATTTTCCCTTCTATCTCTCTCTGTCTCCCTCACGCCCTTCCTCTCCCTCCCCCTTTCCCTTCCTACCTCTCTTCTTTTCTTTCCTTCCCTTCCATTCCCCTTCCTCTCTCCTTCCCTTCCTCCCTCTCCCTTTTTCCCTCTCTCTCCTTCCCTCTCCCCCATCTGTCTCTCTGTTTCTCTCTCTCTCCTTTTTTCTCTTCCTTCCTTTTCCTCCCCTTCTCCCTCCCTTCTTTCTTGCCTCCCTTATCTCTCTCCCATTCTCCCTCTTGCTATCCCCCCATCTCTTTCTGTATCTGTGTCTGTCTGTCTGTCTGTCTCTCTCTCTCTCTCTGTCTCTCTCTCTGACCCTTCCAGCCCTAGACCTTGAACCAGAGGAGAATCCCAGTGGTTTGGGAATTCATGTCTCCATGCCATTGGCAATATGGTAGGATGGCTTTAAAGTCAGAGGACTTGGGTTCAAATCCAACTTGTCATTAACCCTGGGAAAGTCACTTAATCACCCTGAGCCTCAGTTTCCTTATCTGCAAAGTGAAAGATTAGACTCATACACTTAAGGAGCTGCCTAGATACACACACACACACACACACACACACACACACACACGTATTTTTGGTGAGGCAATTAGAGTTAAGTGACTTACCCAGGGTCACAAAACTTGTAATAATCAGAGGCAGATCTTGAACCCAGGTCTTCCTGATTTTAAGGCCAGCTGTCTATCCACTGTACCACAGTTAGGAATGTTACCTGTTGTTTTTGTTAAGTCACATTTGCCTCCATGTGACTTCTGCAAATTGTTTCTAGTTCTGTCCTTAAAGGCTGAGGGGTAAACAAGCATAATCCCTTTTTTCATAAGATTTTTAGAACTGCAGATGTCAATGCACCAAGGGCATATGATTCCCTTTGCTTGGAAGCTCCTTCCACTAACATCACCTATCTATAACACTTAGATGCAGGCTCTTGTCTAAACCTCAGAGAAGTGAATTAACTTGCCTGGTGTCACACAGCTAGGAAAGCTCAGCAGTAGGATTCGAACCCAAGATCTTTGACTCCAAATCCACAATTCTATCTTTCATGCCCCACTTCGGTATTTGGAACTAGAGACAACCCTTCAAATAACTCACAATTTGCTCTACACACAGTAATGCTATATATCCTGAGAGGCTCTGGAAAAACTGAAGTGTTATGATATTTTAGGCATTGAAATTAGTCCATTTCAGCATAGTTACTCAAATTTCATTGTTTGTATCGGTATTCAATTTTAAATTTCTAATAAAATGTTCATTTTTAAAAAGATAAGGCACAGTCCTTGACTGCTAAAAACTTAGTCTGGGAAGGCAGACCAAAAAAAAAAATGTTTGTAATAAATTAAGGAGAGGCTGCAGCCACTGCCAGGTCTTTGAAATATATAAATTATTGGGGCAGCTAGGTGGCAGAGTGGATAAAGCACTGGCCCTGGACTCAGGAGGACCTGAGTTCAAATCCAGCCTCAGACACTTGACACTAGCTGTGTGACTCTGGGCAAGTCACTTAACCCCAATTGCCTCACCAAAGCCGTGTGTCCTTGGAAAAGTAATTTCTCTGGCCCCAATTTTCTCCAAAAGGAGAGGGTTGGACTGGATGAATTCCCAAATCTCTTCTAGCTTTTATTATCTATGAACTAACCATCTCCACTGTTACCTTTTGAGGGGAAGAAAAATGAGTGCCGGGATAGTAACAGGGGAAGGAGAAATGATCCTGTGTGCCTTATAAAAAAATTGAAGTGTGGCTTTTGTGAAGTTAACAAGAAAAAAGAAATCCAAAGTTGAAGATGTTATGTGAATTGGGTTATTAGACAAGCATTCAATTGAACAGATATTTATTAAGTGGCTGCTAAATGCAAGGCAGGCGCCATCTCCAATCATCCTGATCTATATCTTGCCACCGGACTGAAATGGGAGGAGAGAGTAAGGCTGGTGACTTTGCACAGCCCTCTCTCACTTAAATCCAATTCACTGCAAGTCATGATATCACCTGATCAAACAAAGGCAAGGCAGGCCAGCTAAGTGGCACAGTGGATAGAGTGCTCTACCTGGAGTCAGAAAGACTCCCCTTCCTGAGTTCAAATCCAGCCTCAGAGACTTACTAGCTGTGTTGACCCTGGACAAGTCACTTCACTCTGTTTGCCTCAGTTTCCTCATCTGTAAAATGAGGCTTCTGCTGGCTCTCAATCTACAACTCTGCAACCTCCATGCACCTCAGTGCCCCCTATAAAATGGCAGGGGCCCCTTCTAGCTCTGACATCTTGTGATTTATAATGCATCTGGTCATGGTAAATGTTATCTTGAATTGACATTAATGGACTTTTGCCTGGAATATTCCAAGCAATCTGAGCACCTCCTGGATTAGGAGACTCAAGGGATATTCTCTGATTTTTTTTTTCCAGTCTGTTGGATTTTTTTTTAGGTAGTAAATGTTGCAGGTGGTTTAAACAGCAATGGAAAGATGTGTAGTGGGCTTCAGAAGGCTGCAGGGCATTCCCAATTACAACCTGCCTGTGAAAAGTGGTGTCGAAGATATCGCCCAGACATTTACAGCTGGAGAAGAAGACGGGCCAATCCTGGAGAAATGATGCCAGCCCACGTGTGGAAATGCTCTCAAAGTTGGACAGGTCCTTTCCTCCTTGCCACCCCAACCCTGGGAGGCAGACAAGGGACTGGGCGACTGACTCCTTGGTATTCCACCAAAGAGGTCATTTATAGAGCCAGGACCTGAAGGAAGAGGAGGAGTGGGAAGGAATCTTTCTTCTGAAGATTATCATCTTTGGGCCCCTGGCATTTCCATTTCAC
The DNA here is from genome assembly GCF_019393635.1 of Dromiciops gliroides. Lineage (NCBI taxonomy): Eukaryota > Metazoa > Chordata > Mammalia > Microbiotheria > Microbiotheriidae > Dromiciops > Dromiciops gliroides. Next base: position 281,218,593 of record NC_057865.1, on the reverse strand, counting down.
TTCTCTCTTTTACTCATTCATTCATTCATTCATTCAACAACAACCATTTATTAAGCCCAAAATGAGATTATGAAGCATATTATAAAATACACAAGAACCTGAGGGAGGTGCTCCCGTAGGAAGCCAAAATGGGGCCTGCCCTCAAGAAGCATACATTCTGTATCTTTTTTTTGGTGGGGAAGTGAGGGTTAAGAGACTTGCCCAAGGTCACTGTAATGATTGGAATGATGCCACCTACTGGAGACTTACTATAGGAAAGCTCCACCATGAGGAAAAAGCCTCAGAGGGCAAGGCCATGTGGCTTTTCCTTGGCATCAGGAAGTGACGTTTGCTCATGGGTGCTGTCTATCAAGGTTACCAGCCAATCAACTTGAGGAGCCTCCTATTTTGTGGGAGGGGACAAGAAGGAGGAAAGAGGGCCTGAGCAGAGAGCTCGGTCTCTTTTGGGTTCCTGACTTGATGGTGGTGGCGGTGGCGGTGGCGGCAGAGGACTTCACAGGAAATTTGAGGAAAGATAGGAATGCCAGGCTGTTGGAATTCTGTTCTCAATCTTTCTCTTTCTATTTTCCAATAAACCCTTAAAAACCTAAACTCGTTTTATCAGTGATTTTAGTCAGTTTCCCCCAAAACTGGGGGAACAGATTAGAATCCACATTTAGAATCTTAAATTACACATCACACAGCCAGTAAGTGTCAAGTGTCTGAGGCTGGATTTGAACTCAGGTCCTAAATCCAGGGCCATTCACTATAGCACCACCTAGCTGCCCCCTGAGAAGCATACATTCTACTGGAGAACAGACATGTAGACAGACAAATAATAGATTCAAGATGATTTGAGGAAACCCAAAGAATCAGAGCTTTAGAGCTGGAAGGGGCCTCAAAGACCATCTAGTACAACCTCTTCTTTTACAGTTGAAGAAAAAACCCAGGCCTAGGGAAATTAAGTGACTTGCCCAAGGTCACAACGCAAGTAAATGTTTGTGGGGGGTGGGGAGGGAGGGCCCTCTTTAAGCGGCAGCTGAACTGAATTTTTAAAAAATTATTTTCAGTTCCAAATTCTCTCCCTCCCTCCCCCGTCTTTCCCACTGAGAGAGAAGGCAAGAAATCTGATACCCATTATACATATGAAGTCATGCAAAAGCTGAGCTAACCTTTGGTGGAACTAAGGGGTCTAAGAAATAGAGCTGAAGAAAAAGTCTACTCTAGGAATAAGGGAATGGGAAGTTTGGGAGACAATAAGTCATTTTGGCTGGAAATAATCAATCAAGGAACATTTATTAAGTGCCTACTATGTGCCAGGCACTGTGAGAAACACTAAAAAAAGAGTATATAAAATAGCACATATAGAAGGGAGAGATTGTGTGTGTATGTGTGTGTGTATATATATATATATATATATATATACACACATATATATACACATACACACATATATGTATGTATGTGTATATATGTATATATAAATGAACATAGAGAAAGTGTGTGTGCGTGTGTGTATATATATATATATATAAATGAACATAGAGAAAGTGTGTGTGTATATATATATATATATATATATATATATATATGGTAGAGAGAAAGAGAGAGGAGAGACAACAGAGATTTAGACAGAGAGAGAGAGAGACAACTTAACCCCTCCCTTTAGGACTGAATATGGTCCTTGTGAGCCCAGAGCTTAGGCCCCTTAGTGAAAAAGTGTTCCCCCATTTCCCCTGGGCCAATGAGTCCTAGTCCTGCTTTCATCTCTGCATCAGTTCATACAAATCTTCCCTTTTCTAAATTCCTCTTAGTTGTCATTTCCTAATAGTATCCTGTTAGATTTCCACACTACAATTGATTCAACTGTTGCCTGATGAATAGACATCCATTTTCTTGTCAGTTTGTTGCTATCGCTACCCCAGGCATTCTTTTTTTTGTTTGCAGGGCAATGAGGGTTAAGTGACTCCTGTCTAAATAAATGCACCTCATTTAAAAAATATTAAAAGCCACCTTAGTTCATTCTGCTACCTACATTTTTTTTGGGGGGGGGGTGAGGTAATTGGGATTAAGTGACTTGCCCAGGGTCACCCAGCTAGTAAGTGTCAAGTGTCTGAGGTCAGATTTGAACTCAGGTCCTCCTGAATCCAGGGCCGGTGCTTTATCCACTGCGCCACCTAGCTGCCCCATTTTTTTTTAATTTTTTTTAAATTTTATTTATTTATTTATTTGTTTGTTTGTTTGTTTATTTTTTTTTTCGGGGCAATGAGGGTTAAGTGACTTGCCCATGGTCACACAGCCGGTAAGTGTCAAGTGACTGAGGCCGAATTTGAACTCAGGTCCTCCTGAATCCAGGGCCGGTGCTTTATCCACTGCACCACCTAACTGCCCCCTACCCCAGGCATTCTTTCTACTGCACCCCAACCTCTGGGGTCTCTCACCTCTATCTCTTAGACTCCCTGGGTTCCTGCAAGATTCAGATTGTGATGCTTTTGACATAACGATTTTCTGAATCCTCCCTACTGCTATTACCTTCCCCCAAATCACCTTGTATCTATTTTGTATAATTCAACCAGCTAGCATTTATGTGCTAAACACTGCAGGGGTAAAAAGAAAGGCAAAAACTTGGTCCCTACTCTCGAGGAGCTCACAGTCTAATTAATGAGAGAGACAACATATAAAGAACCCATGTTCAAACCCCACCTCAGACATTTCCTATCTATGTGACCCTGGGCAAGTCACTTAATTTCTGATTGCCTCAGTTTCCTCAACTGGAAAATGCAAATAATAACAATGTTGATCTCCCAGGGTTGTTGTGAGGATCAACTTAAAGTGCTTAGCACAATGCCTGGTACATAGTAGGCAGTTAATAAATGCTTATTCCTTTCCCTCCCCCCATGATTTTATATGTGTGTGTGTGTATACGATACAATGTAAGCCCCTTAAGGAAAACAGATTATTTCATTCTTTGTCTTTGTGCCTCCACCCTCCAGGGCTTAACGCATAGTAGGTTCTTAAATGCCTGTCGAGTTGATTCTACTTCAAAGATTCTAAGACTTCGATATCATTAGAACTGAGGAAAACGGCACACACATACAGATTTTTACTTGGTGAACAGCATTGCAGGAAAGAGGAAGCATCTGAAATCGTACTCCAACAGCTCCTCTGCCTTCTCATACTTGATTGGTGCCAATGACTGGCAAAACCCTTGCTAATATTTTTTCCTGTGGGTTCAGGTGCTGCATCGAATGAGCATCGTTATCGGTAAGTGACAGGCATGTGGTGCCCTAGATCTCTAATTGCTTGGGCTCCTACTTCCAGGATGAGCTAGCTGTAAAGGAAATTAAGCAAAGTCGGGACGTGTGAAAAAGATGGAGAGGAAAATGTTGGTGAGGGGGTACTGGGAAAGAACTGGTGCAAATGTAAACAGATCAGGGAATGGGAGTCACAATGGGCAGGGCAGAGAAGATTGGGTCTAGAGGTTGGTAGAGACTAGAATTCATCACCTAGTTCCTGTAAGGGAGGACATAAAGATCATTACAGTCTTCAGTGTTTTTCAGACCTCCCCTTATAGCTTTGGGCAAAGCAACTTAGAGACCAAGCCCTTCAAAGATGAAGGCGCTGATACAGTTGCCCAATGCACTATATGTATCTCATATGCACCTATTTAGTTATTTATTTACATGTTAGTTCCCCTGTTGGAGCTTCTTGCAGGTAAGGACTGGTTTTTTGCAAGTTATATGTGTCAGGGGCAGCTAGGTGGCGAAATGAATAAAGCACCGGCCCCTGGATTCAGGAGGACCTGAGTTCAAATGTGGCCTCAGACACTTGACACTTACTAGCTGTGTGACCCTGGGCAAGTCACTTAACCCTCATTGACCCACAAGACAAACACATGGATATATAAACAAGCAAGTTCTATGTGTCTCTGATACTGCTGGGAGGCTACCAGTTTGACTGTGTTGGTGCTTGCTGGTGTTACTGATGCCCCTCCCCTTCTTATTGCCTGTGGGCTTCTGGCTGACCTTTTGTGCAGTTCTGGGGTGGAAGAAGTTACTTACTGTAATTTCTCATTGGATTTTTTCATCATGATTGGGCCTGGTGTGCATTTCCAGTTTTTGTGGGAGTAACAATGTGGGAGCTAGGCTGGCGATCTGTCTCCATTCAGGTGGCCATCTGGTCGATTGATTTATTGAATGAGAAGGAAATGGGCTTCTTAGTGGATTCTCAATACGAGCCAACAGGATGCCGTGGCAGCCGAAACTTTAACTCAGTCTTGGGCTGCATTAAGAGAGGCATTTCCCCCTTCCTCATCAGACCACATCACATCTGGCTCTGACATTTCAGAAAGGACACCTGCCCACCCATAGAATACCAACCAAGATGGTGAGAGCTCTAGAAACTGTACCATATCCAGATCAGTAGAAGGAAGTGGAGATATTTTGCCTGGAGAAGAGCAGACTCGTTGGGGACGGAGGGCAACACCACTATCTGCAAGCGTTTGAAAGGCTGTTGTTATGTGGAGATGCAATCCATCACCAAGCATTTATCAAGAACTTACGGGAGGGGGGGGGAAAGGGGGGCCCTGGATTCAAGAGGACCTGAGTTCAAATCCAGCCTCAGACACTTGACACTTACTAGCTGTGTGACCTTGGGCAAGTCACTTAACCCTCATTGCCCAGCCACCCCCCCCCCAAAAAAAAAGAACTTACTATGTGCTAGTCACTGTGCTAAGTATTGGAGATACAAAGAGAGACAGAAACAGTCCCTGCCCTTAAGAAGCTCACATTCTAATGGGGGAGGTGACCGGTACATATATAGGTTATGGAAGTAGATTAAAGGCAATCTTTGATTGGACTTGTTGGCCCTGGGGAAGTTGTCAGAAGATTAAGGCTCAATGTCCTTTAGTCTTTTTTTTTTTTTTTTTTAGTGAGGCAAGTGGGATTAAGTGACTTGCCCAGAGTCACACAGCTAGTAAGTGTTAAGTGTCTGAGGCTGGATTTGAACTCAGGTACTCCTGACTCCAGGGCTGTCCCTCTATCCACTGCGCCACCTAGCTGCCCCAAGGCTCAATGTCAAGAGCAGCTTCTTAGCTTCTTAGCAATGACAGTTGGGCACAAGTGGAACGGACTGCCTCCAACTGGAGGTCTTGGAGGCCAGATCACCACTTGTGGACAGTGCCAATCACCATTCAGAAATGCACTGAGGAGGGGCAGCTAGGTGGCACAGTGGATAGAGCACCGGCCCTGGAGTCAGGAGGACCTGAGTTCAAATCCGGCCTCAGACACTTAACACTTACTAGCTGTGTGACCCTGGGCAAGTCACTTAACCCCAATTGCCTCACTAAAAAAAAAACAAAAAAAACAAGAAATGCACTGAGGTCCCTTCTGAAGCTCTGAGTCTGCTATCCTTCCTGCACCTAAGTATCCACAAGGGAAGAGGTTTCCCTACACACTGGCCAGATCCCATTTCAGTAATAGGACTACCCGCCTGCACTATCCAAGGCAACTGGACCTAGAGTCCAGAAGTCCTAAGTTCAAATCCAGCATCAATCACTTACTAGCTTTCTGACCTTGGGCAAGTCACTTAACTGCCATCTACCTCTGTTACCTCCTTTGTAAAATGGGGGTAACAATAAAATCTATCTCCTAGAGTTGTGAGGATCAAATTAAATACTGTTTGTAAAGCACTTAGCATAGTACCTGGTATATAGTCGACACTATATAAGTTCCGCCTGTTGTTATTATGATTATTATTAATTATTGTTGTTATTGTTAGCAACTATGCAGCAGCCATAGGCAAACATGAGGTTTTAAGCAGAAAGAAGCTAAGCAGGTCACATCTTTGGGAAAACCCACCTTTCCCTTCAAGTCTCCCTTTGCTCAGGCAAAGTTCTTCCTGTGTCAGATCTTTCTCAAGTTCCTTGGGTTGATTAGAGCTATATCCTTATAATCCCTGGGTTGATTTTAGCCATTAAAGGTATAAACAATATGGAGAATTGAATGCTTGGATTCAGCTTTGTCTGAAATCCATAAAATAAATTTCCATTCACCCACCAAATGGATCAATGTTGGATATTCTTGGATAACAGAGGGCCAACATTGTCAGGCCACTTTGAATTCCTTTAATGATATGAATCATTAGGACTCTATATTAATAGAGGGTGAGAAGCATCAGGGAACAGCAGGTAAAAAGTTGGTCTCAAAGCCAGAAAAAGTTGGGGGTTCAAGTTCTTTCTCTGACACACGATGGCTGTGACACATAGCACACCACGTAGCTTCCAAGTGACCCTAGACAAGTCTCTGAGACCCTAAGTTGCAAAGAAGGCATTTTGGCAAAGTATTTTCCTCATTGAGAGTTCCTTATGCCAATGAAATCACAGATCTAGTCCAAATATAAATTAACATGGAAAATAAAGCAGGATAATAATGACATTATAGTACACAGAAATTATATATTAATATGTATAAAATAACATCTTCATTAAATATACAATAAACACTGATGTATTACATATGTTGTTGTAATTATAAAATATATGAAGCCTATTTTATTGCCTATAAAATATTATGTTAATATATATTTATATGCTATAAAATATATGAAATATGTTTTATAGGCTATAAAATATTGGCTCATATATTTTATAATTATAACATATAATTTAAGATATCAATGTATTATTTGTTACCATAGATCATTTAACTATTAATATAAAATATATATTACATCAATATATTATATTTTATGTGCTATAAAATATATTGTGTATTTTTTTTTGGAGGCAATTGGGGTTAAGTGACTTGCCCAGGGTCGCACAGCTAGTAAGTGTCAAGTGTCTCAGGTACTCCTGACTCCAGGTCCGGTGCTCTATCCACTGTACCACCCAGCTGCCCCTATATTGCGTATTGATGTATGATAGAATTAATATACAAATGTATATTCTAATGTATCAATATAATATCAGGCACTTTGCCTCTGGTACTGACAAATTACTGAGGTTCAGGATTAGAAACCAATCAATAAGGGGCAGCTAGGTGGCACAGTGGATAAAGCACCAGCCCTGGATTCAGGAGTACCTGAGTTCAAATCCGGCCTGAGACACCTGACACTTACTAGCTGTGTGACCCTGGGCAAGTCACTTAACCCTCATTGCCCTGCAAAAAAAGAAAGAAAAAGAAACCAATCAATAAGGAAGCACTCTGAGGCAGAGTTGGGGAGGGAGCTCCAGGCATAGGGGACCATATGAGTGGATGCATAAAGCGGGGAGATGAAACACCAAGTTGAGGAACAGCTGGCAGACTATTTTGGCTAGGACAGGGAGATGCTTCACTTTTACTGGCCTTGGTGCCTAAACAGACACATCTGGAAAGAGATCGATCCAAAGGACAATATAACAAGACAAGAGAGGATATGACCCGGTGATGACATTTTAGACAGCTTGGTAAAAGCTCTCAAACAATCAGACTCTGGGGAAAGGTAGTTTCACTTTGATCCTGGGTTTAAACAGGCTGTTGTAAGACAAAAACTCCCAAGTCAGAATCGATAGACTGAATGCTAAGATGTTACTATATTCAGAGCTGGAAGGGACCTTGGAGCTGCCTGGTCCCACCCCATTTTAAAGATGAGGAAACAGACCCAGGGGGGTTTATAGGGTCATAGAGATGGTTAACCAATAAGCATTTATTAAGTGCCTACTATGTGCTTGGAACTGTGCTAAGTGCCAGGAATACAAAGAAAGGCAAAATATCTAGAAAATTTATGCTTCTGGAGAAAGGCTGGGAAATGCAATCTAGACTTATTTGTTTATTTATTTATTAAATTTATTTTACTTTATTTTATTTGCAGGACAATGAGAGTTAAGCGACTTGCCCAGGGCCACACAGCTAGTAAGTGTCAAGTGTCTGAGGCTGGAGTTGAACTCAGATCCTCCTGAGTCCAGGGCTGATGCTTTATCCACTGAGCCACCTAGCTGCCCCCAATCTAGACTTATTTAAAAGAATTCTGCTGAGCATATCCTTATTATATTAGGATTGGTATTATAACTGTATGTTTATTAACTTTCCTTACTGCATTATAAACTCTAAAGGCAGGAGATGATATCATCTTTGTATACACAGTTCAGGTGCTCAATAAGTATGGTCTTCTCCATTAGAATGTAAGCTCCTTGAAGGCAGGAGCTGTTTTGCTTTTGTTTTCTCAAAATCTAACACAATGGAGGCAGCTAGGTGGCGCAGTGGATAAAGCACTGACCCTGGATTCAGGAGGACCTGAGTTCAAATCCACCCTCAGACACAACAATTACTAGCTGTGTGACCCTGGGCAAGTCACTTGACCCCAATTGCCTCACCAATCAATCAATCAATCAATCAATCAATAAATAAATAACATAATATAATGCCTGGGCACAGAGTAAGTACTTGATAAATTTTTATTGACTGACTGATACTAGATATAATATGTTCAGGAATTAAAGCTCTTCCAAAAAGAGCAATAATTCAACAAATATAAAATGAAAAGCATATAAAAATGTTATTTGTAATATGAAAAATATATACAGAAATCAACAATGGATAAACAAACTACAAAACCACCAAAAATAACACAACTAAAAGTTAAGAAAATATTATTATGGGGGGCGGCTAGGTGGTGCAGTGGATAGAGCACCGGCCCTGGATTCAGAAGTACCTGAGTTCAAATCCGGCCTCAGACACTTAACACTTACTAGCTGTGTGACCCTGGGCAAGTCACTTAACCCCCATTGCCCCACAAAACAAAAAAACAAAAAAAAAAAAAGAAAGAAAATATTATTATTATTGTCCTCAGTAAAGCTAAACAAAAACATTTAAAAGTTGGAATGATAAAGTTAATGTTTTCATACTTCTGTGATTATTAATATTGATTAATTGGTGCTAAGGGGTAAAATCCTGTAAATATGGGGTGTATAATAATATCAAATGAAACCGTTTGTTCGGTTAATTACCTAATGGACAGTATCTTTGCCAGATAAACCCTCTTAATTTTACAGATTGGAAAATAAAGATATGAAGACTGCTGTTTACCTGACTATAAGTAGGTTACCACATGCTCATAGTCAGATATTAAACAACTATATTTTCTAAATGGCTCGGTTATATAAACTTCATTCATGATACCTGAAAAAAAAAAAAGGCAAAATATAGTCCTTGGTTTCAAGTTGCTCCTAGTCTGATGGGAGAGACAACATGCAAGCAACTGTGTAGAGACAAGAGAGATACAGGATAAATTGGAAATAGCCAAAAAAAAACTAGCTAGCACTGAGGGGGGTTGGGGGGAGAGATGGGGAAGGCTTCTAACTTGAAGGAAGCCAGGAGCCAAAATGAGGAGGAAGTGTTACAGGCATAGGAGAATACTCAGAGCAGAGAGATAGGGGGTCTTGTTCAAGAATAGCTAGGAGGCCAGGGTCACCAAATTGAAGACTATATGGATGGGGTTGGGGGCCGGGAAGATTGACATCTTCTGGAAAAGGGAGTGGGGAGGAGGAAGCTGGGGAGCACAATCCTGGGGGGTCTCAAGGCTTGGAAGGTGCCCCATCAAGTCCAACCTATACCTGAGCCCTACTGCAATCTCCGTGAGCAGAGGTTGTCCGCCTTGATTTGAAGAGATGTCAAGGTTAGGAAGTTTCTCTAAACCTCAAGTCAACATGGGCTTCTTTGCACTGTTCACTCCCTCCAGGGCCAAGCAGAACAAAGCTGATCCCTCAGATTCTGGAAGGTGTCCTTTCTCCAGACTCAGCCTCTCCAATTCATTCAACTTATCTTTACACGGTAGGCTTTAGTCGTATTTCACTGTTAATAAGGCAACAAGGTAGCTCAGTGGATAGAGCACTCAGCTTGGAGTCAGGAGGACCTGAGTTTAAATTCGGCCTCAAACACTTGACTTACTAGCTGTGTGACCCTGGGCAAGTCACTTAACCCTTATTGCCCTGACAAAAAATAAAAAATAATTTTTTTAAAATGTAACCTTCAGACATTTACTATATAACTCTAGACAAATCACATAACCTTTGTTTGCCTCAGTTTCCTCCAGGGGAATGTATGGATTATAATAGTGCATACCTGAGTTGTTAATATTTATAAATATTATTCTTAATTACATGTATAATTATATAATGTGCAAATGTATGTAATAAATGTATGTATTTTTTTTTTTTTGGTGAGGCAATTGGGGTTAAGTGACTTGCCCAGGGTCACACAGCTAGTAAGTGTCAAGTGTCTGAGGCTGGATTTGAACTCAGGTCCTTCTGACTCCAGGGCCAGTGCTCTATCTACTGTGCCACCTAGCTGCCCCCAATAGTATGTATTAATATGGTAGTAATTATATATTTATTATACATTAATATAATAGTAATTATATTATTAATAATGTAATGCCCTCTGGCTCTTGCAGGGCTAAAACTCAGGAACTGAACTTTTCTCAAAGCTGGTGGAGCACGGGGCAAAGACTCCTACCACCCATACTCCACCCCTGGTTTAAAACTGAAAATCAATCTGATGATTACGATGAGGTTTCTCTGTGAGTCCTTAGAGTCAGGCTGGGAGGTGTTTAAAGGAGCAAGCCCACCCAGGTGCTTTTCTCAGCTGGGCCAGACAGCCCCTCTCCCCTAATGTGCTGAGGGACCTACCATCCCTGCCCTCCAAACTGCCCTTTCAAAGAGGTTTCTAGTAAACCCTTCAAGAATCAGAAAATTCCCCTCATCCAAACACCTCAGGGTCCCTGGATAGTCTAGTTTAAGGTTATACTCTGTCTATTGTCTGAGGGTCAGGCAAAGGAGGTCACCCCCCCCCCATAGTCTAGTTTAAGGTTATACTCCGTCTATTGTTTGAGGGTCAGGCAAAGGAGGTCACCCCCAACCTGGTAAATTCTTCCCCCTTAGAACAAAGCTATTAAATTACAGATGCATCACCATCTATATTATTAGTAGTAGTAGTAGAAGTGGTAGTGGTGGTGGTGGTAGTAGTAGTAGTAGAGAGGTGGTGGTGGTAGTAGTAGTGAAAAAAAATTTAAGTGGTAGTATTACAGATGGTGGAAGTAGATAATAGTAGTAGTAGTAGTAGTAGTAGTAGTAGTGAAAAAAAGTGGTAGTAGTAGAGGTGGTAATAATGGTAATAGTAGTAGAGACAGTAATGGTAGTAGTAGTAGTAATAGCTAACATTTCTATAGTGCCTTACAAATATCTCAGTCTATCCCTATGACTCTAAGAGGTAGGTGCTATTTCTATCCCATTTTACAGATGAGGAAACTGAGGCAGAGGCTATATGACTTGCCCAGGATCACAGAGCCAGGAAGTGTCTGAAGCTGGATTTGAATTCAGTTCTTCCTGATTCCAGGTTGCAGTGCCCCACCCAGCGGGCCACGCAGCTGGCTGTAAGAAAAGTAAGAGAAAAGGCTCCTCTGTCCTTTCGTTTCGTTAGTCCCTAAGGATGTGTGGGTGGGGAACACTGCATCTACTGTCAGATTCAAGTGGGGTGCAGGAACGTTTTATTGTTCTTTCTGATGTTGTTACAACCAATAGTTCTCTGGATAGGGGAGGAGAGAAGGGAGATATATTTGACACCAATTAAAATGATTATTTCTTAGAGGAAGGCACTAATCCCAGCCCATAAGGTTCCAGACATCAGTACCGTGTATCTGCAGTGAATTCTGCCTTCAGAGGAAGCTGCTGTGGAGACAGGCAGGCATCAGTCACGGCAATACTAGGTCTCCACCAAGATAGTGAGGAGTCAAATCAGGACCGGGCTCAAGAATGGGGACTTGAGGGGCAGCTAGGTGGTGCAGTGGAGAGAGCACCGGCCCTGGAGTCAGGAGGACCTGAGTTCAAATCCAGCCTCAGACACTTAACACTTACTAGCTGTGTGACCCTGGGCAAGTCACTTAACCCCAACTGCCTCACTAAAAATAAAAAAAATAAAAAAAGAATGGGGACTTGGGAAAACAATTGACAGATGTAAATACCAGCAGAGTGATGGATCTCACTAATTAGGATGGAGAGCCAGAAGGGATTCAGGCTTTCATTTAGTCCAACCCCTTGTTTTATGGGTGAGGAGACCAAACCCCAAAAGGTGGCCTCTTATGGACTTCTGGTCCAAGGTCAGATCAGGTTCAATGGGGCGAGAAGCCAGAGTGTTCTGCCACGCCCATCCCCTGTCCGGTCGAGGGCTCTGGATGCATGTACTCTGCTGAAACTTGGCAGAGATCCGAATCACAGACTGAGAGTTGGAAGAGAGCTCAGGGACCAGCAAGTCCAAGTTGACAGGTCAAGTCAGTAAGCCTTTTTTTTTTTTTTTGCGGGGCAATGGGGGTTAAGTGACTTGCCCAGGGTCACACAGCTGGTAAGTGTCAAGTGTCTGAGGCCAGATTTGAACTCAGGTCCTCCTGAATCCAGGGCCAGTGCTTTATCTACTGCGCCACCTAGCCGCCCCTCAGTAAGCCTTTTTAAAGTGCCTACTATGTGCCAGGCACTGTACTAAGGCCAAGATTTGAGACTGAGGCGGGGAAAGGACCCCAGTGGCTATCCAGTCTGACTCAGACTGGAGAATCCCCTCTACAACATATACAAGTGGTGATGCAGTCTCTACCTGAAGATGCTCTGTGGAGATTCCTTTAAAAAAATAAAATAAGGGGCAGCTAGGTGGCGCAGTGGATAGAGCACCGGCCCTGGATTCAGGAGTCCCTGAGTTCAAATCCGGCCTCAGACACTTAACACTTACTAGCTGTGTGACCCTGGGCAAGTCACTTAACCCCAATTGCCTCACTAAAAAAAATAAAATATAATCTTTTTTCCAGGATGGCTTTCTGGGAAGAGGAGAGGGAGGGGTGCGTTGGGGAATGTCGATGTGTTCCTTTCTGAAACCTTGGATTATATTTACATAGGCTCCTATCTAGAGCTGACCTTGATCTAAGAGGTCAAGTCCAACCCTCATCGTTTCAAGTTGAGGCACAAGAGAGATATTAAATAAGAAAAAGACACACACATACGAGATGAATATAAATATTATTTAATGTTTCACATTATCAAGTTTTTTTTTTTTCCAAAATGCTCATAAACAACAACAAAAAAAACCATTTAGTTTGATAAAGAGTCCAATTGGGGAGAAACTGAATGAGGCCAACTCTTTGGATTAGATTCCTTCTTTTACCAGGGACTGGACACACAAAACATTGTTTTTTTTCAACCAAGGAGAGAGAATGGGAACATGATTAACTTCAAAACACAATGACCTCCATGTTGCCCATCTCCCTTTGTCAAATTCCAGAGACAGGAAGATGTAGGGAAATCTTATCACAGAAACAGTAGAACCGTGGCCTCCTGATTCTGTCCTGGGAACCTTCCCATTTTTCCACCCAGGGGCCCGTGTGTTTAAACCAACAGGCTGAGGACTCAGAAAGGCAGGTGAACAGGGACCCTGTTGTGTGAAGGTCCAAGCAAAGGAGGGCATTTCCTGAGGTTCTCTGGACAGGGGCTTTGGAACAATTACTCAGTGCACCAGCTGAGAAGATGACAAGTTACATACAGGTGGGGAAGTGGGCACAAAGCTATCTACACGCTGGGATATGGAGACCCACTTAACAGCCACTCTCCATTGAACTTCTTCAATGAGACAGGCGCCCTAAACACAATCCTGTCTCCTAGAAACACTAATTCCTCTAAACTGGAGATCTAAGAGAAAATGACTCTGTACAAGATTCCAGCCGGTTTAACATACTCCTTCCCCATTCCTCACCCCACAACAAAGGAGCCAAAACGATTTGGTGTTTATGAAATAGAAAAATCCTTCAGATCCATCCGTGGGTTAAAAAAAATAATTAAATAATTTATGATATGAATAATACCTTAAAAAAAAAAAGGCAAGTGAGAAAGAGGAAACCAAAAGTGAGAAAGGGGTCTCACCCAAAAGAATGGAAATCACAAGTGTGGATGGACTGCCTCATCTCCTTATGAGTGAGGCCCATCCAGAGGGTTCCCATAAATAGATACTTGACAAGAAAACCAAGTTGTGATGGTTTTAGGCTGTCACTCTCAACCTTGCCCAAAAAGATCAAGGAATAGGTCAAGTGAAGATATTCTGAATTCTTTCCCCCTATCATTCACTAGAGTGCACCTGTGGATGCACTTTTCCTCGAAGAAGTCACCCTCAAATCTAAAACCTGCGCTACCTTGGAGCTCTGCAAAGGATCTGTGGTTCTGATCTCCAGCCCAGCAGGTCAGCTCAACTCCTTAAAAAGGACTTGGGTAAGCAACAGTACCATCCTGCAAGGTACTTGGGGGAGGAAGAGGAGAGAGAATCAGAAATGACACGTGTGCCTTCAATTGGATAAGGAAATGTATGAAAAAGCAGAGGCTATTAATGGCCATTTCCATTCTCAGATGGAATAAAGAGCTAGCTAGTCAGTCTCCTCTTTGAAGGGCATGCCTATGCGGATGGAAGGTCTGCCGAGGCACGCGTGCCCATGAGCAGAGGGGGAAGGGCCTCACTGGGAGACTCCTAGATAATCGATCTAGGCTTCAGAAGCAGGCATTCTCAGAGGCCGTGGCCTCAACTCTCTGGTTCCCCCAGAGAAATAGACCGGAGGACATTCTTCATTGAAAATAAAACAAAGCCAAGCAAAAGAGTCTTGATAAAACTGATGCATGTGGCTCTTCGGTCACTGCCCACCTCGAGAGACGGGCTTTAGGCAATGACTTCATTAACGCATCTGTCAGATGCACCACTTGACGTCAGTTCCAGGTGAGCTTCGATCATCCCAGTGTTTTGCTAACCGCCTTCTCCGGGCCCCACGACGTACGGACGAGTCCCAGGCTTCGAGCATCCTCTCCCTTCTGGCGTCAGGAGAGATGTGGAGAGACTCGGCGGTGGATTCGCTTAAGGCTTTTCTCTAGCAGAGAAAATGAAGTAACGCGATGAGATCCCGAGTCGCCGAAGGCGGCAGCAACAACACTGGGGCTTAACCTCAGCAACCTGCCTGCAGGATGCTTCCCCCTGAGCGTTTAGTCACGGACAGCGTCGTGAATATCTGCAAGGAAGGAGATGAACTTTTAGGACATCTGGCGCAAGGGAGAGCTATGATGCGCCCAAAGGAGGGTGTGAACAGGATGATGAACGGGCTAGAGACCACACTGGGTGAAGACCAGCCCAAGGTACCGGCAGAAGAAAGCAACATACGCGACCACAAAAAGAGTAAGAGACAGAGTGATTAAATTGGGGGGAGTGCACCCCCGTGGGCACTCGAGCTAAGTGACTTGCGCAAGGTCACACAGCTAACAAGTGTCAGGTATCTGAGGCTGGATTTGAACTCAGAGCCTCCTGAATTCAGGGCCAATGCTTCATCCACTGCGCCACCTAGCTGCCCCCAGACTGATTAATTTTAATGACTCATCTTGGAAAGCCTTTAGCATAGTGCTGGGCACACAATTGGTACTTAAATATTTGTTCCTTTCTTCCCTTCTTCCTTCTCAAGTAGACTAGAAAGCTCTTTGAGGACAAGGGTTAGAGCCTTTTCATGATTAGGGTCATAGATTCAGAGCTGGAAGGGCCCTTAGACAGCATCTAGCCCAACTCTCTCATGATACAGATGGGGAAACTGAGGCAGGTTGAGAAGAACTGGCATGTCCAAGGTCATACAAGTAGTAAGAGAGGCCGGCTCTGAACCCAGGTCTCCTCTGACCCTCGATGCAATGCCTATTACTGCGGTGTCCCAGAGTAAAATGCTCAATTAATATTTGTTGAATGAAAGAAAAGCTGAGGTCCTAGCCTTGATGTGCGGACTGGCTTCTAACATCTGGCACAAGAAAATATTAAAAGAAATCAAAAACACAGGTTATGCTATTCAAAGCTACAGTCATTACTTGCCCTCAAAGTCACTTCTGAGAGAGCAGCAATATTCCAACCTCCTTCCCTCCCTCACGGGATGGCTGAGACAAAATGGCTTCATAAATCTGAAATCACCATGTAAACAGGGGGAGCTGTCATCATTCACCCAGGCAAATGTTAAAATATCTTCAACAGAGGCATGTTACAATGGAATTGAGCCCCCCAAACTCAACATCCATGATACGATGGAAAGAGCTCTGGATTGTGGCTCTTTTCTTACTTTGGGCAAATCACTTAAGCTCAGAGCCTCAGTTTCCTCTGCTGTAAAATCAGACCAGGATGGTCTCCGAGGACCCTCCCGTCTCTGAGAGGCTGTGGTTCGGCTGGGAAGATACCAGCCTGTCTAGAGGGTTCTTTGGTCCCACTCTCTCTGGCCATTCATTCTGAATACAGGAAAGGGCTGAAGGGAAGGAAAAGGGGGTGCTGAAAGTCACTTGATCCTTCTCATTTTTGAAAGACCTCTTCTGTAAAGAAAATAAAAATCAATAAGGCGTGCTGCCAACCTTAATTAAATCTGAATAAAAGCTTTGATGGGCCGGGCAGGCGCCTACCCAGACAGCTCGCATTTACATACAGCTGCATCCGTAGAAACAGGATATTCAGTCAGCATGAACCCCTCCTCCATCCGGGAAGGCTTCCTACCTGAGGAAGGGCATGGCTGCTGCCAAGCTCAGCCCCTACCCCCAGCCTCACGCTAGCTAGTCTCCCCTTCCCTTCAGACGACGCCAGAAGCGGCAGCAGAAGGGGGAAACTCTTGGCAAGCCAGCTTCTAAAAATGGCTCCAGAGAGCTCTCCAGAAGAACTTCCCTCCTCCCTCCTCCCCCAAACAAACATGATTAGCTGAAATTACCGGGCTGAATTAGAGCTCATCAGGCCTCTATTCAGCTCCCTCAGCTCAAAAGTCCAGAATAAATTATTAGTCCTCTGTCTTCACAATGAACGCTGCTGCTGCTGGGGCTGCCGGAGCCCCAGGTGTGAAGACACCCACTCGAACCTTCCAAGGAGCCCCTCAGACCAGAGAGCTTCCTCCCCTCCCCTACTTGAAGTAGTTAGTGTCTGAGAGCTGGTCTGCCCCCGCCTCAGCTTCTGGCTGGGGGCACCTCAAGGCTCTATGGCTGGGCTGCTTTACCTAGGACAGAGACATCCTCATGAATGGGCCACGGTGCCCCGAAAGTGGCTAAGGATATTGTCAGCGTGGACCTACTCTTTGAGCCTCAGTTTCCTCATCTGTAAAATGGAAATTGTAACCCCCCCCCCCACTACCTGCTACCCCAGTCCAATCCCCTTATTTTAGAGAGGAAGAAATTGAGGTTAAAATGACTTGCTCAGGGGCGTACAGCTAGTAAGGACAGGAGGTGGGATTTGAACCCAGGTCTTTATGACTCCAAATTCAGCACCCTGTTCAATACAAATAAAAGGGCCTAAGTCACATGAGTATTAAGTGACAAAGTTAGTATTTGAATACAGGTTCCCTGATTTCAAATGGGGGGGGGGGGGCTTTAAGTCATTATATTTTTCAAGCTATTTAATAAAAAAGGGATTTCATAAAGGTTTCCCATTCCAAAGGAACAAAAAGGAGTGTCAGGAGCTCGCTACATTCTCGCCACCTCTCCTAAAACACATACACTCTCTGGTGGCCAGCGAGGTTCTCCTTCCACCCAGGTGCCAGGTGAGATCTAGTTCTTTCCATTTCAGTTATTCTGCTATGGGCTGGGCACTTGTTAAAGGGCATCGGGGTCAATTAGCCCAATCCCAATTGATGGGCCCCTTGCTAACGTCGACTGTGTAGTTGGCCAAAGCTTACTCAAACACCTCTAGCCCGAGAGGGATCCCAAGGGGGATGAGGGCTAAGAGCATCCTAATGGGTAGGACTGAGTGAAAAGGCTTTTATCAAATGTACCGAACCCTGTGATTAGCAGTAGGGGCAAAAAACGACACAGTCTAATGAGAGGGAACAACCCATAAGAGGAAGCTGATTTGCAAATGGAAAAGGGTGAAGCTGCAGAGTTGGTGGCAAGGTCAGAGGTCCTCAGGGTGAGCCAAGAGCACTGGCTCTTGTTTTCCAAAGAAAACACAGAATCTCAAACTCTGGATGGGAGAAATGACCAAGACTAAGCCTCCAGGGCCTCATTAACAGCCCAGCCGTTCCATAGCATGACAGGCCTGTCCAGCCAAGGCTCAGGACAGCGACCGCTAGGAGTCCAGAAAGGCTTCGAGAAGGCAGGCACCTACCTCTGCACACACTGGGTGGATTCCGATGGTGTTGTCCAGCTGCTCTTTGGTCAACCCACACTTGAGGGCCGCAGCGAAGCCCTGAGTGACTTCCCCTGCATTTGGACCCAGGACGTGGAAACCCACAACACGCTCCTGAAAGAACAAGCGGAACACGGTAGTTAGATGCCTGCAGCTTCCTCTCCATAGCTTGGTAGGAGTCTCCCCAGTTTGTTCTGAAAACTGTTCTAAGGCATGGGCTAGGAGAAGGGAAGGAAAAAGGGAAGGAAGGAAGCAGGAGAGAGAAAGGGAAAATAGGGGGGAATTCGCCAAGAGGTGGGGGACCACTGGGGGAGAATGCTGGATACACTGAGACAAGAATCACAGATTCAGAGCAGAACAGGACCTCTTAAATTGCCAAGTCCATGGGGCAGCTAGGTGGTGCAGTGGATAGAGCACCGGCCCTGGAATCAGGAGGACCTGAGTTCAAATCTGGCCTCAGACACTTAACACTTACTAGCTGTGTGACCCTGGGCAAGTCACTTAACCCCAATTGCCTCACTTAAAAAAAAAAAGCCAAGTCCAACACCTTCATTCTACAGGTGAGAACACAGGTCTAGGCAGGTGGAATACCTTGCTAAAGGTCCCCAAGCTAGTAAGTGCACATTCCCACATAAATGCCCTAATTCTACACCTACAAATACCACCATCGACTCCGTATATAGATACTTCTACCCCATTAGCTAAGCAGAAAAGAAAATGACCCACTCCTAGGAAGGAAGGAAGGAAGGAAGGAAAGAAGGGAGGGAGGGATGGAGCAGAGCGAGCTTTGAGCCCCGGTCTTCGGTCCAAGCCCAGCACTGCTTGTTTTGCACCCGGTTGGCTCAGTTGCCCATATACTAACAAGCTTGTTTCTGTACTAAAATAGCAACAACTCACTTATACAGTGATTTACTATAAACAAAGCACATTTCTCTCCTTCGTCCCTGTAAGGCTGTGCTGCAGATGCTACCTTTTTTTTTTTTTTTAGTGAGGCAATTGGGGCCAAGTGACTTGCCCAGGGTCACACAGCTAGCAAGTGTTAAGTGTCTGAGGCCGGATTTGAACTCAGGTCCTCCTGACTCCAGGGCCAGTGCTCTATCCACTGAGCCATCTAGCTGCCCCCAGATACTCCCTTAATAGAAGGGCGCTCTTCATTTTCTAGATGAAGAACCCAAGGCCCAGAGATACCAAATGATGCCGAGTCAGGATTTGAACCTAGCTCCTTTGACTTCTACGGATTCTTATCCACATTCTCCTCCAAATTCCCCGAGGAGAATCCATCCACTCAATTCCAACTAAGCCGTTTAACTCAAGTGCAGACCTATGGTTTTATGGCTGTGGGTGGGAGAATTCCTGCTGTGGAAATTCTCTCCACCAATGGGGATCACCAGCACAACCTCAAAGAGGGTGGTCTAGAGAATGAAGCACTTAAGTGATCTGTCCAAGGTCATACTATCAGTATACATTAGAGGAAGCACTTGAACCTGGGGCTTTCTGATTCCAAGGATGGCTCTCTAGCCATTATATCACACTGCCTGTCTTTTGTTTGTTTGTTTGTTTTTGTGGGGCAATGAGGGTTAAATGACTTGCCCAGGGTCACACAGCTAGTGAGTGTCAAGTGTCTGAGGCTGAATTTGAACTCAGGTCCTCCTGAATCCAGGGCTGGTGCTTTATCCAAGCCTCTCTTTTTAATTTTGTGTTAAAAGTCAAGATGAGGAGAACAAGGCCTGAAGCTTTTGAGTGACTTGCCTTGGATCATATACTGACGATCACACACAGATTTCCAGGTTAGAAAAGTGGTGGACTGGGGCAGCTAGGTGGTGCAGTGGATAGAGCACTAGCCCTGGATTCAGGAGGACCTGAGTTCAAATCCGGCCTCAGACACTTAACACTCACTAGCTGTGTGACTCTGGGCAAGTCACTTAACCTGAATTGCCACACACACACACACACATGTACAAGAAAAGTGGAGGACTTCCATTATGACTACCATTTGCAGAGGTTCGGCGGGGGGGGAGGAACAGAGGAAGTCCGGCTCATTTTACCACCAGATTCACACAGTGAATCCGAGACTGGAAGGGATTTTGGAGCGCATTCATCAGACTAAACCAAAGTGGCAGGAAGATAAATCTGCTACAAAGGGGAACAATGCGTCCCTTTCAAAGAAAAAAATCAAAAGGCTTTAGGGGCCATCCATTTTTCTGACCCATTTGAGCTATTCCTCACTGCCAGCAGAGCCCATAACTAAAAGTGAACTTTTCAGAAAAAAAAAAAAATAAATGCAAACCTGTCTGACAAGGATATAGAGAATGAGCAGCAAGTGGCTTACGTAAAATTAAAGAGAATCAGTCAACTGATAAGCATTAATTGAGTGCCTACTATGTGTCAGGCACTGTGCTAAGTGCTGGGGATAAAAAAGAGACAAAAGACAGTCCCTGGCCTCAAAGAGCTTACAACCTAAAGGGGGAAACAATATGCAAACAAATGGGTACAAAGCAAGGGATAAATAGGAAATAATTCAAGAGGGGAAGGCACTGATATTAAAAAGTTGGGAAATGAAGGTGAATTAAAGTAGATTAATAATTTTTAAAAGACTCTGATAAATATCTGCATTAAGTAACCTTCCTTCTAAGGGGATTCTGAGCACCACGTGTGAATTGGATGAGGCAGCTCATATGTTGCAACTAGCCATTCCGTACAAGTCGTCACTAAGCCATGGTTTTCAAGTAATAAAGGGCAACTCTCCTTCACGATTCAGTTTTGGGGTTCGATTAGAAGATAGTGTCCTGGTGCAGTGGGAAAAGAGAGTTTGGAAGTCAGAGAGGGCCTGGGTTCAAATCCAAGCCTTGCTACTCACTACCTGTGTGACGGTGGGGGCAGCCAGGTGGCACCATAGTGCAGAGTCAGGAAGACTCATTTTCCTGAATTCAAATTTGGTCTCAGACAATTACTAGCTGCGTGACCCTGGGAAAGTCACTTCACCCTATTTGCCTCAGTATCCTCAGCTGTAAAATGAGCTGGAGAAGGAAATGGCAAACAACTCCAGTGTCTCTGCCAAGAAAACCCCAAAGGGGGTCATGGAGAGTCGGACATGACTGAAAAATGACCTAACAACAAAGACTGTTGGGAAGTCACTCCACTCCAGCCTCAGTTTCCTCATCTGTAAAATGAGGGATGAGGAGTATGAAACGGACTGGATTATCTCTAGGGTCCCTTTCAGCTTTAAAGTCTATGATCCCGGTCCCAATACTAAGATTCTAGGATGTTCTGAAAGCCAAGGCACTCTCCTTCTGTCTTTCTCTTTCCCAAAGCAGACTGGAATCTGGGATTTGTCAAGCATGGGGAACTCCAAACAAATGAAACTTCCTCTACCGATTCAATCCTTCTATGATTTAGCAAGTACTTGGGAGTTGTAAAGAATTTTAAGCAGCCAAGGTCACACAGGTGGAAAATATAAAAAGTGGGGTTTGAAGCCAGGTCATTCGTCCACCTCCCAGGGCCAGACTCATCCTTACTATGGAAATAGCTAAATTTATTTACTGATGATAGATCATGTCTTTCTTCTGTTGAAGATCTACCCTATTCCCTCTTGGTATGAAGATGATCCAGGGGCCCAGAAGGCTCTCCCAGCAGAATACAAGCTGTCCCAGAGCCCACCAAGTTACAGACTTGCTGTCTAGTGACAGTCTGTGAGTCAGACAACCGAGGGTCAACCTAAGCCTGAATTAGGTGCAGAGGGGACTTTGATGCCCAATCAATGTAGCCCATTCCCTCCAGTACTGAAAGAACAATATGTACGTTCTTCAAAACAATCTGCATCTCAAAGTCAAAGATATTCTGGCTTCTTTAGGTGACAAGCTAAGTTTGTAAAGTGCTTAGCATCATAGCCGGCACATAGTAGGTGCTTAATAAATGACTGTTCTCTTCGTGCCCTCCTCCAGCCCATCTAATTTTAAAAGGCTCAAGAGAACAAAGAAAAAAAAACTAGCATCAAGACCCTAAGGAATGATTTTAAAGAGATGAATTCTGATGAGGAAATTCAAAGTTAGATCCCGAAGAGGAAGGAAAGGCTTTTTTCCCACATCGACATTTGGAAAAATAACCGATGTTTTAGTTAAATATCATTTTTATGCTTATTCTCGGTTATTTCTTAAGGCAGAGGCTTATTTTTGTTGTTGTTTCCATACTAATAGAAAAGTGTTGGTTTGGAAAAAGAGGCAGTGGCTATATAATAGATGGAGGGCAATTTTGGAATCAGGGAGACCTGAGTTTAAGAGGCCTGTCCCTTAACCTCTCTGTTCCCCATTCCTCTCCACCTTCACCTCTCCCGAAGCTCTCTCAGACTGAATTAAGGTCATTGACATTGGTGGAGACAACTGGAATCACAGGTCCAGACAATTTGGCTAATTTACCAAACACACATTTACTGATGGCCTGCCATAGGCCTTGAACTCTGCTAGGACATATGGCATATACAAAGACACAGAATTTCAAAACTGGAAGGATCCTTGGAGATGACCCAGTCCTATCCACTGCCTGGGGACCTCCCATGATGGGGGATCTATTCTCTCTTAATGGAACATACATTTATGAAGCATCTACTGTATGCTAAACACTGTACTAGGCCCTCAGGGTAGAAAGATGAAAATGATGCAGTGGCGATACACAAAATGAGACAGAAGGAGAGGAATGGAAAGAGACATAAAGAGGAAAGAGAGATGCAGAAGGTAAAAGAGGAGAAAGAAATGGAGAGAAAAGTGAAAGAGGAAAGGAGAGAGAAGAGAAAGGAGAGATGGAGAGGAGGGGGGAAGGAGAGCAGGGAGGGGAGAGGAAAAAAGAGAGGAGGAAAAAGAAAGAGGGGGAAAGAGAAAGAAAGGGGAGAGAGGAGAGAGAAAAAGATGAGAGAAAAAAGAGAGAAGAAAGGAGAAGCAAGAGGGAAGGTGAGATTTCTGGCATTGGTGTATTTTGCTGGGAAGAATGTAATACCTCACACTCCCCAGGGTAACTCATCATTTTCTTCATGCCTGTTCCTACTTGAAAATCAAAATGGCACGTCTAAGCGGACTGAAGAGTCTAAGCGGGGAGGAGTCTGGGGGGAGGAGTCTAGGTGGAGAGGGGTCTAGGTGGGGAGGAGTCTGGGGGGAAGAGTCTAGGTGGGGAGGGGTCTAGGCAGGGAGGAGTGGCAGGCAGAGAGCTGGCCTCAGAGTCAGGGGGACTGCAGGGAGCTATAGCCCTACCTCTAACACACACTGGATGTGTGACCCTGGCTAAGTTACTTAACCTTTTAATGATCCCAGGCAGCACTCTATGACTAGAAGATGCAGGGCAGGTGCTGATTTGCATTGGCAGAGGGGGTTTCCTCCCTGGGAATTCCCGACATGAATAAAATCATAGATGTGGTCTAAAAGAAGGAAAAAGGGGCAGCTAGCTGGTGCAGTGGATCGAGCACTGGCCCTGGAGTCAGGAGGACCTGAGTTCAAATCCAGCCTCAGACACTTAACACTTACTAGCTGTGTGACCCTGGGCAAGTCACTTAACCCCAAATGCCTCACCAGAAAAACCAAAAATAATAAAAATAAAAGGAAAAAAATGCCTAACGAAGGCTACAAAGTCTTTTAACTTCTTGAGAGCAAGGATTGTTTCATTTTTGTCTTTGTCTCCCCAGAACCTAGCATGGTGTCTGGCATACAGACAGTGCTTAATAAATGCTTACTGAATTGCAGCCAATGAGCTACTTGGAACTCCCACCCACAAACATTCCCCTTTGGGGTAGCTCCAATGGTTAGGAAATTCCTTCTTACCCTGAGTCACAGTCTGCCTCTCATTCACACCCACTGCTTCTAGCGGTGCCCAATGGGCACAAGCAGAACAAGGCGGTTCCTCACATACCTACATTCATCTAGGGCTCCCCCACCCCACACCTCCCTTCCCCAGATTTACTCCTAGCTCCTTCGATCTATAAATGGCCTGGTCTCCATTCCTCTTCCGTCCCAGCTGCCCTCCTCTAGATGTGAGACAGATAAATAATAATGATAATGATAACCAACCCTTATATAATGCTTTATGGTTTGCAAAGCACCTCACAAACATCTCACCAGATTCTCACAACCACCTTGTGAGGCAGGCATTATGACTATCCCCATTTTATAGATAGGGCTGTTCAGTGACTTTCCCAAGGTCACACAAAATAGTAAATATCTAGGTGGGATTCCAACTCAGGCCTTCTGGACTCCAAGCATAGTGTTCTATCCACTTCAACGCTATTTTTTCCACTGAAAGATTATGCTGAGTTTTGCTGGGTAGGTGATTCTTGGTTGTAATCCCATTTCCTTTGCCCTCCGGTCCTTTAATGTGGAAGCTGCTAGATCTTGTGGGGCTCCACAGTACTTGAATTCTTTCTTTTTGGCAGCTTGCAGTATTTCCTCCTTGACCTGAGAGCGCTGGAATTACTTATGCTACCCAGACACCAATGTCCTCATTGAGGTTTTTTCCTAAAAATGCAGGACTTAACGATACCCCAGATGTGATCCATCTTGTGGAGAGCTTAGGAACTCTTTATTGAGCACTCCCCTCCCCTTCCAGACTGTGAAACAGACTGGGGAGACAGGGCATACCCAAATCTGTAATCATATTTTATGCACCAAAGTGAGGGGCCCTGACAATAACTATCAAAGCACCATTGAAAGGAAGGATGGAATTTTCAGACAAGTTGATTACAACAAAGACGGTACTTACATTGTCTTTGACATGGCAGATGATTTTGGCATAGCATTTATTGTTATCTCTTGATGGGATGGTCCATTCCAGTGGCCAAAAGTAGCTATGGTAGACCTAAGAAGCAAAAAAAACCCCCCAAAACCCACATAAAATTGATCACGAATGCAAATGCAAATATGACATCCCACAATATGGGCTGGCCACAGCTGGCCTTGATTGTGAAACCCAGCCACAAGGCAAATGACATTGAACTCACAGATACCTGCCAGAGTCTGGCAGGTATCAACTTATCCCTTTAAATACTTATTCCTTATTTTTTTTTAAAGGTCAAGCTTCACACTCTACCACCTCTGAGGCTCAAGGCCTTTCAAGAAAAAGGAAAGGGAAAATCATGTGATGAATCATCTCCATTGCACATTTCAAAAAATACACTCCCGTCCTGTCATCTCTCAGGAATGACAAGGGGAGAAAGCATAGGCAGGGACCGTCCCAGGCATTACCAGGCTCTGTGGTTTGGATGCCTCCAAAAGGCATTTCTTTGTTTATGGAATTCACCACAAGCGTTAGCCTATAATGACAGGCAAAGAGGCCAAAATGATAAGACGAAATAAAAATAAAGAGAAGAAAAAAAAAAAGATAGTCTTCCTGATGTTTCGGAGGATGCCCAAAGATGATCTATTATCTGGCTAACATCACTGAGTCTTGGGCTCAAATTATAAATTCTAGTGTCGTTTTCAAAATGCATCACAAATGGGCTACCGTAGCAGAAAAATATGGCGGTGGGGAATCAATAATTGTGTCAAAGAGAGTCCATGTATGATTTAACCTTTTGCCCACATGTTCGGGTCTGTCACATTGTTGCCAGTGGGCCCAATTTAAATCTTGCCATTTTCTTCAGAGGATTTGTGGGAGGGTAATCATCTCTGCTCACAGTGCAACATCTGCTGGTGTCAGCATTTTAGGCTGAAGACTCACTGACTCTATGTTGTGAGGTGGGGGAGGCAGAGAGTTGGGTCAGCTCTCTCCAGGGTCCTAGAGGGGTTTAAGCAGCTCTGGAGCAAGCGTGGGAAATCGCAGCAGGAGGGCTAAGAGTTGGAAGCGAGCCTGCTGGCCATCTAACCCAACTGCATCATTATAAAGAGGAAGGGGAAGTGAGTTGGGAATACCGATGTACCCCTGGAAGGGGTACAGAACCCTTTATGGTTTGCAAAGCACCTCACAAACATCTCATCAGATTCTCAACCCTCCCTGATCCACCCCCACTTTTAAAACCGAGACACTGAAAGGGAAATGATTTACCCAAGCTCATACAACTAATGGAAAGCAGAGCTGAAATTCAAACCCAGATCTAGAGCAGGGGCTCTTTCCCCAGCAGCTAGGTGGCGCAGTGGATAAAGCGCCGGCCCTGGAGTCAGGAGGACCTGAGTTCAAATCCAGTCTCCGACACTTGACACTTACTAGCTGTGTGACCATAGGCAAGTCACTTAACCCCAATTGCCCTACCAAAAAAATAAAATAAAATGAGGGGGAGGTGAGTGGGAAGAAGGACTCTTACCTCTATGTTTTCTTCTCCAAATTTCTCAATGGCTTTCTCTTCAGAGAGGCCACAAGCCCCGTATTCCATTGGGGTGAACACAGTGGTGGGGACATTGTCGTAGTCACACTGTTTGCAGAGACAGAGAGAGAGAGAGAAAACGAACACATAAATTACTCGGGGTTTGTCAGGTTGAAAGGACATAAATTCAGAGGAAGCATTTCCCAAAACTTTGGGGATCAGAAAGAGTCTTCCTCCCTTTATTCCCTCCCAGATGAAGCAAGCTACCCACCTCCTGACAGAGAAGGGGGACTCAGGTTGCTGAATGAGGCCCCCATTTTGCCACAGCCATAGGGAGGGGCGGGATTAGCTTGACTATACATTTGTCACAAAGGTTTTATTTTATTTTGTCTTCTCAATAGGGCAAAGGACAGGAGAGAAAAATTCACTTTTGTTTGTTGAAAAAAAAATTAAATTCGACATTTATCTATGGTCCTTTAAGTCGATAAACCTTTCTGAGCAGCAACTTCCTCATCTCTAAAATGGGAGCCCTAAAGTGGTCGTCCCTACCTCCCAGGTACAATGGAACAAGATTAAATAAAGCCTCTTAGGCCAACTCGGAGATCTCGCTTTAGGGTAAGGCACAAACCCAAGTCACTTGACTTAGGGAGGTGCCTCCAACACAAAGGGCAGGCTGGGACCTGGTCTACACCAGCTCATAAGTGAAAGTGTTTTCACCAGCACCTGCCGAGGCAAATTGAAGGATTAAGGGCCTCCAGGAAGGATGGACCAATTCCAAGCTGCCAGCTACAACACAGATACAAACTTGCCATCTTCATCTTGGCTGCCTACACCCAAGAGATTGCCGGAGAGTCCAATGGAAGGGCTTGGGGGCAGAAGGAAGACATGAGGAAGCTCCCATCCAAGATCAGGGGAATAAACATGATGGGGAAATAAAATCATTGCCCATCTCGGCAGCTTCAATTGTGTGGAACATACAGTAGCGGGTATGGGGCACTTCAGGAGAGTGTGGATGGCCTGGCACAGCTCTGAGTAGTCTCACCCATGGACAAAGGGGGGAAGAGATGAAAAGAATGAATGGAGATCTAAACTGTGAGGAATTCAAAATTCAGGGAATAGGGAAGGGGGAACGTGCAAATATTTAAATTCTAAGATCATAAAGCTCAAAGGGGCTATAGAGGACTATCAACTCCAACCCTGCCATTTTACAGATGAGTAAACTGAGGCCCACAGAGGTTAACGTGCTTTGCCCAAAGTGAACAAGTGAGAGGGGCAAGATTTGAACCCAAGTCCTCTTCCACAGAACTTATAACTGGGAAGGATTTAGGGTTCATCTGGTCCTAAATTGTACAGATGAAAGACAGCAAAGACCTAGGCAAGATAGGTGACTTGGATAGAACAGGGTCAGAGAAGTAATGGGAACTGAACCAAGGTCCACTGTTCAGTGGAAAGAACACTGGATGACTCAAGTTCAAACTGTGGTTCTCCCATGCACCACCTGCGTGACCTTGGAACAAATCACCCCCATCTCTCTAGTCCCCTTTCCAAAAAAGGAGAGGGAACAGCTAGATGGCGCAGTGGATAGAGCACCAGCCCTGGAGTCAGAAGGACCTGAGTTCAAATCCGGCCTCAGACACTTGACAGTTACTAGCTGTGTGACCCTGGGCAAGTCACTTAACCCTTATTACAAAAAAAAAGGAGGAGGTAGGTTGAACTATGATCCTTTGAGTCCAAGTCCAACTGTCTTCCCATGATGCCATGTTGCTTCACAGAGCTCAAGCCTACAGCAGTGAGTGAGACTTTCCTCAGTCTTGCTAAGGCATGCTTGTATCTTGAGTCCTCACACCCTCCAGAAATGCCCTTTCTTGCTCATTATCTATTCATTAAAAAAAAAAAATACAGCACTAGACAAAAGACACAAATGATGAAAACCAAAAAAGCTTTGCAGCTTAGTCAAAATCATCACTCAGAGCAAGGACTTCCTAGGAAACCTGATACCCTGTGGTTATGGCATGAAAATATCTGATTATCTCAAACAAGTTTATTCCGATTCTACAACCCTCATTGATGTGAATTTCAACTTGGGGAGGTTCTAATAGATCAGATTGCAAACCAAAACTGCCTTTGGACACCAATTTATAAAGACTGGCTAGCACTGCTCTTCTGGGTTTCCAATGCCCACCAACTTAGATAGGAAAACCTACGCTGGAGACACTGTCGATATAGTTCAACAGAAGAGAAGAGTGAAGGAAAGTTTCAAGAAGCTATCTGCATTATTAACATCACCTCCTAGATCACTGAGTCCTTTTATAGCCTATTTAGACCCCGTAAAAGGATTTAGAAAATTACATGTAAATTGGAGATAATGAAACTGATGTAATGCAGCTATTATGAAGATTTATGTGGAATGAAGTAGTGCTAAGGCTTAGTTAACTGAATTGAGCTCATCTTATTGTTCCTGCAATCTTGAGAAGGGAAAAAACCCCCACATTTCACAGGAGATAAAAATCACAAATTTACAGCATCTGTAACTCTGTCCAGCTCTGAAGGCAGTTAATACAGTCCATCCGCTAGACCCTCCAAGACCGAAAAAGAAAAGGCAGATTTGGAAAGCTGCCCCTCCAAGATGGGAGGGCCGCCTGATTTCAGGAAATAGAATTCCAGCAGATGACAGCCAAAGGCTTACCTTTACATTGGAACCGCCGTAAAGTCGCCGAGCCAACAGTCTGCCAGCCTGGATGGCAACGGGTGTCAGTTCCAGCTTGCCTTCTAAGACGTCACCAATGGCGTAGATGTAAGGTACATTAGTCTGTTCCTCATCAGTGACAGGTATTTTCCCTGTCCTATAAATTCAAAAAAAGAGAAAAGAAAAAAACAGCAAGAGATGATAAAGCCAAGGAAGAAGAGGAAGAGAAAAAAGAAAATAAAAATGAAGAAAGCAAGCAATAAAATCACAAAAAAAATCTCCAGTAGAAACTGAGAGAATAAAATGCTGCCCGCTGAGGGAAGCTTTAACCTGCGACCCCAGCTGAAGGACACACAAGATACGCTGCTTCATTGTAGGATCACAGCTCTAGAGAGTCCAAAGGGACCTCAGAGACTATCTGGCACAACCCACAAGGGAGGAATCCAAGGCCCAGAGGGAGCAGAGACTGGTCCAAGGGGAAGGCAGATGGAGGAGAGGGAGGAAGAAGAAAAATACCCTAAGCCCCCTTCTCTTAACGGGAGGAAAAATAATCCATTATACTCTTCAGGACAATTTCTTATTTTCTTCACGCTTATTATTACTGGAATATTAAAATAGTAACATCAAACCCAGGGTATTAAGAAAAACCAGTTCTATGTCCATCCCCACGCCAGCTCCAGACACCCGGCCCAAGAATCTCCAGGTTCCTTGGTGGGTCAGTATTTCAGGAACATTAAAGATCCCCCAGAAACAGTACTTGAAACAGTTGTGCAATCAAAGTGTTGCCCAGATTACTCAACAAACAGAAGCCAACCTTCCCTACCCGCACTGATCTCCTTTCCTGATCAGTGAACAGAGGAGGGCGGCTTTTTATCTTATTTTGGGGATAACTCCCCCTCCCTCCTCCTCTCCCATTCCTGAACGCAGGGCACCATCCAAAAGCGGGCCACCGCAGCTCTCCAAGCCAAAAGCTAACTGTGAAGAATTACATCACGGGCCAGTGCTATATGAAGAAGCAGTAATTAGATGAGGCTCTAAAAGGAGTTCTCTCTTACTTTTCGTTGATCTTCACCCCGACTGTTTCTAATCCAATTTTTCTTGTGCATGAATCCCGTCCTATCGCCAGCAGCACCTGAAACAAGGAACAAGCATTTCTTAAGCACTGACTGTATGCTAAGCACCAAGGATGCAATGAAAAAGACAAATGGGCTCTTGCCCTCAGAGAGCTTATAGTCTCAAGGGGGAATAACACGGACAACTGTTAACATCAAAGACACATAATAACTAACATTTATAGAGCTTTAAAAATTTTATCTCATCACACCCTCGCCTACCTTGGGAGGTAGGTGTGACTGTCGTCCCCATTTCACAGATGAGGAAACTGAGGTAGACAGAGATTTAATGACACACAGTAAGTCCGAGTAGATGGAAGGTAGTCTCAGAGGGGACGAGCAATCGGTAGTTGGGGGAAGGTGTCATATGAGCTGCTTCTCAAAGGAGGCCAGGGCGAAGAGAAGGAGAGGCTGGAATGGCCTCTTAAGACACATTCTTCCCCTTCTACTTATCACAGGAAGATGATTTCCATCCCAGCTACCTAGTCTTGAGGAGTCCAGTCTAAACTGTCACAGCCCTTGGCACATTCTCTTCTAAATTTGGCATAATTAACCTTTTATTTGTAGCAGCTGAATTGGGGCAGAAAGGTGCACAGGGGATAGAGCACCAGCCCTGGAGTCAGGAAGACCTGAGTTCAAATCTGACCTCAGACATTACTAGCTGTGTGACCCTGGGCAAGTCATTTAACTCCAATTGCCTTACCAAAAAAAAAAAAAAAAGTCAACACACAACTGACCCATTTAAGTCTTTATTTTGGGGGTTCGGGAGTGAAGGACAGAAGGTTCTGGGAAATCCATTTTCACTCTTTTATAAAATTTTATCTAGTAGTGACCCTCTTTTAAATTACTTTTAAAATTACAGTACACTGCCAAAAAAAGCCTTAATTTTCTCCCTCTGTAAAGTGAGGTTTGTAGACTAAAGAATGGCTCACATTTATTTATATATTACTGTAATGCTGGCAAAGCATTGTGCACTTATTATCTCATGTGATGGAGGTGGTTGGTATTGTTATCTCTCCATTTTACAGATGAGGAAACTGAGGCTGCCCCCTGGAAGTGGGGTGCCTAGAGATCACTGGGTCCATTCGTCGGTTTACAAGGTTTGATATAGGAAATGGTCAGAAATCTCCATTCCCTGGTCTGTTTTTATTTCTATTCTCATAGTCTCAATCCCCTGATGAGGAGAGAAACTTCTGAGTTACAAAGCAATGAGCCACACCAAAGAGGGAGCATGGAGTTGGGGCGTCAGGAATAGCTGGGGTGAGGGGCGGCCCCTTTCACATACAGGATGTGAGACCTCCCAGTGTCTTGGGCAACTCTCTAGTTCAGGGGTTCTTAATCTGCTTGAGGTCCTAGACTATCCAATATTCCCCCTCCCTGGCAGTTTGGTGAGGTCTATCAACCCCTTCTCAGAATCATATTTTTAAATGCATTTTTCAAAATGCACAAAATTGCAAAGAAAAACAATTATATTGAAATAGTTACCAAAATGTATGCATTTTTTTTCTTTTTTTGGTGAGGCAATTGGGGTTAAGTAACTTGCCCAGGGTCACACAGCTTGTGTCAAAGGTCTGAGGCCGGATTTGAACTCAGGTCCTCCTGACTCCAGGGCCGGTGCTCTATCCACTGCGCCACCTAGCTGCCCCCAATGTATGCATTTTTAAAGTTCATGGATCCTGCTTTAAGACTAAACTTTATGGGGTGGCAGATTTCAAGCTGGAAGGGACCTTTAAGAAGCACCAAGTTTGATGCTCTCAATTACAACCACAAAGAGTGGTTGGTTAAGTGACTTACCCAAGGTCATACTGTAAGTTTTTTCTGACTCCATCTATGACATCCCAGACCCTTGCCCCTCCACCCGACCCCAACCCCAAAGGATATAGATGATGAGCACAGGTTTGGGAGAGCTGAGGAATGATTCTAGCACAGCCAAAGGGTGTGATACATGAGCTAGGCTGCCTTGGAATAGGAGCTTCTCAGAGGCCACCATCAGGGCTCCAGACAAATGTTCTGTAAACTCCCGGGGCTATTTTGGGCAACCCATAAACATCAGACAAGAACATAGCTCATTTCTGCAAAGACAACTCTGGACACTGACTCACCGTATTGTACTCGCCCTCAACGGTCTCCTCGCCATCGGTGGACTGAGCCACCACCCTGATTTTGCCGGGCATGCCTTCTTCAATCTGCTCGATCTAAAACGATAATGACAACAATGATTAGGGCAGTCGGTTTATGGTGCAAAGCGATCCATCAATAAGCCTTGTTAGCTACACCTTCACACCTACCTTGTGAGGTGTGCTCAGCATTATTTCAACGTTACAGAGCAGATTCAGAGGGATTAATAACTGATACTTCTATAATGCAGTTTCCAAAGCAATCCGATCCCCACAATAACTCTGCTAGGTATGTGCCATTATAATTCCCACTTCACAGATGTGGAAACTGAGGCACGAGAAGTGACCAAATCAGAGATCTGGAGCAAGAATGAACCATATAGGTCATGAGTCCAGCACCCCCATCTTACAGACAATGGAACTGAGGATGAGAAAAGTGAATTGATTTTGCCAAGGGTCACATAGTTACTTAGTATCCAAGGCAGGATTTGAACCCAGATATTTCTGACTCCAAGTCTGGTATTCTATTCACCCTGTGACAACACCCCATCATGGGCTGCTATTATTATTATTATTATTATTATTATTATTATTATTATTATGGAGGTAATCAGGGTTAAGTGACTTGCCCAGGGTCACAGGGCTAGTAAGCATGTGAGGCCGGATTTGAACTGAATTCCTCGTGACTCCAGGGCCAGTGCTACAAGTTCTAACTGAACATGAGTTCTTAACCATTTTTGTGTCCCTGACTCCTTTGGCAGTCCTTGGAGTCCCTGAAATCCTCAGAATAAATTTTTTTTTTAAATTCATAATGGAGGGGGCAGCTAGGTGGCAAAGTAGATAAAGCACTGGCCCTGGATTCAGGAGGACCTGAGTTCAAAACCAACCTCAGACACTTGACATTTACTAGTAGTGTGACCCTGTACAAGTCACTTAACCCTCATTGCCCTGCAAAAATAAAAATAAAAGATATCAATAAAATTCATAATGGAAATATCATTTCAGTTAGAAGCAAAAATCAAGATATAATTTTTATTCCCCGTGCAAGTTCTCCAACCTCCTAAGATCTATCCAAGGACTCGAGGTTAAGAATCCCTGGTTTAGAAATATAAAACAAAGACATGACCCCCACCATAACTAGCTTCCCTTCCAAAAATACAAATCTCCAGGCTTTCACTGTTAGCCGCTTCTCAAAGACAATGTTCTCCTATTACTTTTCCCCCTTGTCCAGTAGAGTCATCATGCCTCAAACACATTCTTTGATTAAGTGACGACAACACTGAAATGCAGGATTCCTGATTAAGTAACCAAGGGCAAGATTCTGCCCAGCCTTTGTATCTTAGCTGATTATCCCATCTCTCTCTCTCTCTCTCTCTCTCTCTCTCTCTCTCTCTCACACACACACACATACACACACACATACACACACACACACGCGCACACACACACACACACACACACACACACACACACACGCACGCACATCACTTCCCTTAATCAAACTCTCAAGAGCTTGATCAAAAGAGACACTTGAAATCTCACATACTTACGTTCTCCTGCACACATCATATAATTCTGAGACTCGGCTGATTGAGTTTTATTGTGTTTTTTCATGGAGGGGGAGGAAGAGGAAGAAGGGAAATGTTCAGAGGCACCACTGAATCAAAGAAAAGGCCTTTGGATGATGCTACAGAAGAACACTGCTATCCAGGTATACCTAGGATGATCTCAAACCCCTTTGATCCTTATTCTGCTTAATTCTCCATCATATCACTTTGTTGTTGCTCTGTTGTGTCCGACTCT
Organism: Dromiciops gliroides; assembly: GCF_019393635.1. Classification (NCBI taxonomy): domain Eukaryota; kingdom Metazoa; phylum Chordata; class Mammalia; order Microbiotheria; family Microbiotheriidae; genus Dromiciops; species Dromiciops gliroides. The sequence goes on along the minus strand of NC_057865.1, from coordinate 281,184,460 downwards.
TTGTGACTCTACGGACCATACTGTCCAGGAGTGCTTTGCCATTCCCTTCTCCAGTGGATCAGGGCAAACAGAGGTTGCCCAGGGTCACACAGCTAGTGACTGCTGGGGCAAGATTTGAACTCAGGTCTTCCTGATTCCCACTTATCCACTCAGCCACCTAGCTGCCTCCCCATCGTATCACACTAACATCCCATTTGGATGTCCTTTCACTAGCTTGTGGGTGACCCTGAGTCCCGAGGGAGCTGAGTAATGAAGCAGACAGAAGATTGGCCTGGAAGTCACCAAGATGTGACCTTCAAATGTCACCTCACATCCTTATTAACTGCAGGGCCCTAGGTGAGTCACCTAACTACTCAAGCCTCAAATGGGGATAATTATAGTCCCTAATTCACAGCATGGTCGTAAGGATCCAATGGAGAACAGAATGGTACAGTGGACAAAATACTGACTCTAGAATCAAGAGAGCCAGGTTCAAATCTTGCCTGACATGTGACTTTGAGCAAATCCTTTAACGTGCCCCAAGACCTCGGTTTACTCAACAGTAAAACAAGAGAGATGGAATCAATGGCTTCCGTGGTCCCTTCGGACTCAAGAGATAGGACCCAAAGAGGTCCAGAGACACTAAGGGACTCTCCTCGAGGCGACCCAGCAAGAGGGTGTCTGGACTAGCCAGACGCGGGTGTCCTGGTGGCCCGTCACAGGCACACCGCAGAAGGAAGAGAACATTCTCATTCCCCCCTGGCAGACTGGTGTGTCACAGGCCCACTGGAGACCTTCTGCGACTCAGACGCTCATCAGTGCTTCCCTCATACACAGCACTTTAGGGCAGGCAAAGCTGCTCTGCTGACCTTATCTCAGTGGATCCTCCCCCCAGCCCAGTGAAGCACATGGTCCAAGTATTATACCCATTCTGCAGATGGGTGAACTGAGGTTCTGCCACTTGCCCAAGGTTGCACAGGTTAATAGGAGAGCCAGGTTTTGAACCCGCATGCTCCGATTCTAAATCCATCTTCCTTTCCATTAGACTCCATAGCCTCCCATCCTCACACTGTAGTCTATTTCTGCAATTCAAAGATGGCGGGGCAGCTAGGTGGCACAGTGGATAGAGCACCAGCCCTGGATTCAGGAGGACCTGAGTTCAAATCCGGACTCAGACCTTTGACACTTACTAGCTGTGTGACCCTGGGCAAGTCACTTAACCCCAATTGCCTCACCAAAAACAAAACAAAAGATGGCGGCCAGAGCTCAGGGTCACAGTCCTGAAAGAAAACTGATGCCTGCCAGCCCACAAGGTGGCAAACTCTTTGGTTTTTGAAAAACATTTTTATTTTGTTAGATATTTCCCAATTACATGTAAAAAAAAATTTAATTCTTTTTTAAAATTCTGAGTTCCAAATGTATTCCCTCCCTCTCCCCTGCCCCTCAAGAAGGTGAGCAAGATGGTAATGACTTGCTTCACCAAAGGGTTTGGCTGGGAGTCACAGGGCCTGGGTGCAAATCTAGCTCTGTCGCTTTTGGGGGGGCCTCTTACCTTCCCAAGGGTTGAAGGCTTCTTCATCCATAAAATGAGGGAAGCTGGGCTAGACAGTCTCTGATTTCCCTTTAAGCTCTAAGCCTATAATCCTATGAGCCTGGCTGTCATATACATTTCTGGGCCTCCGTTTCCCAAAATGAGGGGGGAGAGACTAGCATCCCTTGAGGTCCTATCTAACTCTCCATCAGTGAACCTCTGACCCTGTCCATGTGAGCAAAGCAGGCCAGACACTTGACCTCCCCGGACCTCAGTTTCATCACCCGGAAAACGGCTGGATTCATCGGCCTCTGGGAAGGTTGGTGCCGAACCTCCCGGGACTTGTGCTCAGCTGCTTTAGAGCTTAGTAAGAGCAAACATTTAGATGCGCTCCAAGAAGTGGAAAGCACTTGGTCAGGGTCACAGATCTGGGGCTAGAAGGGACAGCCCCCTCGATTTACAGGTGAGCAAACTGAGGCTCCTCCTTGCTCTAAATCTATGAGCCCATGATCCTTCTGCAACAGAGCCTTGCTCCTGCTTGGGAGATCCTATTTTGAAAAATTCACCCAGTCAGCTCCATTTCCCTGGAGTGACGCGAGCTCACTCAGTGGGGATTTTCACAAGCCCCGGGCAGAAAATGACCATTCTAGATGTTATTGAAAAAAGATTTTTAAAAAGGCCGCAAGAGTAAAAATCCGTCAGCCCCAATTGTGAGTGATGACAAAAGTCGATGCTGGCTTACAGCAGCTAATTCTCTCTAATTCATTAGATTGTACTGAGGGAAGCCTCCAAAAGAACAATCTACCAGCCCACACATGCCTTAGTTAAGGGATGAGATTCACGGATGATAAAAAAGAAGGGACTGCAGAGGCAGACCCTGAGGCCCAGGGGTGGTGAAGTGACTTGTCACGGTCACACAGTTTGTGGGCATCAGAGCCCGGATTCCAACCCACATCCCCTGACTTCAAATAGTGGATAGAGCTTGGGGTCTGGAGACAGGAAATCCTAAGTTCATATGCAAGCCTCCTGGCTGTGTGACCCTGGGCAAGTCACTTAACAGTTGAGGAAATTAAACAGACAAGAGGGTAAGTGTAAATGGGAATAAGAGCACCTTCGCATCCATCCATCCTTCCTCTTCTCTTCTTCCTTTCCTTCCTCCCTCCCACTTCACTCTTCTCCTTCCTTCCTACTTCCCTCTTTTTCTTTCCTCCCTCCTTCCTTCCTTCCAAATCCTCATCCTCTCCTCTGTATTACCCATCGAGAAAAGTAAGAGAGGCCAGAGAGCTGGCAAAGCAGGGAGTTAATCACACATGACAGGAGCTGGAGTCAGCCTACAACAGGGGGGGGGGGGCGGGTAGAGAGCCCAGGGCTTTCAGCTCGAGGAAGCCTAAGAGCTTCCCATCCATCCATCCTGCCTCCACCACCAGGCACAGACCCAGGCACGTAAAGGAAACAGCCGGCACTTACCTTAACAGGCACAAAGTGCTTGATGAATTTGATGCCGTGCTCCTCCATGTGGTCCCCAATTTTGTTGGCCATGTCTTGGTCAAACCCTCTCAGGAGAATGGACCGAACCATCACGGTGACATCCAAACCAATGCCAGCCAGAAACCCAGCACATTCTAGGGCTACGTAAGAAGCCCCAACCACCAGCGTCTTTCCCGGGCAGTAAGGCAAGGAGAAAAGGTCATCACTGGAAATGAGTTTTCAAAGGAGAAAAACAGTGAGTCCCAACAAGTGAAGACTGAATAATGCAATTATTTCGTATTAGTCTGTTTTTAGGACCAAGAAATGCTTAGTTACTAATTATTCACGTGATAATTACACATGGCAGGTTTATTAAGTTAAATCCTTAGTTTTTTGTACATCCCCTCCTCCCCCAAAGACTCCCGTCATAGACAGGAGGTGAGTGACCAGAACACAAACAAAACTGGAATTTAAACTACATGAGTACGTATGTATGTATGGTTTATAGCTATAAACTATATACTATAAGATATACTGTATGCTATAGTATATAGCTATGAAGGTAAAATAGGATTTTTTTTTTCCTTTCTTTTTTTTTTTTTAGTGAGGCAATGGGGGTTAAGTGACTTGCCCAGGGTCACACAGCTAGTAAGTGTTAAGTGTCTGAGGCCGGATTTGAACTCAGGTACTCCTGACTCCAGGGCCGGTGCTCTATCCACTGCGCCATCTAGCTACCCCAAAATAGGATTTTTTAAAGAATTAGAAAACATTCTAAAGCCAAAGAAAAAAATGCTAAAAAAAACCCAAAAAGTATTTTGAATAGTCCATATTACTTTTCTATTATGCCAAGTGTCTCTGATTTCATTCATGTGAATGGATGCCCAGCATAGAAATTTGTTCTACCAAAGCAGTTTGCAACCCATACCAAACAACAACAATAATACCAAACAACAGTTATATAGCATTTGAAAAGTGCTTGCCAAGTAGAATAGCCTTTGAACCCATTTAGGACTTGACTGATCAGAGATTCATAGGTTTAGAACTGGAAGGGGTTTTCAGAACCATTTAGTTGAACCCCATCATTTTACAGATGTGGAAACACTCTGGTTCAGAGAGGTTAATTTCCCAATATCACATAACTGGCTAATTTCCCAATATCACATAACTGGTCAATTTCCCAATATCACATAACTGGCTAATTTCCCAATATCATATAATGGGTTAATTTCCCACTATCACATAACTAGTAGAATTTGAAGGGAAGTCTTTACAAAAAAATTAAGAGATTCAGTCCTGGCCTCATGGCCAGTAAGTTCACCCTCCATTAGGGTGTTTGAAACAACACATTGTGGTTAATTTCCCAGCTGACCCTGGGACCCACCCCCAGTCTTCCCTCTGTGAGAATTTCTCCATTCTTATAAGGCAGAAGAGGCTTAGATTCTAAGTTTTACCGACTCCCCCAAAGGCCACAAAAGGATAAATTGCTATAGAGCTCCCATTAGATATAAAGCCTGATTTTTTTTCCCCAATGAATTGATCAGTTTTGCTTATTTTGTCCTCTTATTCTTTCGAGAGAATTCTGGTACACTTGATGAAGAGCTCTAATCAATTCAATGCCCAATCCCTATGGCAGAGGATCCATGATGAAGTATGGAATCCACTTCCTGCCAGAGGGAAAATAACTCAAAGCAAAGGATGAGACCTACTTTTGGACATGGCCAATAAGGGAATTTGTTTTGCCTGTGCATATTTGTTACAGGGGTTTTCTTTTTCTTTTCCAGTTGAGGGAGAGGAGGAAGAAATGGATTTCTGTTAAAAATTTTTAGAAATTAATATTTAGGGGCAGCTAGGTGGCGCAGTGGAAAGAACATTGGCCCTGGATTCAGGAGGCCTTGAGTTCAAATCCGGCCTCAGACACTTATTACTTACTAGCTGTGTGACCCTCGGCAAGTCACTTAACCCCAATTGCCTCACTAAAATAAATAAATAAAATTTTAAAATGTAAATTTAATATCATTATTATTTTTGGGGGGGTGAGGCAATTGGGGTTAAGTGACTTGCCCAGGGTCACACAGCTAGTGTCATATCATTATTATTATTATTAAAGACTGGGTCTCCCTATCTCACCCAGGGCTGGATATGCAGCAGCCATGCATGGGCCTGATCCCAAAACTCACTGGCACAGAAAGTTTGACCTGTTCCATTATCTACTTGGGCCATTCTGTCACCACTCTGGGGGGACCACAATATTGATGCTGGACTTAATAGGGAAATACAATAGGCTTTAGTCCTGCCATAGCTCAGAACTTCTTAGCTCAAGAGATTTGCCAGCCTCAGTCTCCCCAACAATAATAGTAATAGTAATAACAATAAAATAATAATAATAAATGGCTAACAATGATGAAAATAATTATAAATACCTAACAATTACATAGTGCTTCCTATGTGCCATGTACTGCACTAAGCGCTTTACAATTACTACCTCATTTGATCACTATAAACAGCAGACATCACAGACAAACATCACCACATCCAGCAAAAATTTTGCTGTAAAGGATGGCTCTTGGACTGGAAGGGAGAAAGGAGGAAAAATCTACATAAAAACAAAAGATAGGGCAGCTAGGTGGCGCAGTGGATAGAGCACCTGTGGATAGGCCCTGGAGTCAGGAATACCTGAATTCAAATCTGGCCTCAGACACTAGCTGTGTGACCCTGGGCAAGTCACTTAACTCCAATTGACTCACTTAAAAAAAAAAAAAGATAATAACTAAAATCTATGTTACAGAGGTCCAAAATGGGAAACAGCTGCTGCCCAATTATAATGCTTTACTTATGTTTTTGTTTATTTCTTTTTACCAGAAAATCTAAAGGATGTACCTCAGATGCCTTTAGAAAGACTCTTCATGGCCCCAGGATGCTAGTGTGACTCACCATTAAACACTCAGTAGCTTACGAACTGCTAACAGTTATAAGCTACAGCCCAGACAGCACCGTATCAACGGCGTCTGTGCCAATACCAGTTCAACCCTGTATATCTCAATCCTGTCCCTGCAATGATGACCAGCCACCCTTGAACAGGAGGATAAAGAAGGTGAGCAGAATTACAAGGTAAGTGGGTGGTGGAACCACCAAACACGTCTGGTCAAAATTAAATTGAAAAGGTGGAAACGGGTGAGCAAAAGTGGGGAAGACGGGACCCGGGGGAGGAGCCAAGAAAACCCAAGAAATCACGGCTTTTCAGGCTCGTCTTACCTGCTGATGCAATATTCTTTGTCTCCAGGGATGCCCAGGTAGCGCGGCCTTTCACCAGTGGCGATGAGGAACCTCTCCGCTGTATAGAACTTTTCTTTGCCCTTGTTATTGGTAGCCTGGGGAGAAATCGACCACTTAAAGGTGGATTCTAGCCAAAAACTCAAGAGACGGACCTCGTAGGCCACCCCATCCACAAGAAGTCAGCTCGCCTAACTTTTATTCCACAGTCACACAAGGCATCCCTCCCACAGACGCCGGCCAACCCGCTGCTTACCTTAATCTTGTGGGGGCCCACAAACTCTCCATAAGCGTTCTCGTAGGTGACCTTGTTCTCCCGCAGGGATACCCGGTAACCCCAGTTCAGAGAGCCGATGTAGCTCTGGACGGCTTCTGTCATCCTTTCCCAGTTATGTTTGACTGTGGATGAAACAAAGGCATTCAACACTTGGCTTTTTAATCCAGCAACCCTAGATTCACCCCAAATAACAACCACCACCATTTCTATAACCATTTACAGTTTGCAAAAGTGCTTCACATCTCATTTAATGCTCACAACAAACCCTAAGAGCTAAGTGTTATTATTATTATTATCCCCATTTCACATGAGGAAACTGAGGTCACGTGTTTAAGAACTCAAGTCTTCTTGACACCAAGCCCCACTTTCTACCCACTGTGCCCCCTAAGAACCACAAAGACTGGAGGCTTTCCAGTTAAAAATAACAGGGTAGGGGCGGCTAGGTGGCGCAGTGGATAGAGCACCGTCCCTGGATTCAGGAGGACCTGAGTTCAAATGTGGCCTCAGACACTTGACACTTACTAGCTGTGTGACCCTGGGCAAGTCACTTAACCTTCGTTGCCCTGCAAAACAAATAAACAAAAAAACTAAACTAAAACCAAAACCAACTAAAAAAAAAGTGTTCTGATCCTGCTCAGAGCTTCACTTTCAGATTAAAAAAAAACAGCAACAAAAAACAAAAAACAGAATACTAAGACTACAGCCATCTTTGACCCAGGACATTTTTTTCCTAAATTGGTATTTTGAGCATTCAGAACTATCCTTTATCTTCGGAATTATCTTTAATCTTTGTTATTTTTCTTTTCATCTTCTAAAAAGATGGCAGAGCAGACTGAGAATTAGCCCCAAAGACCTGCATTTCAGTCTCCCTTCTGACACATACTGTGCAAGCCCTCAAGTAAAGATGGCCCCCACAGGCGGATGGAATGTTCTCACTTGGGAGCTCCCTACAAGCAATGAAATCAGAGGTCCCGTCCCTAGTCTCATCCCTTTCTAAAATGCCACAATGGCAAGGAAGGCTAGGAGAGGATAAGCCCCCTGAGGGCAAGGACCAGCTCTGGCTTTTGTAACTCCCTCCCTGACCACGCAATATTGTGCTTTGTCCACAATCATTTGTCAGATTAAAAAGAAGCAAACAAAAGGATGCTTTCACAGTAACTGATGCTTGTTTTATAAGGAGGAGACCGATCCAGGACTTCCCAGGGCCAACTTCTTTTAAAATATGACACTCTGAGCAACTTACGACCCTACATCAACTATCCCCATTTTATTGATCAGGAAACTGAGGTCCAATGGGAAAGTGGTTTGCCCAAAGTAGGCCGGCTAGTACGAGTCAGACGTGGGATCTGAACCTGGTTCATTCAACACTCTAGCCACTACACTGTGATGTCCCTAGCTCAAAGAGTTGAGTCGATTGACAACTAACCAAATATTTGCTTTGTCAAATGAAATCAGGTTCAGACCCCTTTTACTTGGTAATCTAGCTTCTCTGATCATGTATTGCTTCAGATATGTTTCCATTATTTAACATTCTAAGAAATCCTCAGTGGACAGCCGTTGAAATGCATTCAGCAGACCCATGCTTTCAGCTTACAACTTTGAACAGCAGGGGGCACTGTTCTGAGCCTCTCGCCAAATCTAATTACAGGTTTGAAAAAACCTAACTACTAAAAGTTATTCAGCAAAGGAAATAATAACTGCTGACAAACTAGGGTCTTTCAAAACAAATGGTCTATTTCTTATTTGAAGAAAAAGGAACAATAAATACACACACACACACACACACACATACACGCATGCACCCCATCTTCTCTTTCCTTGGTCTGCTGATCTGAGGATATTAAAAACGCAAAAACAAAAAATCCTGTCGTGGCTAAGATAATAAAAGTAATTGCCTTTAAAAAGAATCTTCAAACTATTTCTCAGAAAACTGAGAGCTTTATGGGAGCAAAAACAAAAAAACTCCCAAATTTGGAATCATGGGATCACAGAATTTGGGCTGAAAGGGGTCTTAGGACAAACACCAGCTCCTTCATTTTTAGAGGGGAAGAAATGTAGTCACAAAAGAGGTTAAATGACTTGCCCAGGGTCACAAAGCTAGGAAGTAACTGAAAGCTGGATTCAAACTAGGGACTTCCTGACTCTGCCTCAAAAACCATTGTAAATGGATACAGAGGAATCACAAAACAAGCAGTGACTATAAAGAATTCAAAGAAACACAGGACGCCTTAGGATCATTGATTTAGAGCTGGACAGGACCTTAGCACCTGGCCCAACATTATTATTCTCCATGAGGAAAAAGAAAATGACAAGCCCATGGTCACAGAGGTAACGGCCAGAGTCAGGATCTGAACCGAAGTCTCTGAACTCCAGAGCCTGGGATCTGTTGACAAGACCAATCTGCCTCCAACAAGTCACTGAGGGTCTTGGATACTTAGATTCCTCAACCGTAAAATGGGTATATTATTGCAAACACTAACCCAACTCACACACAAGAAAAGCATCCAGCAAACCTTAAAGTCTTCTATAAATGGTCATTACTTCTTTTTTTTTTTTTAAAGTGAGGCAATTGGGGTTAAGTGACTTGCCCAGGGTCACACAGCTAGTAAGTGTTAAGTGTCTGAGGCAGGATTTGAACCCAGGTACTCCTGACTCCAGGGCCAGTGCTCTATCCACTGCGCCACCTAGCTGCCCCTATGGTCATTACTTCTAATCTGGGGTGTTGGATGCTGGTGCACAGTAAACACTTGCTGATGCTGCATCTGTCTGTCCGCTGGAGGAATCTGGCCAAATGAGAAGCTGGCCGTATGCCGCCTCCCCCCCAAAAAAAACCCTCTCAGATCAAGAGTTTTAAAATGAAGGAAGGTGGGCTGGGCTAGTTGATAAGCATCACTAGCTCTGAGGCAGACAATGAAGAAATCACTCAGCAATCAGATTCCATGCGCTCATCTGCAGACAGATCCATTTCATTCAATTTATGTAAGGAAGCTATAAACGGCTTAAAAGATCTTCAGACTCTAAATGCCGTCGATTTTAATCTTTATTTAAAAAGAAAAAAGATAAAATTAGCTCCCGCTCTCTCTCTCTCTCTCTCTCTCTCTCTCTCTCTCTCTCTCTCTCTCTCTCTCTCTCTCTCTCTCTCTCTCGGGATGTGTGGGTGGCAGAGGAGGGAGTGGTGTGAACTGAAGGACATAAGCTTGCATGTGAGACTTAAATTCTGTGTTTATGTGCTTCATGCGCTCACTCGATCTCTCTCTCTCTCTCTCTCTCTCTCTCTCTCTCTCTCTCTCTCTCACACACACACACACACACACACACACACACACACACGCCCCCAATCTTTTTCCCTTGTCAGAAAACGTATCAGGCCCCTCCTGGGATCCTCAGTTTCCATATCTGTAAAAAGAGGGACCTCTATGGTCCCTTCTGGCTTTAAATCTCTTAAATCAATTAGCTTTTCTGGACTCAGTTTCCTCATTTGCAAAATGACCTGTGCTTTACCTCCCAACTCCAAATCAATGATCCCTCCTTGGGGCTCAGTTTCCTTATGTGTAAAATGAAGAAACTGGACTACTAGATAGTTTGTGAAGGCTTTTTCACAAGTATTTTATTCATGTTAAAAAACATTATTTTTCAGACGATTGACACTTACTAGCTGTGTGACCCTCGGCAAGTCACTTGACCCCAACTGCCTCACAAAATAAAACAACTAACATTATTTTTCTTACTAGCTGTGTGACCCTGGGTGAGTCACTTAACCCTCACTGCCCCGCAAAAAAACCAACCAAACAAAAAAACCCACCATTATTTTTTATAAAATGGGGATTTCCTGTTTGTTTGTTTTTTTTTTATCATCTTAACGCTGGGGAACTGACTGATTGGGGAGAGGAGTGGGATCAACTCTGAGCTCTAGTGTTGGCTGGTGTGTGTGTGTGTGTGTGTGTGTGTGTGAGAGAGAGAGAGAGAGAGAGAGAGAGAGAGAGAGAGAGAATGGGGAGATAGGGGGAGAGAGAGGAGAGGAAAAGGGAGGAGAGGCAGAGAGAGAAAAGGGGGGGAGACTTTTCATCTCAAATCTAGGAAGGGAGAAATGGGTAACTTTGGAGTCTCCTTAGCTGTAAAATGAGAAACTTCACCTTGATCTTATCAAAGGTCCCTCCAAAATCTGTGACTACCCAAGGACTAACTAGGCCTGTGACTTTATCAGTATAGGGAACTTCACCAACACAGGAGGGCACCTTTTTCTCTGCTTGGTGTGGTATTCGAGAGGTCCCAGGGTGGTGACTTTCAATGACTTTCTAACATGTGCCGGAGGCTTCACTAGGGGCTCTCTACCCACTGGGCCACACCCCTTCCATTTTCTCCCCATTAGAACAACCGGGAGGAATTCAACAAGTCTCTTCCTGCACACAAACGTTTGCCCGGCCGCTTTTACAAGGGCAATAACTCCTGGTTTACTTCAGAGAATTAGCGCTGCAGAGGAATCCAGGTCCGTCTGGTCCAACCCCACACCTGAGACACTCCAGCACAACATGCCCAAGGAGTCCCCGACCACCCTAGCTCAAGCCCTACCCATCACTCCTCTGCAAAGGCCTTGCTTGTACCAGGTCTTCTGGCCTCCTGACAGTCTACAGGGCTGCCGAAGCGGCCTTCCTCCAGGGCAGATCTGACCTTGTCATTCCCCTACCCTAACTTCCCTCCTGCCTCAAGGTACAAACAATCAGCACCCCTTTTGGTGTTTATAGTCCTTCTCCACCCTCAGTACCCACCATTCATGCCAAGCTCCATAATCTAGTTAACCTGTCTCTCTACTGTTCAAACAGGGCTAGCATGGATGCTGCCCCAAGCCCTGAAGGCTCTCTCCTCACTCCCCCTTCAAGAGTCGGTGCACATAGCCTCCCCAATCTCCCCAGCTGCCAGCACCCTCTCCCTGCCAAGCTAACAGGTACTCTCTTTACCTGCATGCTATTTATTCTCTTTATTTGGGGCTTATTTGGGCGTTTTCATCTTAAAGAGAGAGAGAGAGAGAGAGAGAGAGAGAGAGAGAGAGAGAGAGAGAGAGAGAGAGAGAGAGATTTTAAAGACTTTAGAAACCACTGCTTCCCAGAAAGTCTGGGGCGAATCCAGCAGTCCTTCTCAGGCCAGGAGCATTTTTTTTTTTTTAAAGGCAATGGGGGTTAAGTGACTTGCCCAGAGTCACACAGCTAGTAAGTGTCAAGTGTCTGAGGCCGGATTTGAACTCAGGTACTCCTGAATCCAGGGCCGGTGCTTTAACCACTGAGCCATCTAGCTGCCCCAGGCCAGGAGCATTTTTCACAAGGGCAGCGAGTTTAGAGCCAATATCAAATAAGGCTGAATGTAAAGTAGAGTCTCAGATCACCATGTGGCTGAATAAACAGTTTACGAGGCTGTGCTCTATGTGACACCATTATCACCCAGACAGAAGAGTCCGCGGGAGCAGGTAGGAGAGGGGACTTTGGAGTTTCATCAATGGATCTAAAATTCCTCAATAACCTCCTTGCCTAAAGGCAGTCAGTCTGTCTGTCTGTCTGTCTGTCTCTCACACCCACACACACATATTCACACACTATCAAGTGTCTAAATGTTCTTTCCTGTTTTACAATTCTCTGCCTGAACCAAGGCCTGAGATTCTCCCAAACACGACTCCCCTGCAGAACCATCTTTCCTTCCTCTACTGAAGTTTATGAACTGTATGACACACCAAGTCCCCAGGTGTCTGTAATTTGATCAATTAATCCCTGCTAATGAGAGTTCTAGTTACAGTGCTAATGACTGACCTGCCTTCCAGCTACCTAATGTGTATTTTTTTTGGTGGAGGCAATTAGGGTTAAATGACTTGCCCAGGGTTCACACAGTTGCCCCAATGTGTGTGTCTTAACAATGATCTTCAGGGCAGCTAGATGGTGCAGTGGATAGAGCACCAGCCCTCGAGTCAGGAGGACCTGAGTTCAAATCTGGTCTCAGACATATACTGGCTGTGTGATCCTGAACAAGTCACTTAACCCCTGATTGCCTAAAACAACAACAACAAACAATAGCAACAAAAAAACAGTGGCCTTCTGGAGAAAGGGTGATAGGGACTAGGAGGGGGAGAAGGAAGGGGAAGGAGAGAAAGAGAAAGCCATGGAAATCACCTCCATAGGTATTCTTCACCAAGCTATTAACAATGACCAGAGCATCTATCACATGATCAACAGTACAAACCACAAACAGAATAAATAGATTTTATCTCCATACCTTCTTCCTCAAATTGCCACCCATATGTCCGGGAGTCCCGCAAGGCCTGCCCCAATAGAGCGGCCTGGTGCATGAGTTTCTTGGGTATGCAGCCGACGTTCACACACGTCCCTCCGAGACCTGCAAGGGTGTTGGAAAAAGGAGCCCTTTTAGCACAGCTGGTGGCCGAATCACGCCCACAGTCAGTGGGAAGAATCATGAAACGACCATTCTCATCCACAAATTTTTAGGGATGGTGTTGGCCAGCATGGTCAGTGTTGCTCTAATTCATCTAAAAACTGATTTATCCGACGTGCCTACATTAATAAACTAGTTCACTCATTCAACAAGTATAATAAGTGCCTACTATGTGCCAGGCAATGGCCCAGGCCCTGAGGATATAAAGACAAAAATGCAAGTGCCTGCCCTCAAGGAGTTTATACTCTATTGGCTTTATGTAATTACATACATGTATAATTAGAGATCTATGTAGCTCTATAATTGGATGTGACAATTTAAAGACGATGGAAATACCAAAGCCGATTCCTGCAGAATGTAAGCCCCTTGGTGGCAGGGTTGGTCTTATTTTGGATCTATAGCTCAAGAGCCTTGAATTTATTTTCTTTTTTAACAAGGTCTATGATTTTATCACTGTAGGGAACTCCCAGTGCATAAATTCCCTCCACCAAAGTAGGCTGGTACCTGCTTCACAACTTCCGGTCATAAGAGGTTACCTGGAACTTGGGAGGGATTTGATAAGTGCTTAGTCAACTGATCCATCTTTTTCTCTTCCTGATCTTCAGGCATTTCTCTGATGCTGCTCCCTACCCATCTCGGCCTGCCCACCCTTGTTTTTCAGAAAGGAAAACAAGCACTAAGAAAAGAAATGAATAGAAGCTGACCTCATGCATCAGACAGATGGGAGATCCGGGAAAAGAATTCAGGTCATGAGAGGCCAATGAAGATCCTCCCCAGTTCTCCCCAATGAGTAAAAAAATTTTTACAAATCATAGGACTCCAGGGGTAGGTGGCACAGTGGATAGAGCACCGGCCCTGGAGTCAGGAGGACCTGAGGTCAAATCTGACCTCAGACACTTAACACTTACTAGCTGTGTGACCCTGGGCAAGTCACTTAATCCCAACTGCCTCACTTCAAAAAACAAAAAACAAATCATAGGCCTCCAGATCGAGAGCTGGAAGGGACCTCAGAGGCCCTCTGCTCTGATCCCTTCATTTTACATAAGAGGAAACTGAGGTTCAGAGGATGAATCGATTGGTCCAAGGTCACACAGCTGATAAAGAGATGCCAATGTAACCCTCCGGACAGCTTCCAGATAAAACAAAAAAAGCAACCTTCCTGAGAAGGAAAAACCAAAGCCTGGACACCCTGCCACCTCACTACCCCCAGAGTTAAGTAAACCACACGGTATGATTCAAGAGGCCAAGAGAAGGAGCCACCCCAAGGGAGGAGAGTCATTTAGTTTCCCCACATTTGCAATTACAGAGGCATGAAAAATGGAATTGGCTTCTTCCCCGTAAGTGTTGTTCATGATTAAAGATATAAAGCCCCTATCTACCGCAGCAGGCTGAAAGCTAATTAAGCTAGTCTATTTCCCCATCGAGAATGAAATGTGTTATGTCTATTCTGCTCGTCAGGGTGGTCCAGGAAAGCCCACTGGCCAAATCGATCACTCCAGGCCTTAACACTGCCCCTGTTTCATCTACCAGCCAACCTACCAAGGAATCCTGGACTGGTGGTGGGGAGTGATGGTAAGCACCCACGGTTCAGCCCCATCACCACATAACCTAGGGCAGAGCTTTTGATCCCTTTGAGTCTTAGGTGGTAGTAATAACATGCTTGAGAGTTTTGAAAAGGCTTTCATGAACATAATCTCATTTGATCCTTATAATAAACTTTTAAGGCAGGGCAGGGCAAGAAATGATATCCCTGCTTTTATGGAAGAAATCCCTCATTTAGATAGAGATCCTTCAAATTTCGCCTACCATTTTGCAGGTTAATGTTGTAAAGTTTTGGGTTTTTTTAAATTAATGCCTTTTAGTTTTAACATCAGTTATTTCTATCAATACCACATACAACATCCCTCCCACCCCAGCTAATGAAGCTTCCCTTGTAACAAATGAAAACAGCCCAACAAAATCATCGCCGCGTCTGCACAGCATATGTAACAAACATTCCACCCAGCCCCCATCACCTTTCACCTCTTTAACTAAAGCGGGAGTTCTCAAGCTCTTTGGCCTTCTGGACCTCTTTGGCAGAGTGGTGAAGGTCAGACCCCTTCTCAGAACCATGCTTTCAAATGCACAAAATATGCAAGTTTATAAAGAAAACGTTATTGTTTAATTTCACTTCCTAGAATTCCTATAGTTTATATATAATTTCTATATAAAGCTATAAGTATGTAATTTAACTTTATATATGTAATTATATTATATATAATTTCTATAGTCACATATATAACAATGTAATTTAATTTTATGTAATCTAAACTTTATATAATTTAAAAAATTAGGGGCAGCTAGGTGGCACAATGGATAAAGCACTGGCCCTGGATCCAGGAGGACCTGAGTTCAAATCCAGCCTCAGACACTTGACATTTACTAGTTGTGTGACTGGGCAAGTCACTTAACACCAATTGCCTCACCAAAAAAAAAAAAATTGATATAGATAGATAGATAGAGAGAGAGAGAGAGAGAGAGAGAGAGAGAGATCTATATATATCTATATCTATCTATATATCTATATATATCTATATATCTAGAGAGAGAGAGAGAGAGAGAGCAAGCGAGCAAGCGAGCGAGCGAGCAAAATGAAGTTAACCAAAATATTTTTTTAAAAATCAAAACAAACAAGTTCATGGAACTCTGTTTAAAAATCCCTGACTTAAAAGGAAGCTCATTTCTTCAATGCTTCTCTAGAACCAAGCTTGGTCATTACAATGATATGGCTGTTGGCCTTCTTTTCATTTGCATTATTTTCTCTCTCTACCATAATTTTAACAATAACAATAATAAGTGGCACTTCTATAGTGCTTTAGGGTTTGCAGAGGGCTTGGCAAATATTATTCCATTTGATCTTCCCAGTGACCCTGGGAGGTAGGTGCTATCATTATCACCATTTTACAGATCAGAAAACTGGGACAGACTGAGGTTAAGGGACTTGTCGGAAGATCATGCAGCTTGAATCAGGTCTTCTTGATTCCAGATCCAGGAAGCTCTCCACTAGTCCCCAACTTCCTATAATTCTCATGAGCCCCAGGTTAATTCAGTGTGAGAAATGGATGCCAGAGACTTATCGTATTTATCAAAAACAAATCTCTAAGCACCTTGGATCATAGTGTGACAGCCAAAATCAATGAGTTCAACCCTATCATTTAATAGATAAGGATATTAAAGCACAGAGAGATTTTAATTCAAAGGCACGTGGGCAGTAAGTGGAATAATAGGGATTTGAACCCAATTCCCCTAACTGCAAATCTGGAGTTCTTTAATATGTGTAGAACACTGGGCATATCTACCACTTCATTGTGAAAAGAACAGACCCTTCATTATCTCTTTGCCTTAGTACTCTTTTTTTTTTCTGGTGAGGCAATTGGGGTTAAGTGACTTGCCTAAGGTCACACAGCTAGTAAGTGTCAAGTGTCTGAGGCCAGATTTGAACACAGGTCCCTCCTAAATCCAGGGCCAGTGCTTTATCCACTGTGCCACCTAGCTGCCCCTGCCTTAGTACTCTTACCTGGAAAGCTCTAAGTAAGAGAAACAAGTTATTAGATTGAATGCTGAATGATTATAATGATTTACCTTCTCCCCGGAGAAGGGGTGCTCCTTCCTCCTCACAGAAAAGCAGAGGAGGACAGGATGGAGTGGCACACAGGATGCCAAGCAGGTTTTGTTTTAACTGTTTTTCTGGACTTACAAGGAAAAATGTCACCCACCTCCCAGAGAGAGAAAGGATGAACTCTGAGAGCAAAAACCGAAATAGCATTTTTTCCCCTGCTATATTTTTCTTCCCTTTTTTTTAGTGAAACAGCTAATATGGAAATATGTTCTGCATGACTTCACCTCTATAGCTGATATCATACTGTTGCTTTCTCAGTGGGTGAGGGAGGGCCTGAGGGATGGAGAGAATTTGGAACTCAAAATGTTTTTTAAAAGGGGGGGAATGTTAAAAATAAATTTCTTTTTCAAAAGAGAAATTCAAAATAACTACAA
Organism: Dromiciops gliroides; assembly: GCF_019393635.1. Lineage (NCBI taxonomy): Eukaryota > Metazoa > Chordata > Mammalia > Microbiotheria > Microbiotheriidae > Dromiciops > Dromiciops gliroides. The sequence continues at coordinate 281,167,472 of NC_057865.1, read as the reverse complement.
CTATGCATAAAATATTTGTGAATCTATTTACATGCAAATAGTGAGGCTTTATAAGCCAGTGGTTGATATCTGTGTGTATATGAAAAAAATCTCTCTCTCTCTCTCTCTCTCTCTCTCTCTCTCTCTCTCTCTATATATATATATATATATATATATATATATATATATATACATACACACACACATAAATATATACACATACCTATACATGCACATCTGTGTATAGCTACATATGTATGCATATGTGTCATATTAATAAATGGCTAGCTTTTCTTTTTTTTGGTGAGGCAATTGGGGTTAAGTGACTTGCCCAGGGTCACACAGCTAGTAAGTATTAAGTGTCTGAGGCCGGATTTGAACTCAGGTCCTCCTGACTCTAGGGCCAGTGCTCTATCCAAGGCGCCACCTAGCTGCCCCATGGCTAGCATTTTTAAGAGAAAGAAACCCTCTCTGGTGGGTCATGGTGAGGGAGGAGGCATAGCCAGAGTTGCCCACAAGGCAGAAACAAAAGTGTGAATAAAACTTTTTCCTGAAAAGCCAAGGGGCAATAAATGGCCTCTTTGATGAGGCCAGCAGAGAAGTCAATGGGCTGTGATGACCTTGGCAATGAGGACACTTGTTTTATGAGAGCCAGAAGAAGCAAGGATATGAATTCAGGTTTCTGCTTTTCTAACTGTGGAATTGGGGAGGGGGTGGGAGGACTGCACAATTTGAAGCAAGATCACGGAGACCTCACTCAACTCCTGGGTAAACCAAGTTGCCCCAAATGCTTGACCTGCAGTCAGAGGCTTGCTTGTGGCAGTACATTCTTTACTTGATATTCCAAGCCAGCAAACCCCAAGTTGGCAGTACTTTCTAAGTTGAATGCCAATGAAAAACTCCAACCTGATCCAGCTTGGCCCAGTTGCTAGAAATCACCAGTGTCTGGTTAATTTTATTAATGGGTTTCATAAGCAAATGACTTTGTAGCTACACCTCCCCCAAAAAAGAACCCATGTCTCCAGATCTGCACCCAAAACATTCAGAAAAACTTACCCCATCTATTTCCAAGCGGAGTCGGAGTGACGAAATCCAACACCATGATTTTCTTGCCATATTTGGCGGCCTCCTGGGGGACAGATTTAATCAAATTAATATCCAAAAATGAGCCTGGAAAGTGTCTTGTAGTTAAAGGGACATGTTGTTTTTCATTAAGCAATAATGACTGAAGCATGACCAGTTATTAATCCCAGCAAAACTTCATATGCCAAGGTCATTACCATAACTGGGATGAAAATAAAAAGATCTAGAGAGAGACACTCGGGGGCAGCCTTAATGGGCGATGAAGTTTCACCCCAGAAAATTATCACCCAAGTCAGACATCCTGGGCTCTCCATTTAATAATGAGGCAATAACAGGAAAAGGTCAGGCCATTTCCGAGAAACTTAAGTGACCAAGAACAATAGATATGCTAATTTCCAAGAGCCCTCGTTCCTACCTGTTCTTTATATAGCCAGATCATTGACCATATGCAACAAATAAGCCATTACCACATTTAGTTAAGGCTGAACAGGAGAGATTTTTCTTATGAAATTGTCAAGCACCATCTTTTCTGTAAAGGAAACTTCTCAAGCATGGTCAGGCCTGTCTACAGTGTTTCCAAGTCAGAGATCATAGATTAAGGGCAGAAGGGACCGCCAAAGTCAGGCCCAGGAAGGCAATGACTTGCCCAGGGTCACATCTGAATCCAGAGGCTCTGACTTCAGAAACAGGGTTCTTTCCAATGAACCATAAGAAATCTGATGTGTTTCTCAACAGGTTTGTTCTCCTGTGTAACCTTTACCTCCACGTTGAAAATAACCTTCATGTGAGAACATGCCTGGCAGCAAGGGAGGAGGGCTGACCTTGAAATCAGGAAGACCTCAGGTTCAAATTCTGAGTCTGACTCATCATGGCTGTGGAACCTCAGCACCTAGCATGGTGCTTGGGACAATTCAGCTTGGCCGAAATGCTTTAATTCCAAAGGTCAGGCTAATTTCATTAATGGGTTTTAGAAGGAGGTGCTTAATAAGTAAGTCTCATTCATTCATTTTTGCCTCTTTGCCCAACATAATGAATGGCTTACAGAAGTTAATAAGTGCTTTTCATTCATTCATTCATTCATTCATTCATTCATTCATTCCTTTTTACCTCTGTAGGCCCAGCATAGTGCCTGACTTGTAGCAGGTACTTAATACTTTTTCATTCATTCATTCATTTTTGCCTCTGTTATATCTAAAATAGTTCCCAGCTTATGGCAGGTACTTAATAAATGTTTTTCTTTCATTCATTTATTCTTGCCTCTGTGTGCCCAGCACAGTGCCTGACTTATAGCAGGTACTTAGTAAATATTTTTCATTCATTCATTCATTTTTGCCTCTGTATACCCACCATCTCATACAGTACTTGGCATATAGCAGATGCAATAAATATTTGTCAAATCTGTACCCTGGTGTTGGCAGGGTAAAGAGCAGCAAAATCTTAACTCTAAAACAAAAGAGAGGGTTTTTTGGCCTTCCTTGGCTTCATTTTAACCCTCCCTCCCCGAGCGCCGCTTCATTTGCCTCTGGCAGATGTGGCAGCAGATGGTCTGAGACTGTACCCTCCTTGAATGCCAAAGCTCACCTTCACTCGGGCCCTTGGATGGAGCACCATGGGCAGAGTCAGCCCCCTTCTCTCAGGCAGGGCCGGCCCCGGCAGGCTCTGCTTCTACACTTGCCTGAATGACCTCATTTCCCTTTCCCATCACCTCATGGGAGACTCTCAGCATCACAGATGTTGGATATACACTGCCTGGAGCCTTCAGCTGCTCAGATGGGGAGATGCAGGGTGGGAAAGCCTTTCTCATGAATGATTTAGAGGACACTGTGTGCCCTTGAAAGGATGGATCTTTGTTCTCACACCTAGGACGGGAGAAAACACTCCCTCCATCACCTCCACCTCTTGGAAGCCCCGATGTCTTTCTCATGGTACAACTCACAGTAGGCGATTAATAAATGCTTACAGGTTGATTAAAACCACAGGAGGCCTGTCCCCCGACCCCCCACTGGCTGCAAGTGCCTTCCCCTCTTAGATGTGGGTTGTGCCCACCTACCTTATGTTAATATTTTTTGTACAAACGTATATACACTCAAGCGGCCTCTCCTATTAGAATGTGAGCTTCTTCAGGACAGAGAAGATCTCATTTGGTTCCTGTAGGCCCAGTCCTTAACACAAGCTTACTAAAAGATAAGCACTAATGGCTAGAGTCAGGAAGGCCCAAGTTCAAATCCATGGGCAAGTCACTCACAGTCTCTCAAATCAAATGGGGATAACAATAGGATGTTACTTCCCCAGGCTCAATTGCGATAGGTAAAGTGTTGACAAATGCTTGTAGACTAACAGATCAAACAGAGAAGGGAAAGGGAGTGGGCCAGCAGTACCTCTGTCAGAGTTGCTCCTAAAGTGGAAATACTGCTTCCGGACTGGTAGTTGCTATATAGGCAGAGACTTCTCTCTGAGCCTCAGCAGTTTTACATACTGATTGTCCACTAATGGAAATCCGAAGGCTGCGCTGGATAGAGCCTGCCTTGATTTCTTCATAAAATATGAGGGGAATAGATGAGAAGGCCTTCAAGGTCCCTTTGAGCGCTAAATCTCTGGTCCTCTGGGTGAATTTTAGGTTGTTGGATTTTTTTTTCCTAAACTTCAATTTCCCCTTCTGTATATTCCTCCAAGACGCCTCCCATCCATCACCCCTTTCACCAACAGATGCCCCATTCTCTGGGGGATAAGGGAAGTGACTCCCAGTGCACATACCTTAGCAGCGGCCAGGCCTCCTGAGCCCCCTCCAATGATAATGAGGTCATAGTCATAGGACTCGGGGGTCTCATCTGACCCGTTCATTCTCCAAGGATTTTGAGGTGCGTCTTCCTTATTAACCTGAGGGAAAACAAGAAAGGAAACCATTTCACTCCAAAGCAACCCTCTCCTGGGACTCAGGAAACCTGCCGACTGGAATAAAACATCACAACTGGATTTAAGGGGAGATCTCCCTTACTTCTTCCTCAGGAGCTTTACGTATTCCACTGACCCTCAGTGGAAAGGCAATATTGCCTAGTGGAGAGGGATAGAGAGGTGGTCTTGGTTTCAAGAAAAACCGAGTTCAAATCCTATCTCCGATGCATACTGTGTGCTTCTGGGAAAGTGACTTACCCTCTCTGAGCTTTCTAAGATTATAACCTGCCCAACAGTTGTCAAAAAGGAAAGCTGAGATGAATTTAGAAAATGTAAAGTAAGCAGATTTGGGGATATACAAGTACAGAACGGAAACACCATTCTACAATACAATTATCACCAAGCTCATTCCTAAGAGAAGAAAATGTATTCCCCTCCCTTCTTTGCAGAGGTGGAGGTCTTTGGATGTGGAACACATCATACAGTGTCAGACTTGGTTGATATGCTGGTTAGCTTTGTTTAAATGCTTTTTCTGCCCCATTTTTAAAAATTTTCTTTTTAAATTAAAAAAAAAAAGTTTGGAGCTTGCTCAATCAAGCCTGCTTAAAAGACAGCTCATAAAAGCCAAGCCAACCACTGAAATTTTCAGGTGAGCATTTACCCTCCCTTGAAATTGGCAAATGCTATAAATCAAGGCTTGATTCATTGTTTTTACTGATTTCTAGGCTTATGAAAAAGATGGATAAAATGTTAAAGCAGATTAAAGTGTGTCAAGTATGCATTTTCCCCCTAGAGAGCTGGTTGTTAAACATTTACCAACACATCACTGGTTACAAAGGGATGCCTCTCTAGGTAGATCAGAGGAGAGGAATATATATGTAGAAACAAAGAAGATGTAAAAATAATAATAATAATAATAAAGTTTAAAAAATAAATTGTTTTGTTTTGTTTTTAATTGCCAACCAACACTGGTGGAAAGACTTTCCCCATATCAGGAGTTCCCCTGAACATGGGAAGAAAAAATACAAGACTTGGTAGAGTAAGGAAAGACCTGGGTTCAAAAGCCTACTGACACTTCCTAGCCATGTAAGCTTGGACAACATCACTGAGAAACTTTCTGAGACTCAGTTTCTTCATTTGTAAAATAAAGACAACAGCAGCACCTACCACACTGGATTGTTGCAAGGATCAGAGGCATGATGCAAATCTTAAAACACAGCAAAATGTCTGCTGTTATCATCCTCTAGTCAATGAGATGCTGATAGCCCAAGGAAATTAGGTTAGTCTGAATTGCAGTACAGTAAGAGAGGACTCAGCTAGGAATAAAAAGACCTTGAGCTGGAATCCTGTCTAGAATCTAACTCTCTAGGACTCAGTTTCCCTACCTGTGAAATGAGCAGGGTTGGACAGAATGACCACTAATGCCTTAGATATCTTCTTTTTCTATGGAAAATGTCAGAACTCCGATTAATGCAGCCACAGATGATGAAACATACCCCCCTCCTCTCAACACAGAGGTGGTGGGCTACAGGTATGGAATGGGGCATACACAGTCAGATACTGTCTAACCCCATAAGTGAACATCTGTTACAATGGTAATGGGCCGCCCCCCCACTGGAAACTGACATTGATATAAAAAATAGCTTCAATAAAAATTCATTTACATGTTTTAAAAAATCAAAAAGCTGACAATGGGTCTCGGGAAATATCCCAAGAGCAGGCATAAAGACAAATGCTTTCTTCCTAGAGCCCTTTTACTTTATTAGGTCATCAAAAGAACCGGAGATTGCCCTGAGTGTGTCCAAGGTAGAAACCTCCTTCAGACAGAGGTCAGTCAGCCAAGGAGGGGTAGAGGCAGCACTGAATGGGGGGGGCAGCCTCACCAGAACAAAGGGAAGGTGTCAGGCACTATGATTGGACCATCCCAAGATTGTCAAAGACTATTTTTAGGTTTCTCTACAGGTGAAGGGGAAAAAAAAAGGCTGAAGCATTGACAGAAAGCACTTGTATTTCACCTTTCCCGTGGGTTAATATTCTAGAAGGAGGCTGCGGCAATTCGTTTTGACAGAAGTAATTTGCAAAGTGGTTTTCTTTAGCTTCTGTGCCCTTTGTATTAGATTTAGGATGGGCAGATCCATATTCTTTGCATATTATGGTTTCCAGTCCTAAAGAATTACCGTTTTAATTAAATGGGGGAGCTAAGAAGAAATCCCTCCATAATTCTTATCCGCATTTGGCCCCGATTCCCCCTCACTGGTGAAAACGGCTTTGGGGATGTAATCTAATTTAAGAGCCTGCCCTTTATAACTCAGACTCTAGAGGAATGTGGGGTGGCGTTAGATGGGCAAAATGTTTCATCTGTGTTTCTTTATTGTAAAGGAAAATATTGTATTGTCGTGAAAGATGCGATGATTTTACTGTAAAAGGCAACCGAGGACAATGGAGAGAGAGAGAGCTCTGGGTTTGGAGGCAGATGATCTGGGCTCGAATCATGGTTCTCCCTGGGCCTCGGTGTCCCCCTATGTAAAAGGAGGGGGCTGAATGAGAAGGCTGCTAGGATCCTTTGCAGGATCCTATGGAAAGAGGAAAGGAGGTATGAGAACCTCGATAGGCCAGCCCCTCCACTTACCAGCTGAGGCTGCATAGTTCTGCTACCAGATGGAGGGGGTGGTGGGCAGGAGTTGGGATCAGCAGGACAGGGCCAGGGTGTGGGCAGTAGCAAGGGGGCAGCTCGGGGAGGAGGCATGGCCCCGAAGCAGCGCCTCAGTCTCCTTCTTGAGGGCATCGCTGGGGGCTGTTCAGGGGACAAGGTGAAAGTACCAGGGATGCTGCGATACTGGTAGGAGACACAGGAAAACCTGGCAGGTGTAAAGTCAAAGGTGGGTGAGCACCGCCAACGTCCAAAAGGCATTATGACTGATGCTCCACCTTCAGCACAAGGCACTGTGAGAGGAAAAGAGAATTCAATATCGAGGACTGGCAACAGGGGAGGCAGTGGGGTACAGTGGAAAGAGCCCTGGGCTCTGGAGTCAGATCCCACCTCGGACCTTTTCGACCCTGGGCAAATCACATCCTCCCTGGGTCTCAGTTTCTGTAGCTGTAAAATTAAAAGGATAGCACTGGGGGCAGCTAGGTGGCACAGTGGATAAAGCACCAGCCCTGGATTCAGGAGGACCTGAGTTCAAATCTGGCCTCAGACACTTGACACTTACTAGCTGTGTGACCCTGGGCAAGTCACTTAACCTTCACTGCCCTGCAACAAACAAACAAAAAGGATAGCACTAACCCAGCCTCCAAGGTCTTTTCCAGGCCTGGCCTCAGTTTACTCATCTATAAAATGGGCAGTCTGAACCAGACGACCAGCTAGCTCTAGTTGAAGGAACCTCTCGTCTCATGCCACTCGATGGGGTGGCCAGCAGAAATCTGAGCTCAGTACAAGTCAACGTGTCTGATTTTTTTTTTCTTGGAATGGTCCCAATGAGCATGAACGAGAAACAGCAGTTTTCAAATGTGTAACTCAGGAAAACCAGAAGATCTCCTGTATCTGGCAAACGCAGACGCACCAACAGAGCCATACTCTAGAAGCTGACTGTGCCCAGTCCCCTCCCCCTAAGTATGACCATGACATCATTACAGTTACAGACAGAAGCTCAGTCATTCTGACAAGGCAGTTGGGGAAGATCGCTATCAGAGGGGAGTGGGGGGGGGGGGGGGACAAAAACCACTACCCCAGGGTATGAAACCTCCCCTTAGGAGGGCAATAAAACACCTCCGGAGAAATGCCTCATCATGCTGATTACTATTAACTGGGAAGTCCCACAAAGACAGTCTTTAATGTGGCTTCTCAAGGCCACATTATGCAACAGGTACAAGAAATGGATGGTGGCCCCACATGAAAGCCTCTTCCCTCGGAACAAAGGGAGGGGGACAAGCACAGGGTCTGAGCAGATGGAAGGCCAGATGGGAAGCTCCCCAAATTGGGGGGGGGGGGAGAGAGATGGGATTGTCTGATTTTTGGTGCCTCAGTGCAGAGCCTGGCACATAGTAGGTACTTTTATAAATGTTTTCTGAAGTGATGAACTGAAGGCACTATGAACTTAACCAAAGAAGTGGTTAAATTAAAAAAAAAAAACAAAAAAAACCCACAACACCCCGCAAGCTGCAGCTTTACTGAGTAGTCCTAAAACCCAAGTAAAATGCTGAGAACATGACCAATGCTGCTGACAGAAGGTAGGAAATTTCCTGGGATTATCTGCAGAGTGTAGAAGATGCAGGAAAAGCCATTTTTGTGTGAGGGCCTGCCCCCCTCTGGCAGTCCAGGGAAGCTGACAGACCTTTCCCAGAATCCACATTTTTAAAGGCTTAATAAAATACACATGCAAAATAGAAACAAACAAACAAAAAAAACAAACACATGGGATTACAAAGGAAACCAATTATACTGAAAATTAGCAAAAAAAAAATTTTTTAATGTTCAAAGAGCCCAGATTCCTGCCTCATCATTTTATTTTACCCATGAGGAAAACAGGCCCCAGAGAGGGAAGGGAGTGGTCTACTCGAAGGTGTCAGGTGATGCTGAAGCAGATAAAAATTGGATTGGGAAATATTTCACAAAATAAATAAAATGGGGGCAGCTAGGTGGCGCAGTGGATAAAGCACTGGCCTTGGATTCAGGAGGACCTGAGTTCAAATCCAGCCTTAGACACTTGACACTTAACTAGCTCTGTGACCCTGGGCAAGTCACTTAACCCTCATTGCCCTGCAACCCCCCGCCCAAAAAATAAATAGATAGATAGATAGATGATAGATAAATGGAGTGGCAATAGAACACTGATAAGTCAATATTGCAGAGATCCAGGTTTGCCTTCATTTCCCCCTGGATCTAGCTGAAAAGACACCTCTAGTGACTCACAAAATCCTGCCCCCACAGGGCACCATGCAAGGCTGGCAATCCACTTTGGTGAAAGAAGCGCCCAGACCCAAACAAATGCTGGGAGTCTATTCCAGGTGGCACGAAAGAAATGCTTGCTCGACTAATCGATTACCATGCTCCTTCCTCAGTAACTAAGAGCTGATGCATTACCTGGTCTGGGGAGGCTTGACAAATCAATCAAAGCTCTTCTCCATGCATTCAGACTCATGTAAAGCACTGCCTAAGCCCACAGACTGCTAGCTCATTCAGCCATTACCACAGTTACAATATTCCCTCCTCTCAAGTGATATCCCACCTTCCATTGCCTGAATCTGGATTTAAAAAAACAAAAATCATCTCTTGGGCGTGTCCAGCGGGGGGGGGGGGGGGGGGGGGGGGGACGGGGACGGGACAAAAAAGGAGGATCAGAGGGCAGCTAGGTGGTGCAGTGGATAAAACACCGGCCCTGGATTCAGGAGGACATGAGTTCAAATCTGGCCTCAGACACTTAATAGCTGTGTGACCCTGGGCAAGTCACTTAACCTCATTGCTCTACCAAAAAAAAGAAAAAAAAAGGAGCCACAAAAAACCACAAAAACACAAAAAACCCCACCAACTTAGCAAGAAAGTTTGTTTAAAGCAGGCATTGTACCACCTGACCAAAAGATTATTGTCCTTCTCTGCCTTCACTTCTAAAACATTTCCTCTTTTTAACCCCAACTTGACAAACATCAACAAAAATGAACACTTCCCCATACCCAGGCTGACTGTGAGACTGTAGAGCTTGGATTTTTGTATATTTCTCATTGAAGGTGGGAGCCCCCACACTTCTCCACTGTGGTCTGGGCCCTTTCCGAACTTCCTTCTCATCCCCCCCCCCCCATTCTGTGGATTTTCATTAAGGATTCCTTGTCACTCGAAAAGAATCACTTTCACTCCCCCTCCAAAGGCTGCTCCCACATACCTCCCCACCACCACCAAAAAAAGATCCCTTCCTGGTAATGTGCCCTGGTTCCCTATTTAACCTCCCCACCCCCTACACACACACCCAAACAACCAACTTCCCCTTCCCAGCCCAGTTATCATCTCTTCTGGTTCAAGACAAACCCAAATACTAATCTATGCAAATTTCTGGCACTTCCTCTTCACGAATTTAATCCAACCAGGTTTCTACCTCTGCCCTTACAGTAAAGGGAATTAATCATCCCAAACAAGGCCTTCCCCGAGGCCTGGTTCAACAGCCTCCAAGGGGACGGGCCACCACTTTCTCATAGACCCCTGTCATACTTCACTTCTATCCAATTCAACCAATATCAAACACCTATTGTGTGTAGGGTACCATGGGATCACCACTCCACAGACCTCCTCTCTGACCCACCTCCAGATCTCAACTTCAAATGAATCCAAAGAACAGCCCTATAAGGGACTGAAAATACAAAGATAGAAAATGACCTTTGAGGACTTTATAAATTGACAACAGGAAGCTAGCAGAATGGAAAAGAATCACAAAGCTAGTCAGAGGAGGTGGGTTCAAATCCTACCCCAGCTAGTTACTACCCTGTGACTTTAGGCAAGTGATTTTTAATCTGTACATGTAAGGGCCACTGAACCATATGACTTCTACAGTCTCCTCCAGATCTACCTCTATGATTCAATGAACTGACTCCTCTCTTGGGATTTTCTTGCTTCTATTAGAAGGTAAGCTCCCAGAGGGGAAGCTACATGGGGCAGTAGAGTCAAGAAGACTCATCTACCTGAGTTCAAATCTGGCCTCAGACACTTACTGGCTGAGTGACCCTGGGCAAGTCACTAAACCCTGTTTGCCTCGGTTTCCTCATCTGTAAAATGAGCTGGAGAAGGAAATGGCAAAGCCCTCCAGTATCATTGCCAAGAAAATTCCAAATGGGGTCACAGAGAGTCAGCCACGACGGAAAAAACTCAACAATAACAGATCAGATTGGGGGCAGCTAGGTGGCGCAGTGGATGAGGCGCTGGCCCTGGATTCAGGAGGACCTGAGTTCAAATCAAGCCTCAGACACTTGACACATACTAGCTGTGTGACCTTGGGCAAGTCACTTAACCCCCATTGCCTCGCCAAAAAAATAAGTAACAGATCAGATGGCCTGAGCCAGTTCTAGAGCGATGATCCAATGGCCATTTAAATCCACACCAAAGGAGCCAGCCCACAAGCCAGACACTGAGCCACTGGAGATATGCAGAAAGGCAAAAACATGTTCCCCCATGTATACATTTGAATGGGAAAGACAGATGAAAATAACTAGGAACTTTGTTGCTGCTGCTGTTCACTGTTAGTTGTATTGGGCTCTTCCTGACCCCATTTGGGGTCAAAGATACTTCAGTGATTTGCCATTTTCTTCTCCAACTCATTTGACAGATGAGGAAACTGAGGCAAACAGGATTAGGTGACTTGCCCAGGGTCTCTGAGACTGGACTGAACTCTAGAGATGCAGGACAAGGAAAGCAACATTAACATTTCAACGGCACATTAAAAAGACAAAACTGTATGCCCCATCCCCAGAAGAAATCAAATCTAAATCACACGATCAAAGATTCAGAGATGGCAAGGAACCTTCCAAACCTGACCCCCTGAATTTTACAGATGGGGAAACTGAGGCCTGGTGAGAGGAAGCTGGCTTGCTGAGGGTCACAAACACAGCAAATAACAAAGCCAGGATTTTAACCGAGATTCCCTGACTCTAGAGCAGCACTCTTGTCACTGCGTGCTAATAATAATGTTATTCACATCCAACTTAAGCAAGATAATTACTCTGAAAGGAAAAAAAGGGCCCCCCCCCTTGACTATATAATCAGTCACTGCCTGCCAATCAGCCTGAGGAAGTAGGTACCTAGTCTTTTTCAGAGGGCGGAGGCTCTCAGACACACACTCACCTTGACATCACACAGGGGAAATGCTTGTCGGTGCAGCCCAATTTTCAATCACTTCCACCTAAAACTAGTCATTCCTCTTTAGCAAGCAGTCATTGAGCCGGCAGAACTGTTTGGAAATAGGAAGCCTGCAGCAGAGGGATAATCCCTGCTCCTTACTACGATATTCCCTGGGGTGTCGTGCCTCAACCCTGCCTGATTCTCCCAAGCTGGACTAGAAGGAGGAAGGGGGCCCAGGAACTCAAGAGCAAATGACAGGTTCACCACGTGTGGGAGGAGATGATTGTCGACTGTTTAGATAAACTCTAAATGCCACTGTGGCACAGCCTGGGTAGCAGGAAGCCTCAAATAACAAGGCATGGAACTCCAAGGTAGCCAGGTTATTTACCAGATAAATGGGAAGTGGGAGAAGAGAACACCAAACAACTGACATAGCTGGGGTGTACTCAGGCCCACTGGAACAATGGCTGGAAATCAGAGCTGCCTCGCAAGCAGCCCTCCCATGCCTAAAAGTCATCATCCTGATGCATGTTTATAAACTGGGGCATTTTCACACAGGGAAGTATGCACCAGCTTCCTGGATGTGTCACTTGGAAGGGTGCCTGAAATCTCTAGAAAGAATGACGTCCAACTCCAGGGAGGCCAGGGTGACGCACAGATACCGTCATTGACAGCAGTGGCATTCGCAGAATTTCAGGTCGCCAGCTTCCCCTTGTATCCATCCCTGGTCCCTTTCCTGGGGTCGGTGCTAGGCTTGTAAGAAGCACTTAATAAATGCTTTCTCTACTTAGTTATCATAGGGATGAACAGCAGGATCAGAATTAACCCATATTTATCAAGCACCTACTGTGTGCCAGGCATTTGTGCTAAGTGCTAGATTTGATAGGAAGGGACAAAATTCTGGATTCTCTCCCCCTTTCTTTTTTGATCTGCTTATTATTTTGTATATACCCTTCCAAAGAATGTAAGCTCCCTGAAGGCAGGGACAGTTGAAGTTTTTGTATCTTTAGCAGCTAAAACAGTGTCTGGCTTAGCTGGGGTAACTAGTCAACGTATGCTGATGGATTGATTTCTACTGTTGTTGTTGCGTCATTTTTAGTCCTGTCTGGCTCTTCATGACTCCATATGGGTTTCCTTAGCAAAGACACTGGAGTAGTTTGCCATTTTACAGATGAGGAAACTGAGGCAAATAGGGTGAAGTGACCTGCCCAAAGTCACACAGTTAATAAGTGTCCCAGGATGGATTTGAACTCAGGTCTTCCATTGCACCACATACCTGCCCAATTATAATTAAATATATTTATCATTTTTTAAAAAAATAAGCTCACTGGCTCCAGATTCAGAATGTTTTTCCATATGCACTTACTGCCCCTCCATTAGGCTGGAAGCTCTCTGCAAGTAGGGATTGTTTTATTCCTCAGTGCTTTACACATTTGAATAGATGCTTGCTGACTCATTAGACTACCGAGCCCATCCATAAGGTGGTTTAGGAAAGGTAACTCCATAAACCCTAAAATACTACTGGATAGGCCCTCAGAAAGACACATGGCTCAGCTGACCTGTGGTTTGCCCAATTGTCCCTCTTCTCCTCTTTGTTACAAGGGATGGCTCTCTGGAGAGAGAGATGAAAACATATGGAAATGATAGTGATGTAAAAATAAAACTAACAAAGGAAAATGTGCCATAAGTTTAAAGGCCATTATGCAAATGGGAGCGATTATTATGATTGCCCACTGGCCAAGCTGCTGTGCCTTGCAAGGAAGGGCACAAACAGTAGAGGGAACACCTGTGCACAGAAGATCTCAAGTGGGGCCCTAGAAAAGACCTTAGAAGAAACCCTCCAGCCCAGGGCTTCCTAACCTGAGCTCAGGAACTTTTTTCAAAAATATCTTGTTCATTGTAATTTAACAGAATTGTTTCCTTTTATAATTCTAGGTGTTTTATTTTATGCGTTAAGAAAATATGATTTTGGGGGCACCTAGGTGGCGCAGTGGATAAAGCACCAGCCCTGGACTCAGGAGGACCTGAGTTCAAATCCGGCTTCAGAGATTGACACTTACTAGCTGTGTGACCCTGGGCAAGTCACTTAACCCCCATTGCCCCACAAAAAAAAAAAGAAAGAAAAAAAGAAAATATGATTTGGAGAAGAAGTTTCACTGGCTATAGCAGAGTGGCTGGCCAAGGGCTCTTGAGAACACAAGGAAAGTTGCAAATTCTCTGATCTAGACTCACCAAGTAAAGGTAAGAAGAACTGAGTCCCAGAATAATGGGCCTGACATCAGATAGCTATCTAGGGTTCCGGATCTGAACTCCTGTCTTCCTGCCTTGTCCAATACTCTACTACTTCCTTTTACAGGTGGGGGAGTGTCTATGGGTTGGAAACACTGGCAATATTAACAATCCATCCATTAGTATATACAAACTCCTTTGTCCTCCCCCTTTTTTCTTTTTTTTTTGGGGGTGGAGAGAAATGAGGGTTAAGTGACTTGCCCAGGGTCGCACAGCTAGTGTCAAGATTTGAGGCAGAATTTGAACTCAGGTCCTCCTGGATCCAGAGCCAGTGCTGTTTCCACTGTGCCACCTAGCTGCCTCCTAATTATTTATATTTTAAAGTGCCTGTACACAGAAAGGAGGAATTCTAGTAGAACTAAAAGAAATGCATCAATTCATGCCCCTGGTCCTTGTAGTCATCAGAGAGATAACCCTCTCTTCCCCCCAAGCCTTGCTTTCATTTTTCTGTATTTTCTCATATATACTATATTTTCAAAAAGTTGCACCTCTGAGGCAGCTAGATGGCGCAGTGGATAGAGCACCAGCCCTGGAGTCAGGAGGACCTGAGTTCAAATCCGGCCTCAGACACTTAACACTTACTAGCTGTGTGACCCTGGGCAAGTCACTTAACCCCAACTGCCTCACTTTAAAAAAAAAGTTGCACCTCTGCTTCCTGCTCCATGCATAAAATACTTACAATTACTGAAGTAGTGACTAAGTATGTGATGGCAAAAATGTTACAGTTCCCCTAAATTGAGCTGCTTTAAGGGGGTGGGGGGGAGAGGAGAAAACACCACTTCAATCTCCACTTAGGCTTTCTTCAGGATTCCTGCTCTCTTACTGACCCACACTCTTGGCAGTATTTCCCCAAACAAGGCAGGTAATTCATCACCACATGCTAGACAGTTACAAGTACTAACAAGCTCGAGCCTTCCCATGGCTTCCTTCCAAGGTGCCAGCCCAGCAGTGGTTTGTCTTGTGATCTTAGTTGAGGCCACACCATTGTTGTGATAAAACATCGTGGTAGAACCGTTCTGAATGAGCCCAGAAAAGGTGTCTGCACCTGAGCCAGAGACAGAGGGACACAAGAGAGATAGGCTGAAGGTCCTAGACATTGGGCAACTAGGAATCTCAAGGGGCAGCAGCAACAAGAGAATCTGCAGAGGTGGAGTGGAAAAAACATGGCACTAGGAGTCAGAAGTACCTGGGTTCGAGTCCCAATTGACACTAAATAGCTGTGACCTTGAGCAGGTCACAGCTCTGGGCCTCAATTTCCTCATCTCCTAAAAAAATGGGGGGCAGCTAGGTGGCACAGTGGCTATAGCACTGGCCCTAAATTCAGGAGGACCTGAGTTCAAATCTGGCCTCAAACACTTGATACTTACTAGCTGTGTGACCCTGGGCAAGTCACTTAACCCCAACTGCCTCACTTTAAAAAAAAAATGGGTTGTAGGGGCAGCTAGGTGGCACAGTGAATAAAGCACTGGCCCTGGATTCAGGAGGACCTGAGTTCAAAAAAAAAGGTGGGGGGGTGAACCAGAACAATAATAATAGTTGGCATTTGTGTAATGCTCTGACATTTGCAGGACACTTTATGTGATTTGATTTGACAGAGGACCACAGAAGCCCCTTCCAGCTATTGAATCAGCTTTGTCACAGAACCCCTTTATATGCTAAAAAAAAAAATGAAGATTCCCAGAAAGTTTTGTTTTTGTTTACATAGTTATCTATTAAGGTTTACCATATTAGAAATTAAAAGGGGGCAGCTAGGTGGCACAGTGGATAAAGCACTGGCCCTGGATTCAGGAGGACCTGAGTTCAAATCTAGCCTCAGACACTTGACACTTACTAGCTGTGTGACCCTGGGCAAGTCATTTAAACTTCACTGCCGTGCCAAAAAAGAAAAGAAATTAAAAGGCCTTTGCATTATTGTGAAAAATAGTTTTGACCTTGCAAACCCCTGTCAGGGTCGAGGCCCCTCAGTGGTCCCTGAACCATTCTCTGTGTACCAATGGACTAAGTAATCTCTAAAGTCCCTTCTGCCTCTACCAATTTTGAGTCTGTAACAAATTTAGCCAGAAAGAGAGTGACATTGATCAATTAATATGAGAATAGCACCATAGCATGCAAGAGAGGGATGGATTTAAAGTCAGAAAATCTGAATGTAAAACGTAGCTCGGAATCAGTTCATCTCCCTGGGCCTCAGTCTCTTCGTCTGTAAAAGATGGATGATAGACATCGTTATGTGTTTTTTCTTTCTTTTTCTTTCTTTCTGCAGGGCAATTGGGGTTAAGTGACTTGCCCAGGGTCACACAGCTAGTAAGTGTTAAGTGTCTGAGGTCGGATTTGAACTCAGGTCCTCCTGAATCCAGGGTCAGCGCTCTATCCACTGCGCCACCTAGCTGCCCCGTATGTGTGTTTTTTAATACTGTGATTATGGGGCTCAGGGGAGATTGTGTCTATAAACTTCTCTGTAACTTCTTAAAAGAACTAAATACACGACATCATCATCGTCATTATTTTTATCGTAAGCTCTCAGATATGTGACCGACTCAAAACTTGTAGCAATGACCAGATACTACTGTAGCCTGAGCTGTTCCACATGAGCCAAGTACACCCTAAGACCTGACGCCTCTGCTGACCAATCTAGTCCAGGAGTGACAGCATCGGCTGCCTGAGAGGTACAGCATCAGGTCCCCATGACCATCCACAACTAGCTGGGGTGGAAACGGAACCCAAGATTTCCGAAGTCCAAATTCAACCCTCTTCTCCATTAAACTGGGAGCTGGAGGCTTAACAGAAGGTGGAATTTGTTTCAGACGCTTTCATTGCCAAGTCAGTTTCTAAATCAATTGCAAGGAAAACTAAATGTTCACTCTGTGACCTTAAAATGTGATCTATTCCAGAAACGTCGACACAGAACTCTGTGCTCCCTTTCCCATTCTGCCCAAAAAACTTGGGGGTTATCTTCCCCAAAAAAGGATAAACTGCAACTCCAAATGAATAGTTATCTCCTGGAGAAGAGAGATACAGAGTAATCCCTTAAGAGGGTTATGGTCAGAGGGCATTTTCCCACAGAAACAATGTAGCAAAGTGTCATTTGGTTCCCAGGCTAGCCCAGGGAAACCTTTTTTAACCTATGTAACAACAGTATTCTTTGGGAGATACCTTTTCCCACACCCACAGTGGCCCCAGCAGGGGGAGGGTAATATTTACCCTATAATAACACCCTACCTCCCAGGGCTGTTCTGAGAGGAAATGAGATAAGAGCAAAATAACTTTGAAAGCGAAAACCACTCTCTAAATGGAAGTTCTTATTCCCACATCAGCAGTGATTTCTGGCCAGCCTCTCTTGTGCCACAAGTTACAGGTTAGCTCTCATTCACCTAAAGGATGTAGCTAGTTATGATGATTGACTACAATGTCAAAACGTATGGTACCTACTCTGCTGGGCTATTGTGAAGAAAATTCTCTGTCAAGTTCAAGGTACTATATAAAAATTATGATAAACAGGATGCTATCAGAAAAACCTGGAATGACCCACGTGAACTGAAGCAGAGAGAAATGTACTATATACAAAATAACAGCATTAGTGTAAGATGATCTGCTGGGAAGCACGTGGTTATTTTCAGCAAGGCAATGATCCAATATAACTCTGAAGAACTTATGAAAATTGCAGTCCATCTACAGAGAAAGAACTGATGGTATCTGAAAACAGACTGAAACACTTTTGGGGGGGATAATTCCTTAATCTGAAGTTTTGTTTTTATCTGTTTTCTCTCACAACCTAGCTAATGTAGAATTGTTTTCCATGACTACTCATGTGAAATTTATATTGAATTGTTTGAGTTCACCGGAAGGAAGGAGAAGTTGGAACACAAAGTTTTAAAAAAATGATGTCAAAATGTAATTGGGGGGCAGCTAGATGGCGCAGTGGATAGAGCACTGGCCCTGAATTCAGGAGTACCTGAGCTCAAATCCGGCCTCAGACACTTAACACTTACTAGCTGTGTGACCCTGGGCAAGTCATTTAACCCCAATTGCCCCTCAAAAAAACAAAAAAAAAGAAAAAATGTAATTGGGAAATGTTTAACAAAATAAAGGGGCAGCTAGGTGGCACAGTGGATAAAGCTCCATCTCTGAATTCAGGAGGACCTGAATTCAAATCTGGCCTCAGACACTTGACACTTACTAGCTGTGTGACCCTGGGCAAGTCACTTAACCCCCAATGCCCCGCAAAAAAAAAATAATAATAATACAACATAAGGATGTAGCTATTTAATTTTTTTTGTGGGGGGCAATGAGGGTTAAGTCACTTGCCCAAGGTCACACAGATAGTGTCAAGTGTCTGAGGCCACATTTGAACTCAGGTCCTCCTGAATCCAGGGCCGGTGTTTTATCCACTGTGCCACCTAGCTGCCCTAACTATTTAATTCTAAAGAGAATTCTCAAAACAAAAATCCAACCTCACTGGCTAAAAGTTTATCTCAAATGAAGTCACATGGCTACAAATGACCTGAGTCAAAAGACCAAGAAATTCTCAATTTAATTTTGAGACTATCTATGGCAAGAAGACTCCAAATTGGAATTGTCCTGACATCAATTCACAAGCTCAAAGACACAGACAAAAAATAAAACAATCCCTGCCCTCATGTCAGTTACATGCCATGAGAGAAAACATGGACAAATCAATCAACTGAATAGTGTGTGAAACACCTACTATGTGCAGACTGCTGGGTGTTGGGGAGAACCTACTATGTGCAGGCTGGGTGTTGGGGACTGCCAAATGAGGCAGTCCCTGCCTTCAGGGAGCCTACAGTCTATAAGGGGAGACAGACAGCACATACATATTAATCAATCAGTGCTAGGGAGGCAAAGAAAAAGAAAAAATTAGTGCCTGCCCTCAAGGAACTTACACTGTACTATGGAGAAATAACTCATACACAGGTTATTAATTTCAACAGGAAAAGGACATTAACTAAAAAGAAACACAGGAAGCCCTCTGTGAATATCTGTCATCCAGTTCTGTTCCCTTGTAGCATTTCAAAAGGTCAGGTGAATTATAAAACAAGGTTAATGATTCAGAGGCCAAGGAGTCCAATGCTGTGATTCCTTCCTCCCTCCCTCCACCCATCCACTCCCCTTCAGGTGATAGGGCCCCGACTACTTTTTAAATGCTCAGATAAAACTCATGATCACATTTCCATTAAGTGCTCTGGTATGAGGGGGATGTCTACCATAACAGTAATTCTGTGCCTGGCCCACAACCTAGATACTCAATAAAAGATTGGTAATTGACTGAATGCTCACATCTCAAGGAAAACATAACCATGCCACCGCCCCCCTAGCTGGTGACATTTGGGGAAAACAACGCGGCCCCCCCCCCCCCACAGGAAGGAAAGATCTGAAATCTTAGTCTCTATAAAAGTCCCAGTGTGGAACCTCCATCCACTGGAGCAGATCAGCCACTCCCTGATAACTTTCCACCCTTAAAAAGATACCTAGGGACACAAAGACTTTAAGTGACTTGATCACATGGTTAAGTGTTCTATATCAATTATCTTCTCATTGGAACCTCAAAACAGCCAGGTCATTGAGGAAGGTTGGTTTTATGTTTTTGTCTTTGTAGCTACATCCCCTGTCATACAGTAGGTACTTGATAAATGTGTATGAACGCTTGTTGACTGAGTATCTGATTAATTGTTCACATCCACACACAGTTTTCAACTCCTTTTATTTGTGGTCTTCCACTTTTAGAATGGAAGCTCCTTGAAGGCAGGGACTGGATTTGTTTGCATTTGTGTTGTGAGTTTAGTACAGTGTCTGACACATAATATAATAACAATAATAACTCGCTAACATTTACATAGCATTTACTATGTGCCAGGCACTATGCTAAGCGCTTTACAATTATTATCTCATTTGATCCTCACAATTTTGGGAGAGAGAGCAACTAGGTGGTGAAGTGAATAGAGCACCAGCCCTGGGGTCCAGAGGACTTGAATTCAAATTCAGCCTCAGACACTTATTAGCTGTGTGACCCTGGGCAAGTCACTTAACCCCATTTGCCTCCCCCCAAAAATAAAACAAACCTGGGAGGTAGGTGCTCTTATTTTACAAATGAAGAAACTGAGGCAGACAAATGTGAAGTGACTTGCCCAGGGTCACACAGCTACTAAGTTTCTGAGGCTGGATTTGAACTCAGGAGTCTTCCTGACTCCAAGGCCCAACACTCCATCCACTGGCACCACCTAGCTTACAATCAAATACACAGGACTGCAAAGGAAAACAAAGGTTAATGAAATGAAGATGTTCTTCCTGACTCCAGGCTCAGCTCATCCACTATAACCACCAAGTGAAAGTAGAATCTGAATGCGGGTTCTAGGCCTGCAAGGTTTATCACTTGTTCTAGACCACACTGGTCCTTGACTCCAAATCGGGGGAACTCCTTCCACTACATCCAAGGACTGAATCCTCCTCCCGTAGACGAGACTTCTAAAGCACCATGACTCAGCACTGTATAAAAAGCAGGAAACAGAGCCCTTCTCCCCACCTTTTTTTTAAACCTGTCACTTGGAATCCCTGATGAGAGAAGCCAAACCAATCCAGTGTCAGGTTTACTAATGGGCCTGGTGACCATGGATCATTTCAAGCCTGGGCTGCCATTCCTGAGAGTCTTGTAATCTCTCTCCTAAACCATCACCCCAACCACAAACACCTACCACCACATAGTTATCTCACAATCAATAGGCATTTAAGTTGCCAAGGAAAAAAAGACAATAAGAAGACTACCTTCCAGGACTAAAAGGACTTTGAAAATAAGAGCAAGATGAGATTTTGTAATCTGGGCGTCCTCACCTCTTGTGCAGTAACAAGGGAGGCCAAGGAGTACAAAGGGGAGGGCAGGAGTTGCAATGGGAGCCCCTGGGTTTGATTCCGCTTTGCCAATTACTAGCTGTGGGATTTAGGGGACCAGAGAGGCCTCCAGTAATGATTTCCTATTTATCCCATACGTAGCTCGCTTTGTATGTATGTATGTGTCTGCATGTTGTCTTCCACATTAGATTGTTAGCTCCTTACGAGCAGGGACTATTTTTTGTTTTGCCTCTTTTTGTATCCCCAACACTTAAGACAGTGCCTGGCCCATCGTAGGCATTTAATAACTGTTTATTAATGGATCAGATCATTCTCTGAAGTCTATTACATCAAAGTGTGTCCCAAATATCTTCTATTTAAGACATAGAGTCTTGGCTTCTGATTGAAAAGTTGAGCATAGAACTGTGGCCGCATTTCACAAACATCAGCTGAAGGAAATGGGGGTATTATGTCTGGAAGATTGGGGGTGGTTGATGTGCTACATAAAGCCAAACATTTGAAAGACTGCCCTACACAAGAGGTATGAGATTTGTTCAGGCAAGGAATAAGTGAGGCGGCCTTAATCAAGCTTTAATTTGTGCCAGGCACTAGGCTAACCTCTAGAAATACGAGACCAGACCAAACAAAGCACAGACAGACCACATCACAGCCTTCAGGATCTTACATTCCAGAGCATACCTATGAGGGGTGCAGGGGCCAGGCAGGGGTATTCTGGCTTGAAAGTTGTGAGGACGACGGCAGAACTCTGGGGAGACCAACCCCCTTTCTAGTGGCAATGGCAGAGTTTTGGTTGTGTGTTTCAGAGAGACCTAGCCTTGAATCCCTGAAATCCTGGGTTCAAAGTCTCACTCCTGACTGCGCAAGTTCCTTGACCTCTAATGGGTTCCTTGAGAGCAGGAATGAACGGGTTTCTTTGTTTCTGCATGCACTTAGCCCTGTGCCTGACATATTTCTTTGTTGTTCAGTCATTTTTGTAACTTCTTTTGGGCTTCTCTTAGCAAAGATACTGGAGTGGTTTGCCATGTCTTTCTCCAGCTCATTTTACAGATGAGGAAACTGAGGCAAACAGGGTGAAGGGACTTGCGCAGGGTCACACACCCAGTAAGGGTCTAGGCCTGATTTGAACTCGGGAAGACTACAGGCCAGCCCAGCACTCTATCCACTATGGTGCCACCGAGCTGGACTGGGGCAAGTTACAAGGAAGCAAATTTCAGGCTCACATCAGGAAGGATTTCCTACCCGTTGGAGCTGTCCAAAATTAGGGAACGTGGCCTTGGAGGGACCTATCCATTATGAGGCCTTGGAGGGACCTATCCATTATGAGAGCTACCAAACACAGGTCCATTTACTAAGAGGAATTCTGTCCAGATTAGAAAAAGATCCCTTTCAACCCCAAGATTCATGGCAGTTAAAAAGAAAGGGAAGGGGGCAGCTAGATGGCGCAGTGGATAGAGCACCGGCCCTGGATTCAGAAGTACCTGAGTTCAAATCCGGCCTCAGACACTTAACACTTACTAGCTGTGTGACCCTGGGCAAGTCACTTAACCCCAATTGCCCCGCAAAAAAAAAAAAAAAAAAAGAAAGGGAAGGGGCAGCTAGGTGGTGTAGTCGATAAGGCACCGGCCCTGGATTCAGGAGTACCTGAGTTCAAATCCGGCCTCAGACACTTAACTAGCTGTGTGACCCTGGGCAAGTCACTTAACGCTCATTGCCCCGCAAAAAAAAGAAAGAAAGAAAGGAAAAAAAACCAATGTGAGGTCTCAGGACTATGGACTCCAGGCCTGTCCTTTGAGAATCCATATTCAAATCCCAGCTCTGAGAGAACGAGCCTCCTCACTTGTAAGGGCTGGCCTCAGTCTTCTCTAAAACTCCTTCCATAAATTAATGAGTTAAAATACAATGTTAAAAAGCCTCCTTCTGCTCTAAAATCTCTGATCCAACCATTCTAGCCGTTTGGACCCTCGACTCTGCATTCTGTTAGACCTCAGACTTGTCACTACACCCCAGCCAATCTTATTAACAATCCACTTTATAGCAGATACTTTCTTTAAGAAAGCCAGTGGGGGGGCAGCTAGGTGGCGCAGTGGATAGAGCACGGGGAGGACCTGAGTTCAAATCTGACCTCAGACACTTAACACTTACTAGCTATGTGACCCTGGGCAAGTCACTTAACCCCAACTGCCTCACTAAAAAAAAAAAAAAAAGAAAGAAAGGCAGTGGGGTACAGCCTCAGAATCAAAAAGGCCTGTGTTCCAGTCCTGCCTTTGATACCTAACTGTCTGGGCAAGTCACTTCACCTCTTAAGCTGCCCCCTGGCAACCTGGAGAATGTAAACTGTAGAGAAGGTACCAACCTACGTTAGTAAAAAGAGTTCCTTCTATCAGTGAAATCTCAGATCCATTCCCTGTCCCTTTTCCTATAACTGCTTTCTTCGAACCAAGATGCCTCTGTGACCTTATCCATTTTTTTTTTCCCATGGGGCAATGATGGTTAAGTAAGCTAGTAAGTGCCCAGTGTCTGAGGCCGGATTAACTACTTTCTTTTAGTCCACTTTTCCGGAAAAGATTTGGCCCTGATTAGGGCCAAAAGCAACCTGGAAAGTCTTTACAGACCACTCATAATCTCCTTGTAAGGCTGGGTGGTGAAGTGGATAGAGCACTGGGCTTGAAATCAGGAAGACTCATCTTCATGAGTTCAAATCCTGCCTCAGACACTTAATAGTTGTGTGACCCAGGGCAAGTCACTTCACCCTGTTTGCCTCAGTTTCCTCATCTGTAAAATGAGCAGGAGAAAGAAATGGCCAACCACTCCAGTAGCTTTGCCAAGAAAACCCCAAATGGGCTCACAAAAGGTTCCTTCCAGCTCTAGGAGGCTTAAATATACACATACATAGTTTTATATACATACATATACACATACAACAAAAGCAATTCCCTCAATCTTATCTCTCCTTTGATTTTTTTTTTTGGAGGTGGGGGGAGGACATACTTTTGACCTTAAAATTAGCAGCTCACTCTTTAATTTACTCTTTTTATTTGAAAATAACAAAAGCAAAAACCATACCTAGTTGGGGGGGGGGAGCCTTTTCATTGGGGTTTAATGAATCAGTGGGAGTGTTAATCTGCTCGCACCAACTAAGTGCTTACTGCCTGCCAAGCACTGTGCTAAGGGTGAACAAGTTATGCCAGAAACATCCCTGGACTTTGGGTCCTCCATAGCTTGAGGGTGATTTATTATTGCCTGTGTGATTTGAGGCCCCATCACTTCACCACCCATCCTGTGTCTCAGGCTTCCAGATCTGCAAAAGGAGATCTCCTGGTCTGTCGCCCTCGAGACCCATGTCCAGCTCTAAATTCTATGCTCAGTGATTCCAAGGAGTTTAAATGGCTCAAATGAACCTGGTTCCCACGCTCTTAAGTCAGTGTGACTTCCTACTGATGTTCTGAATCAAACAGGAGATGAAAAGAATTCTAGGCAGATCAAAAGCAAGTCTTGACTTCATACACAAACATTTAAGACCAAGCTAAGGATGATTATTCGATTAATCAGAGGATTAGAAGTTTTACTGGAGAGGAAAGCGGGGTCCAGAAGTTAAATGATTTGTGTGGGCAGGCAGCAGGATCCAAACCCAGACCTTCTGGACTTGAGGTCTACCACAATCTACTACCCCATGTGTCTCAAAAGGGAAGGGAAAATCCATTGGTCTGTGGCAAAAAGCCCTATGGTCAAGAAAAAAGGATTAAGAAGACAAAGGATGCTTGATTTAGAGCAGGAACGTTCTTGAGCAGTGGCTGGTCCTTCCAGCCTCCTTAGTTTTCCGGATCAGCACATTAAGGCCCATTGTTGTTCATCCTTCATTCAGGAAAAGTTTAAGAGACTGCCCAGGGCCACACCAGTAGTGACAGAGATGGGATCCAAGCCCCAAATCAGCAGTTTCCACAATCCCACATACTTCCCATCCCTTAAAACAGTTACAGAAATAACAGTATTAATAGAGAAAAATACATAGACATTTTAGACAGGTACACAGGGCTTGCTGTGAGGGTTCAGGGGGAAAACATCATGATGTCCAACAACTTAAGCCAATAAGCACTATCATACAGCCAGTCGGACAACAAGCATTTATTACCCCCTTAAAATGTTCAGGGTCCTGTGCTAAGCAATAGGGACAGAAAGAGAGGACTCACTCACGAGTTGCTAAATATATAATCCTATACAAGCACAGTAAGGAAGCAGACCCTGCCCCTCAGGCATTCTACTCTAATATAGATCTAATTCATAGGTTAGAGCCTATGGGACCTCAGAGGTCATCTGGCCCAACTCCCTTACTGTCCAGATTATTTTATAGGAAACTAGGGCACACAGAAGGAAGTAACTTAGATAAGGGGATCAGACACTCATAACTTGTAAAGAGGATCATATGCTCCTAGACAGAGCTAGAAGGAACCTCATAGGCCATCCCATCTAAGCCCAAGGAAACTGAGGTTCAGAGAGGTTAAGGGACCTAAAATTACAAAAGCAGTAAGCACTGGTGGTAAAATTTGAACCCAAGTCCTCTGACTACAATTTATCACGCTCCCTTCCTCCTTGGTCCCATGTTATACCGGTGATTCTTGGGGTTACTGAAAACCCTTCTGTCCCTTACTGTAGAACCCTGGACAAAGCTGGGAAGGACTTCTGAGTTCATCTAGCTCAGGAATTCTTAACCGGAGGTATATGAGCAGATTTGTTTCATTTCTAATTCTATGCATTTTATTTTATGTATTTTTTTAATCCCTTTCCTGAGAGGGGGTCCGTGACTAAAAACCAAACAGGAAAAAAAAAGGATAAAAAAAAAACCAACCTCCTGATCTGGTGCAATCCTCTCATCTTACAGATTTTAAGGAGGCTGAGCCCAGGCCCAGAAAAGTTGAGTAAATTGTTCCAGGTCACAGAGAGTAATTTACTGGAGTGGTATTTTGAGCATGACCCCCTGAATCCAAAGCTAGGATTTTCCATAGTGTCTTAACTCTTTCCTAACCCACTTGCCAGTCGACTCCCAGTTCTAGGCTCATTCCTTTGTTCTGGGTCTCTAAAAAAAGTACAAGTGTCCCTCTCAGTTTGGGGTGGTGGTGGTTTTTTTTTTTTCCTTTTTTCTAAGCCCAGAGATCTTAGGCTGCAAAATGAAACCTGTACCTGTTAGCTGAAAGGTTTAACCCTGTGAGTCTTGGTGCTCCCCGCCGGCAAAGGGGCCAGTCCGAGGGAAATTTTAGTAGTTAAAGCTACTTGGGGTGTAGGGTTGCTTCTTCCCCTACAGAACTAGGGACACCTGGCTTCTCTTTAAAGCAGCTTTGCCTGGCCACTAACTTCAAGATTTACTGGAGCCCTGAATGAACGGACATGGACATTAAATATTAGCACCAAAGCCACCTCCTCCCCCACCCCCTTCCCATCCGCTCCTCTGAGCTGTAGGAAAGGGGCAGCCATAATCCTGGGAACATCTAAACCTTAAAATGCTGGGTTTAGAAGCTCCCTAAATTGCATGCTCCAAGGGATCCAGTAAAAAAAAAAAAAACACTCCACCACATGAGTTTATTCTTTAAATCCAGAAATGGGGGAGGGGTGCAGTCCTGGCCAGGAGGCGGGAAAAGACTAAAGTCTAACCTCCTTAGATCTCTTCCTCTTCCCTCACCAGGCACCCCAGCATCCCCACCCCACGGCTTGACTGCTCTACTCACCTCACTTTTTGTAGCAGGGGGATTGCAGCTATCTGCCATGCCCCCACGCAGATTATTTCTTCCTCCTCGGCTACCACCAGCTCCCTCCCGGCAGGCTCTGGGCTACCGAGGGGCCTGATGGGAAACTGATTTCTTCAAAGGGCTTTGCAGTTTTCCCCCATCACCCGGCTCAAGGCTGGTCCCGCCCTACCCAAGGCCTTTGGGGCCAGGATTTTTTTTTAAATCGAAAAGAAAATTCTCAGCCCTTAGCTTTAACAGATGGGTTTCAGACCACTGAATGTTTAACTGTGTGAACAAATCCATGTTTCCTGATTTTCATTTCCACTGCTTTCTTTCTATTACCCCCACCTCCTTAATCCTTGATACAAAGTCACGTTTCCTGAACGAAACTGGAAGTTCACATTTATGGAGCAGGGAAATTACTATATTTTGCTGCAAGCCATAGGGAAAAAAATTAAGCTTATTTTTAAAAAATGAAAGTCTTTTTACATCCTCATTTCAGAAGAGGGAGGGAAGTCTAGCAGCCCAATCAGCTGACTGACAGTTTTTAGGCACACATTTTTCGGTACAAGCATCAAGAGAACCTGTCTTGGTAGACAAACGTCTCCAAGAGGGAGGTTTGTTTCCTGAGTGAAATTCACTCAAATCTGACCCAGGCACAGCTGACAAAGGGGGTGGGGCTGGGTTCAGGTGGCCGGACTCCGGGTTTCCTACCTTCAGCTGTCCATAGAGACTCTTACGGTTCCGGGTTCACCAGCCAGGAGGGCTGTTGTCTGGGTGAGGTTAATTCCACCTCAGCTCCTTGGAGGATCGGACCATCTCCTAGCGCAGAAAAGTCAGAAAGCCAGAAGTTCCGTGGCTTTCCTTTAAGAAGCCAGCAAGCAGGCCAGGGGGAGGGGCTTGGGTCTATAGTGACTCTCCTTCCCTCCTCCGTGGGTGACCTTCCGTAACATAACCCAGGGATTTATAACACAGCAATGCCTGGGGTTATAGGATACCGGTGACTCAGGCAGCTAGTAAACGTGAATTTCAACCTTTGTGCCAAAAGCTCCCTTAACCCTTCCCCCTAATAAACCCCCGCCCCAGGACTGAGACCAAGATTTCTGAGCAGTTAAACATTAAGTGTCAGAAGGCAGGAGGGAAAGATAGCAGAGTTCTGATCATGGGCTGAGACCATCCAAAGTTTTAAATTGGGAAGAAATTCATTTTCCTTTCTGAGTTCTGTCTCCATACCCCAAATACCATTCAACAAAACCTAGGAATAAGAAACTTGAGCGTCCGCTATCAAAGTGTTCCTGACCTAGAACAGAGGTGGGACTTTGGACTTTGTGGCAAAAGCAGAAATCTGATGAAGGGTGTTCCTTTGAAACATGAAACCACATGTTAAATAAAGAATACTTCATACCTTCAGGGCACTTCCATCTCAGGAATTTAATAATAATAATAATAATAGTATTTACATAGTGAGTAAGCATTTTCCTTACAAGCGGTCCCATTCTACAGAAAGGAAAGCTGAGGTTCTGATAGGGTAAGCAACTGCCTCAAATACCTTGAAATGGAAGATCCCAAATTTAGAGCCGGAAAGGGCCAAAAAGGTCATTCGGACCAACCTCATCCTTTTACAGATGTGGAAACTGAGGCTGATTGGTGAGGCAACCTACTAGTGGGCAAGGACTGGAACCCGGGGCCTCCAGCTCCGATCTCAGCACCCATTCATCCTCAAGGTTCTCAGGTGAGAACAAAAGGACCGAACAGCCCCTTCCTTGCCCGGAGAGGCTCTTGGGTCACCTAGCCGTCGTGCCACTTTCGAATGAGACGGTAACTACTAATCCTGCTTTACAGACGGGTAAACTCCAATGGGGCCATCCACCCTGAATCAAAGCAAACGACAGATTGCTCTAAGGAATGCCTTAAAATCAGTCTCTAAACACAAAGTCAACAACCTATGGGAGTCATCCTAGACCAGTCCAGAGATTTGTCACCAGCCAGTTGGCGTAACAATATAATTTAGATAAAAAACCCGTATGTGCTGGATCTCCCTTAAACCTCACAACAGCCCTAAGAAGGAGGTGCTATTATTATCCAGATGAGGAAAGAGGAAGCCAGGAGTCCCACACAGCGCCAAGATTCAAACGCAGCTCTTTCTGGATGTCCTATTCAATCCACGGTCTCCAACACAGGAGAAGGGGGGAGGCCCCCTTCAGACACACTCCCAAGAGAAGGGGGCGGTTATTTCATCCGTGTCTTACCCTCTCACACTGTACCATGGCTCCAACAGGTGGGCAACACTGTGTGAACAGTATCTCCCCCCAGTCCAAGCACGGCTGGCCAACTCTCCTCCTACCTAACCCAGAGTATGCTTAGGCTTAGCCTTGAGTCGTGTCAAGCAACCCCATCCAAGACAAGACGTGGGTGAGAGACCAGGTCAGAAGACCCTACATGGCAGTGCTCAGAGAGGGGGAAGAAGAAGGCGGGCAAGGTCTTACCCTTACAGGGGTGCGATCAGCCTGTCTCTTCATCCGAGGTCCTGGGTTTCCACTCTCCCCAGGCCGGTCTAACTGCAGCAAGTTTCCCCGAGTAACTTTAAGCTTCCAGAAACCACTCCCTCCTTTTCTCTACTGGCAAAAAGCCAGTGTCAGAATGACAAAGCAGAAAATTTAGCCTTCTCATATACAAAGCAGGCTGATCGCCTGGAATCTCGTGAATATGCGAGAGAGCCTGAAATCTGCTGGGGGGGGGGGGGCCATACGCACACACAACCTCCCCCCCCCCCGCCTCTGCCCCCCAACTCCCCCTACAAAGACCCCTTCCCCAAAGTAGGGGAGAGGGACCCAGGACCAACACCAACACCAACAGAGCTAGATCATGCCCTTAGGCACAGTTCTCTAGTCAGTTTTTTTAGGCAATTCAGGGTTCCCCCCTGGGGAACGGGGTGGGGGGTGGTGGGACTGAGAGCTAGACGGATATAAATTGCCCACCTCATCCCAACACCCGACTTCCTTTCCCTTCCCACCCTGAAGGTTGATTCCTAATACTGAGGGTAGGGAGGAGAGTGGAGGGGGGTGAGGGAAATCTAACTCCTGATCACCTTGAGAGAAGCAGGGGAGAGAGATAAAAGCCGGCAACAGGAGCCACAGCCTAGGGGAAGCTGCCTCTCACCCGGGAATGTGCCCTGCCTGGA
Organism: Dromiciops gliroides; assembly: GCF_019393635.1. NCBI lineage: Eukaryota > Metazoa > Chordata > Mammalia > Microbiotheria > Microbiotheriidae > Dromiciops > Dromiciops gliroides. Next base: position 281,137,654 of record NC_057865.1, on the reverse strand, counting down.
CTTGACCAGTCGATTGTAGCCCTGAGCACCAAGCACGGAAGCCTGGCACTAGGCAGCAGGGTTGGGTGCCTACCAGAAATAACAGGGATCCAGGACCTCAGGTGTCCCCACAGGACCACGGAAAGGCCCTAGGTGGCCTACAACGTGTCCTTGGGAATCAGAGTGCTCCTGTGACTTCACCTGCATAAATGATACTGCTTGCCTTCTTGGGGGTAGTGCATAGTCAGGAGTGAAGGAGAGAATTTGGAACTCAACATTTCGAAAAATGGACATTAAAATGTTTTTAAATGTCATTGGGAAATATTTAATGAGATAAGTTTTGGGGGGTTTTTGGTTTTGTTTTGTTTTGGTTTTTTGCGGGGCAATGAGGGTTAAGTGACTTGCCCAGGGTCACAAAGCTAGTAAGTGTCAACTGTCTGAGGTCGGATTTAAACTTGGGTCCTCCTGAATCCAAGGCCAGTGCTTTATCTACTGCGCCACCTAGCTGCCGAGATAAAAAATTTTTTTAAAGATTTATTCATGTTTGAAAAGTAGCATGAGGGGCAGACACTTGACACTTAATAGCTGTGTGACCCTGGACAAGTCACTTAACCCTCATTACCCCTCAAAAACAAAAACAAAAACAAACAAAGAAAAGTAGCAGGAATCACATCACTGAGAAAGAAGTGGGTGGTCTGTGTGGGAGGGTGAAGGATGCTGGATCTCAGAATTTAAAATGGCAGGTGACCCAAAGGACAATGGCCCAATGAAAAAAAGTCTGGAGACTGAGGGTCTGGGTTCAAATCTTGCTTTGACATTTACTAGCTATGGAACCTTGGGTAAGTCCCTTTAACTTGTGTGGACTTCAATTTCCTCATCTGCAAAACTGGGGGGAGGCAGGGGCGAGGATGGGCCTAAATGACCTCTCCAGTAGTGCCCACCTCTAGGAGGACAGTTATAGATAGAATATTGCCACACAGGACTAGGACACAGTAACTATTCACAATTATATACAGCATTGTCAGGTTTATTGTATGCAAGAATGGCCATGAAGGATTAGTGAAGGATTTTTTTTTATTCTTTTTTTTGGGGGGGGGCGGGCGGTGTCGGCAGAATAATGAGGGTTAAGTGACTTGCCCAGGGTCACACAGCTAGTAAGTGTCAAGTGTCTGAGGTCGGATTTGAACTCAGGTCCTCCTGAATCCAGGGCTGGTGCTTTATCCACTGTGCCACCTAGAGGCCACAAGGAATTTTTTTTTTAAAACAATGAAGTTTTACTATGTGCCAAAAGAAAGATTCAGATAGTCCCAGCTTCCAAAGAACCAACATTCTTATTTGGGAGAAAACAACACATAAACCCATCCCATAGCATGTAAAAACTTACTTAGGAGCCGGGAGCCAGAGGAAGAATCTGGGCTGTCCCTGAACACTTGACGACATGTAAGTCTTCCTTCTCACTCAGCCTATTGGGAATCCTCTAAATACAGCTTGATCTGTAACCTGATGTCATTTACCTATAGAGTCTGAGGAGGGTTTTTCCCTCCTTAGGGAATGTATGAAATTAGGACTTTGTTTAACCAAGTTTGTTCCACTTCTTTTTTTTTTTTTTTTTTTGCGGGGCAATGGGGGTTAAGTGACTTGCCCAGGGTCACACAGCTAGTAAGTGCTAAGTGTCTGAGGCCGGATTGTTCCGCTTTTATGACACTGAAGGAGGTGCACTGGACTATGGGTCTGTCTTCTATTTAACTTTGATGCCCTAAGTGTAATGTATAGGATTGCAATATGTAACCATGATTGCTCTGTCACTCTGACATAATTTTTTTTTCTGTAAGAAGCCCTGTTAGAGGGGCAGCTAAGTGGTGCAGTGCATAAAGCACTGGCCCTGGATTCAGGAGGACCTGAGTTCAAATCCAGCTTCAGATACTTGATGTTTACTAGCTGTGTGACCTTGGGCAAGTCACTTAACCCTCATTGCCCTGGGGGGGTGGGGGAGCCCTATTAGAATCCTAATGATGATGGTTCAGGCTTTCTCTGAGGCCCAAACAAAATAATAAAGGTTTTTAACCTCCATCATTTCTACATTGTGGTATACATAGATGCATATAGGCATATATCTGCATATACATACATACACATAGGCATACACATATATATGCACATGTACGTGTGTGTGTGTGTGTGTGTGTGTGTGTGTGTGTGTGTGTGTGTGGAGCAGTTACCCACCATAAAAACTCAGGGAGGAGATATTTCTCTCATAACACCACCAGTAGCATTCTAGGAGAATTCTAAAATGCATCTGGGATTCTGGGTAGATCCTCTAAGAAGGACTGATGGGAGGGGGTGAACACTAGGAAAAGAAGGTGTGGATGGAGTGCACTCTGCGCTGATGAAGCAAATATCCACCACAATTGGATCACAGACCTGTCAAATGCATTAAATGACTGAAATATTTATACAACTATTTAAAAATTTCAAAGCACTTTGCAAAACTCAATAGAATCAGCTGAAGCACCAGTGTTATCTGGAACTAAGCTCACAGTCTGGTGAGAGGGCTGAGCCCTGGGCAGGGGGGAGACTACAGGGGTCTATGCTGGTGCTGAGGCAGAACTTGGGTTTTTCACCCCTGCTGGAAACTAGGAGGTAGGCTCGAGTGGAAGTGGGGGGGGGGCCCACAGGCTTGTCTGAGCTAACAACCACAACTCACAAAGCTGGTTGATTAGCAAGTTGGTCTGGGGTCATCTAAGGACCAGGGAACAGGCCGGGCGAGGGAAGAACCTGATCCTCCTTAAATTGTACCACCTGGGACTTCTTAAGCTTGGGATACTGCAGCCTGAAAACAGGAGCTAAAAGTCAAGTAAAAGAAAGGCGAGATGAGCCAACAGAGAAAGGTGAGGACCATAGAAAGTTTCTTCAGTAACAAGGAAGACCAAGGGGCACCCTCAGAGGAAGATGCCAACATCAGGGCCCCTATATCTAAAGCTTCCAAGAAAAATACGAATTGGTCTCAGGCCATAGAGGTGCTCAAAAAGGACTTTGAAGATAAAGGTATAGAGGTAGAGGAAAAAATGGAAAGAGAAATGAGGGAGATGCAGGAAAGACATGAGAAAAAAGTCAACAGCTTGAAAAGCCATATGGAAAAGCTCTCTGATGAAAATAACTGCCTAAGAATTAGGACTGAACAAATGGAAGCCAGTGACTTTATGAGGAACCAAGACACAAAAAAGCAAATCCAAATGAATAAAAAAATAGATGGCAATGTGAAATATCTTCTGGAAAAAACTGTTGACCTGGAAAATAGGTCCAGGAGAGAAAATTTGAAAATTATTGGTCTACCTGAAAACCATGATCAAGGAAAGAGCTTAGACACCATCTTCCAAGATATTCTCAGGGTACCACCTGACACCTATCAGATTGGCTAATATGACAAAAAAGGAAAATAATAAATGTTGGAGAAGCTGTGGGAAAATTGGAACACTAATGCATTGTTGGTGGAGCTGTGAACAGATCCAGCCATTTTGGAGAGCAATCTGGAATTATGCCCAAAGGGCTATAAAACTGTGCATAACCCTTTGACCCAGCAATACCACTTTTGGGTCTTTTCCCCAAAGAGATCATGAAAAAGGGAAAAGGACCCATATGTACAAAAATATTTATAGCTGCTCTTTTTGTGGTGGCAAGGAATTGGAAATTGAGGGGTTTCCCATCAATAGGGGAATGGCTGAACAAGTTGTGGTATATGAATGTAATGGAATTCTATTGTGCTAGGGGGAAGCTAGGTGGTGCATTGGATAGAGCACCAGCCCTGGAGTCAAGAGTACCTGAGTTCAAATCTGGCCTCAGACACTTAACACTTACTAGCTGTGTGACCCTGGGCAAGTCACTTAACCCCAATTGCCTCACCAAAAAAAAAAAAAAAAGAGGAATTCCATTTTGCTGTAAGAAACAATAAGCAGGAGGAGTTCAGAGAAACCTGGAAGGACTTACATGAACTGATGATGAGTGAGATGAGCAGTACACAGTATCATCAACATTGTGTGCTGATCTACTGTGATGGACTAGATTCTTCTCACCAATGCAATGGTACAGAAGAGTTCCAGGGGACCCATGATGGAAGGGAATCTCCAAATCCAGAAAGAAAAAAAAGAACTGTGGAGTAGAGATGCTGATTGAACCATACTATTTCTTTTGCTTTTGGTGCTGTTGTTTTTCTATTTTGAGGTTTTTCCTCATTGCTCTGATTCTTCTCTTATAATATGACTAATGCAGAAATATGTTTAATGTTATTATGTATGTATATAATATATATATATAACTTATATCAGATTACCTGCTGTCTAGGGGAGGGGGGGGACGGGGGGGGGGTGAAGTGAGCAGAAAAATCTGAAATTGGAAAGCTTGTATAAACAAATGTTGAGTTCTAGAAGAAGCTAAAATAGAAATTGAAAGAATTCACTGATCACCCCCAGAAAGAGACCCCACAAAGAAAACTCCTAGGAATATTATAGCCAAATTCCAGAGCTCTCAGGTCAAGGAGAAAATATTGCAAGTTGCCAAAAAGAAAGAATTCAAGTACTGTGGAGCCCCAGTCAGGATAGCAGCTTCTACATTAAAGGACCAGAGGGCATGGAATATGATATTCCAGAGGGCAAAGGAATTGGGATTACAACCAAGAGTAACCTACCCAGCAAAACTCAGCATAATATTTCAGAGGAAAAAATGGGACTTGAATGAAAAGAGGACATTCAGGTATTCATGCTGAAAAGACCTGAACTGAATGGCAAATTTGACTTTCAAATACAAGACCCTAGAGAACCATAAAAAAAAAAAATTTGGAGCTGGGGGACATACCTGGGGTCATACAGTGGGCGGGCGACTGTCTGGTGTCTGAGGCCAGGTTTTGGCTGGGATCCCCCTGGGTCCAGGGGTGATGCTCTGTCCACTGTATCACCTAGCTAGGTGATAACATCTTTAGGGTTAAATTGAGGGGTGAAGGGAATGCACTGGGGGAGGGGGAAGGGCAGAGGTGAAATCCTACATGAAAGTAACAGGAAAAGGCTTATGAAGTGGGGGAAGAGATGGGAGAGGAGCAGGGCAGTAAATGAATTTTACACTCATCAGAAAAGGCTCAAAGACCTTAAACTCATCAGAGCTGCCTCAAGGAGGGACTAATAGACATACCCAACTGGATGGAGTAATCTATTTAATCTGGGCAGTAAATGAGCCTAACACTCATCAGAATTGGCTCAAATCTCATTAGAACTGGCTCAAGGAGGGAATAATGTACACACTCAACTGGGTGGAGTAATCTCTCTAACCCTGCAGGAAAATAGGAGGGGAAAGGGATAAAGAGAGAGGGGCAAAAGAAGGAAGGGCAGAGTGGGGGAGGGGACAGACAGAGGCAAATCCCTTTCAAAGAGTGATAGGATGAAAGAAGATGGATAATAGAATAAATATCATGGTGAAGGGAATAGGATAAAAGGGAAACCGTTAACAATAGTAATCATAAAAAAGAGAAAAGGGGGGAAAATTGTACAAAAAATATTTATAGCAACTCTTTGTGAAGGCTAAGAATTGAGAACCAAGGGAATGTCCATCGATTGAGGAATGATGGAAGAAGCTGTGTTATATGATTGAAGTGGAATGGTCTTGTGCTATAGGAAATGACAAACAGGATGATCCCAGAAAAACCTGGAAAGACTCATGAACATCATGTATAGTGAAGTGAGCAGAGCTGGGAGGACACTGTGTATAGTGACAGCAGTACTGTTCAATGAGCAATTGTGAATGACAACTACTCTCAGCAGTGCAATGATCCAAGACAATCCCAAAGAACTAATGAGGACACTTACTATGCACCCCCATAGAAAACTGATAAAAAGAATACTTGTGGATTGTACATATATAACCTGATTGCGATCTTGTGGAGGGGGGAGGAAAGGGAGGGAGGGAGGGAGAAAAATTTGGAACTCTAAATCGTATGAAAATGAATGTTAAAAACTACCCTTACATGTAACTAGAAAAAATAAAATAAATGTTTGTTGCTAAAAAAACAAAACAAAACCAAAAAAACCCCAAAACTCAATAGAATCTAGGAATGGTGAATGATGCACTGGCTTGGGCATCAGAAAGCTCTGGGTTCAAGTCCTGCCCCAAATGCTTAATAGATGTGTCACCCTTGGTTATATACATCTCCCACCACTATGTCCTTGTACTAGTCATCCCTCATACCTTGACTGTAACCCCTAATCACCTTCCCCTTGGAGAATTCCCAAATACAACCCTTAGTAATCTGGGCAATTTTGGACAATCCACCTCACTTTGCTGAACTCTGATTTATACATCTTTAAAACAGACTGTAAAGTTCATCTTTCCAGCTGGGCCCTCTGTCGCCTCCCCTCCAAATTCTCAGAGCTGTGTTCCCCCTCCTCAGAGCCTTTTAGTGCTTGGTAAACCTCCAAAGGTTATGTGTCAGATATTTTAAATTAAATTAAATTAAATTTTAAATTAAATTCAATTATGTCATATTATATGACATATAACATTAGATTATACTGTCGTATTATTACGCTGTTATATCATATTATATTGTATTATATTCTATCACATCATATCATATTTCCATTTCTCCCTTTTCACTATTCCCCTTTCTTTCAAATATTCCCAGGCTTCCTTGGCTGTAAAACCTTCAAATGAACTTTTATTGTTCCTTCTGGATCACAGTGTCCTCTGTGTGTCTTGGGGAGAAAAGGGAAGATGTAACTGGTCTGTAGGTCTGAAGTCAAAGAAAATAACAAGATTCTCCTCCCGAAATTCTTTTTGTTTCTTGTGTCCTTTGTTTTTTGTTTGTTGTTGTTGTTTTTAATGGCAATGGGATTAAGTGACTTGCCCAGGGTCTCCCAGCTAGTAAGTGTTTAGGTTCTGATCTGAACTCAGATCATGCTGATTTCAGGGCTGGTGCTTTAGCCACTGTGCACCCAGCTGCCCCTTGTAATGATTGGAATGACGCCACCTACTGGAAACTTGCTGTGGGAAAGCTCCACCATGAGGAAAATGCCTCAAGAGGCATTGTGGCTTTTCCTTGGCATCAGGAAATGACGTTTGCTCATGGGTGCTGTCTATCAAGGCTACCAGCCAATCAACTTGAGGAGCCTCCTATGGTCTGGGAGGAGACAGGAAGGAGGAAAGGGAGCCTGCGCAGAGAGCGCTGGGGTTTTTTTGGGCTTCCTGACTTGATGGTGGTGGCGGCAGAGGACTTCACAGGAAATTTGAGGAAAGATAGGAATGCCAGGCTGTTAGAATTCTGTTCTCAATCTTTTTCTTTCTATTTTCCAATAAACCCTTAAAAACCTAAACTCGTTTTATCAGTGATTTTTAGTCAGTTTCCCCCAAACTGGGGGAACAAATTAGAATCCACATTTAGAATCTTAAATTACACACCCTCTTCTGTGCATTTTGTTTTGAGGTTATTTTTTAAGCCAATAGAGTTCAGTGATTCGTCCAGGGTCTCACACAGTTAATAAGTTTTTTGGTTCCCATCTGAACTTGGATCGTCCTGACTTCAGGGCACCTTGCCACTCAGCTGTTCTTCTTCTGTGTCTTTTTTAGTGTAGCAGAGTTGGTGGCTGTCACCCACTGTGGATGAGAGATTTTAGGGGACAAACCCCCTCAAAAAACTCTCGCTGACTTCTCCCTCATCTCCACTTCCTGACAGCCCCGGCTTCCTTTAAGTCCCAGCCAAAATCCTGCCTTCTGCAAGAATCTTCTCCCCTTCCCTCTGTTAATTATCTCCAATTATCCCGTATATAGCTAATTTGTCTCCAGAATGGCTGGAAATTATTTTTCTGATTCACCCCGTATAGACCTTCTTTTTACAGTTGTTTACGTCCTTCATAGGACCGTGAGGTCCTTGAAGGCAGATACTGTTTTTTGTTCTGCGGCCTCGGTTTGTATGTCTAGCCCCTGGTGCTGTGCTTGACATATAGAAGGTGCTTGATAAGTGCTTACTGACTTGATTTGACTTGGCCTGATCACTGGGAAATCATTCAGGGTGAGCTGGGGACAACACTCCCCTCCTCAACCTCCATAATCCTCTGAGACAAAAGGTGTCCCTATCAAAATATTTTTAAAAACAAGTTCATGGAACCCAAGTTAAGGCCCGTTACTCTATGAGCACAGAATATTCTACATTTTAATTATGTGCCTCTGTCTAAGCTTCCTACTTCACTATAAACACCATGATGACAAGAATCATGGCTAACTCATCTACAACCACATTTCTCTGAGCACCAAACACAATACACAACAGGAACTTTAAAAAACAGTATTAACATCTTTTGTTTTTATATCTCCTTCATTTCTTTTTTTGTTTGTTTTGGCAGGGCAATGAGGGTTAAGTGACTTGCCCAGGGTCACACAGCTAGTAAGTGTCAATTGTCTGAGGCCAGATTTGAACTCAGGTCCTCCTAAATCCAGGGCCAGTGCTTTATCTACTGCGCCACCTAGCTGCCCCCATCTCCTTCATTTCTGACTCAATACACACACACACACACACACACACACACACACACCCCTATCAAGCCATCCCTTATAACAGAGAATCAAAAAGAGGCAGTTCAGTAAAATTAACCAACTTACCAACCAAGCCTGAGGCTGGATGCCATGTTCCACACCCACAGTCCCCTACCTCTGGAAAAAAGGGGCTCAAAGTATATTTTCTCGGCTCTTCGAGGCCAAGATTGGTCATTATTATTATAGTGTTCAATTTAAGTCTCTTGGGTTTTGCCATTTACAATGTTGCAGTTGGTTATGGTTGTTATTATTGTGGTATTATTAGTATTAGTCACATAATTAGTATTTAATAATAATAGCTAGTATTTATTTAATACTTTAAGATTTGCAAGGTGCTGTACTTCATCTGATCTTCATAATAATGCTGGGATGTGGGTGCTGTTGTTACACCCATTACACAGATGAGGAAACTGAGACAGACAGAAGCAGGGTCACACACCCAGTAAGTGTTTGAAACCATATTTGAACTCAGGTCTTCCTGACTCCATGTCCAAGGCTCTATCCACTGTAACACCCATATTCCTCTTTGTTAAATAAATTTAATAAATCAATCAACTAGCAGTTTATGGCTGAGACACCCTAACACCTACCCTCTGACACTTAGTCACTGTTTGACTATAGATAAGTCACTTTTTCCTCATCTGTAAAGTGGGGATGATGCCCAACCTCACAAGACAACTATGAACCTCAAATGAGATAACATAACTTTGACAAACTTTAATGTGTTGTTGGTTTGTTTTTTTCTCAGTGCCCGGCACACTGTTTTGCCCAAAATACAGCATGAATGAATGAATGAATGAATGAATGAAATTTAACTGAATGACTCTAATTCCCCATTATTAACTCTGAATCTGTCTTTCCCTGACACACACAGAACCCAAAAGGAGTAGGGAGGGAGAGAAAATATAAATGCATTTTTCAAAGAATGAATGATATTCCTTTTGGCTGGATTTTGCCTCTTCCTGTCTCCATTCGTTTTAATTCTCTTAATTGCCCTGGAATAACTAGAAGATCTGTCGGCTCCCACAGTCTAAAAGTGCCCCAGGAGCGGGACTGGGTGCCAACCACCTCTCAAGTGTCCAATGACTCCCTTTACCAGCCCCAGAGCACTTTGGAGGGGATTAATTAATGGTGGTGAATTCCCTGAGATCCCAAAGATCAAAGTTCCTGTAGAAGTGCCCCGTGTTACTGTTTTTATTATTGTAATCTCCAGTCAAAACTCTCATTACAGTTTAGAAGTCTGGAAGAGGTTCAGACATCCTAGGGGGCAGCTAGGTGGTGCACTGGATAAAGCACCAGCCCTGGATTCAGGAGGACCTGAGTTTAAATCCAGCCTCAAACACTTGACACTTACTAGCTGTGTGACCCTGGGCAAGTCACTTAACCCTCATTGCCCCAAGGAAGGGGAAAAAAATCAAAGAGGTTCAGACATCCTTAACCTTTCTGTGCATCATGGACCCTTTGGGCAGTCAGTCTGATGAAGCCTAGGGACCCTGGCTAAGGAGCTTCTTCTAATGATGAGCAGGTAGATTTCTGAAGACCCTGGGCAGTCTTGTATGAACTGATGCAAAGTAAAATGAGCAGAACCGGGAGAATAGCGATACTCTTCGATGATCAACTGTGAATGACAACTATTCTTTTTTTTTTTTTTAAAGTGAGGCAATTGGGGTTGAGTGACTTGCCCAGGGTCACACAGCTAGTAAGTGTTAAGTGTCTGAGGCCAGATTTGAACTCAGGTACTCCTGACTCCAGGGCCGGTGCTCTCTCCACTGCGCCACCTAGCTGCCCCCTGACTTAACTATTCTTAGGAAGGATCCAAGACAATTCCAAAGGACTCATGATTTAAAACACTATCTACCCCCTGGAGAAAAAACTGATGGAGTCTGAAGGCATACTGTTTAACACTTTCTGTATTTTTTTCATGGGGTTTTTTTTTTTGGGGGGGGGGTCTGTGGCTTCTTTCATAACATGACTAATACACTAATATGTTTTACATGATTTAACATGTATAACTGATGTAAAATTGATTACTGTCTCAGGGCTGGGGGAGGTATGAGAGGCAGAGAGAAAATTTAGAACTCAAATTTTTTGCAAATGACTGTTAAAAATTGTTTTTACATGTAACTGGAGGAAATTAAAAAAAAAAAAGGAAAAAGAATCTTGTTCTAAAATGCATAAAATATATAGGAATCAATTATATTAAAATGTAGTCATGGGGCAGCTAGGTGGCGCAGTGGATAGAGCACCGGCCCTGGAGTCAGGAGTACCTGAGTTCAAATCCAGCCTCAGACACTTGATACTTACTAGCTGTGTGACCCTGGGCAAGTCACTTAACCCCCATTGCCCTGCGAAAAAACAAACAAAAAAACAAAAAAAATGTAGTCATCCAGGGGGCAGCTAGGTGGCGCAGTGGATAAAGTACTGGCCCTGGATTCAGGAGGACCTGAGTTCAAATCTGGTCTCAGACACTTGACACTTACTAGCTGTGTGACCCTGGGCAAGTCACTTAACCCTCACTGCCCTGCAAAAAAAAATAAAAATGTAGTTATCCAAATATTTTCTGAGACAAGTTCGCAGACCCCAGGTTAGGAAGCATTTTCAGGGTTACGAAGCACTTGGTCCCCATTATCTCACTAGAACTTCACAACTTCCATGCGCTGTGATTCTCCCCATTTTGCAGATGAGGAAATTGAGGGGGAGAGAAGTTAAGTGACTTCAATCAATTAACATTTGTCAAGTGCCTATTTGGTGTCAGGCACTGGGTCACCAAGCTAGTAATTGTCTGAGACCAGATTTGACCCCAGGGCTTTTTGATTCCAAGTCAAGCACTCCATCTACTATATAACAAGCCCTATTCTATCTGTCCCCTGTACTACCTGATCATAAACTACGCATTTCTGGTACATCCATTTGGACCTGTCCAAAACTGAAATTAACACTCCCTTTAAATCCACCTCTCCTCCCAACTTGCTTATTTAATTTTGTAAAAAAATATATATATTTTAATGATTTTTTTCATCTTCTACGTATTCCCATGACTCCTTTCCCTCCACTTCCAAAAAGCCACCCCTTAGAACTAAAGAATAAAAAAGAGAGAAAATAGCAAAAACTAACCTGCACATGGAAAAAGTCTGACTTTCTAGGCATTATTCCACACTCACTTCCTCTCCCCACACCCCCAATCTCTGTAAATAGCTTCTACCTTTGAAGGATTAACTGAGGCCCTGTGACTTGCCCAAGGTCACTTAGCTAATAAGTAGCAGATTCTAGATTTGGAAGCAGGTTCTCTGTATTTCTTCTTTGATCCTGTAGCTCCCTATTATTTATTATGAGCACTGGGCCTGCAGTCAGGAAGACCCGAGTTCCAGTCTGGCGTTAGACACTTCCCAGATGTGTGAACCTAGGCAAGTCAGTTTACCCTGTTTGCCTTGGTTTACTCATCTGTAAAATGAGCTGAAGAAGGAAATATTAAACACTCCAGGATCTTTGCTAAGGAAACCCCAAATGGGGTCACAGACAGTTGGACACAACTGAACATCAACATTTCATACCTTCCCCTCCCCAAGGTTAATCCTTCAAAGGTAGAAGCTATTTAATTTCTTTCTTTCTTTCCCCTATATTTTCCACACAGTGCCTTCCAAATAGGGCGCACTTAATAAACATCTGCTGAATTAATGAAAAGGATACTTAGGTAATCGATAGGGGAAGCCATCGTCCATGATGCACAGAGAGAGTGTCTGAGCAAAAACCAGGAGACAAAGACGTGGGGGTGCATTAAGGATGGATGGATTGGCCTGCACCAAACAAGACTGCAGTGATGGAGAACAGTGAGCGGCCCAGAACAGGAGATGGGCCCAATCGGCCTTAACCACCAACCCACAGAGCCTGCAGCTCTCCCCCCACGGCCATGGGAGCCACTGCAGATTTCTGAGAAAGGCAATAACTTGATGAAAGTCGCGGGATAGGACAGTACCTGGGACCAACAGCGGCCTGAATCAGAGGAAGGCAGGATTAAGCCCAGGACCTTGTTGGAATAAACAGCCTGTGTGAGAGGCACCAAGTCAGCTAGGGAGGTGGCCATGGGGATGGCAGGGGAGGGTCAGGTGTCAGATGTGAAGAACCAGCCAGACCCCCAGGGAGGGGAAGAGACAGAGGGTTCTAAGATCCCCAGACCAGGTGAGTGAGTGAGTGATTAAAGTCATCACCACAAGAACAGCAAATGTCCCTAGAGTTCACTTTGAGGTCTACAAAAGGCCTTGTCTATATCTGACCCTCCCAACCACCCTGGGAGGAAGGTGCTGCTCACCCCCATTTTTTTTTTTAGTGAGGCAATTGGGGTTAAGTGACTTGCCCAGGGTCACACAGCTAGTAAGTGTCAAGTGTCAGAGGCTGGATTTGAACTCAGGTACTTCTGACTCCAGGGCTGGTGCTCTATCCACTGCACCACCTAGCTGCCCCACCCCCATTTTTAACATGCGTAATCCAAGAAAATTCCAGCTATTCTGCCTTAACTATGTACTACATGCTGTTTCTCCCCCCAGAGATCACAGGGTCCTTGAGGGCAGAGGCCTCTATTTCTCTAGTGCCCCTGACACAGAACAGTGACACCAGCACAGATAAGGTGGTCACCACCTACAGAGGAGCCAAGAGGCAAAGTGGCCTCAGCCATAAACCCCTCAGAGTGACAGCTACTGACGTTACCCAGAGGTATGGCGAGGGTGTCATTGGCACGGTGATGGATTGCCCAACTCTTGATTACAACAGCCACCTTCCCATCTGAAGGACGCCTACCTGCAGAGTCACTAGCTCACGTGAAGGGCAATTCCACACATAAGATGGTATGCACCTGAAGAGACATTAGGTGAGTCACATCAAGCTTCCAAGGAGGTGCCTCGAGGCAGAGGAGGGAAATCAACATTACTACTCCCCCCCCCCCCCATGTCCTTCCTCCTCATCCAGGAATTGGGACCCGGTATGACATCATAAAATAAGCATGGAGTTTGAATCAGAGAAGATCTGGGATTCCAGCTTTGTCATTTGCTTGCCACTATGAGGCTGGAGGGAAATGACAGATGAAATATTTGGTTAAAATTCTTATCAGATCCTGTCTTCTACAGAAGCCTTTCCTGATTCCTCCGGCTGCTCCTCCCCCTCAAAACTGTCTTCCTTGCCCAGTAGAATGTAAGCCCCTTGAGAGCAAGAACTTTTACTCCTCTCTCCTTCTTTTTTTAAAAATTTTTGTGGGGCAATGAGGGTTAAGTGACTTGCCCAAGGTCACACAGCTAGTGTCAAGTTCTGAGGCTGGATTTTAACTCAGGTTCTCCTGAATCCAAGGCCAGTGCTTTATCCACTGCGCCACCTAGCTGCCCCTTCAAATACTTTTGAATGGTGAACTCTAGGCCGATGCCTGTGGATCACAGATCCAAAGTCAGGAAGAAGCTTAGAACTCAAGTTCAATCTACTCCTTTTACAAGTGAGTAAACTTGGGCCCAGTTACAGGGCCTTGTCTATCGTCACATAGATAGGAGTATTCTAGAGTTGGAAGGAACCTTGTAAACCATTTGTTCTGACCCCCTCAATTTGCACATGAGTAAAAAGAGGTCCGCGGTCCAATGACTTGAAAGGCTACTCTTCCTTCAAAACTTAGCTGAAGGACCACACCCTCCATGAAGCCTCCCTTGATTCCCCTGCCTGAAAATGACCCTTCTTTCCTCAATTTTCTGGACCACCTCTAATGCCCCCATCACACTCTGCCTGTATCATACTTATATACACGACTGGCCCTGGAAGGGACTTCAGAGGCATTCTAGTCCTCATAATGTTACAATTCCATCCTTTATCATTTCCAACTCTTCAGATCTTTGGTCATAGGGTCATAGATTTAGATCCGGAAAGGACCTCAAAGGCTGCCTAGTCCAATCCCCTCATTTTACACATGAGGAAACTGAGACAAAGGCAGATGTCGCAACTTGCACAAGGCAATGCAGGTTGTAAATATCAGAAGCAGAATTTGAAACCAGCACCTCTGACTCCAGAGTCAGCGCTCTTATAATGACAAGAGACTTGGTACAATGGTATGTTGTATCCCTCACCCCTTTAAAGGGTAAGCATCTTGAGGGCAGGGAGCATGTAATTCTTCCTCTTCATATTCCCACTGCCCAGCTCTGTCCCTTGCACACAGTAGGCATTTGATAAATGTACGCTGAACTGAATTAAATGACAAATGATATAACCCCAAGACAACAATATGACTGTCTTCTGGACATAAAGTCTTTTTTTTTTTGTGCATGTGTATTTTACTTTCTCCAATAAAGTGCTATTCAAACCTTAAAAGCACTATATAAATGCAAGTTATTATTTACATCATTTGTTTTTTTTATTTTTTTAGTGAGGCAATTGGGGTCAAGCGACTTGCCCAGGGTCACACAACTAGTAAGTGTTAAGTGTCTGAGGCCAGATTTGAACTCAGGTACTCCTGAGTCCAGGGCCAATGCTCTATCCACTGCCCCAATTTACATCATTTGTAAAAGAAATAGAAGAAAGGATACTTGATGTTGCCAACTTTGTAGGTACTTGAAAAATACTTACCCACTGATGGTCTCATGTGGTTGTCTGCCCCATAACCAAAACGTGAGGTCTGCTTTAGCACAATGTTAGCTACAGACCCACCAACCACTGTCTCTGGGTATGACCCCAGGAAGCCATTCCCAAGACAAGTGGCTTCTAAACAATGGCCCCTTTAATCCTCCTCCCTCACCTACACCGAGCCAAACTCTGAAGCTTTCCTCTCCTTACACATCAACCAGCATCTCTACTTCCTCCCCCCAGAAACCTTGGACTCCACCCCTGAAAACTCCCTGGGCTCCAGGCCTCCATACAACTTCCCCAAAAGGCAGCTAGGTGGTACAGTAGATAGAGAGCTGGCCCTGGAGTCAAGAGGACCTGAGTTCAATTTTCACCTCAGACACTTAGTAGCTGTGTGACCCTGGGCAAGTCACTTAACCCCAATTGCCTCAAACATCCAGGGCCATCTTCAGTTGTCCTGATCTATATCTTGCCACTGTGACCTTGCACAGCCCTCCCTTACCTAAAGCCGATTCCCTTCAAGTCCTGACATCAGCCTGATGTTATGGCCCTCTTTGAGAAGGAAGGACAAATGGGGAGGGGAGGGACCAAATGTGCAGAAGGAGACACACATTTCTGGACATGGGCAATATGGTGATTTGTTTTACTTGAATAGGTCTATTTGTTCCAAGAGTTTTCTTCTTTTTTTTTCAAGGGGGCGGGTAAGAAGGAAAAAAAGATAATAAATGAAGAAAATACAAATATGATATGTATGTACATGTGTGCACAAATATATACACACATGTATGTATTACACACATATTTACATATTTATTTGTTTTCTCCCTTGAAAGTAGACTCTATCTTGATTATTTTATATTTGTAAGTATAGTGTTAGTCACACAGTGAGCATCTAATAAATGCTTTATTTATCTTTCTGTCCCTTAAATACACCACCAAAGCTCCTGAGATTCACTCACCTATTTTTGAGATTCACTCACCTATTTTTTTTTTTAGGGCAATGGGGGTTAAGTGACTTGCCCAGGGTCACACCTAGTAAGTGTCAAGTGTCTGAGGCCAGATTTGAACTCAGGTCCTCCTGAATCCAGGGCCAGTGCTTTATCTACTGTGCCACCTAGCCACCCCCTCACTTACCTATTTCAACAGACCCACCTAGCAGGAAGGAGAGACCACCTGGGAAGAATGATTAAGTCACCATGGAATCCCAGAATACTTGAGGCCTCCAAAGTCCCCAAACTTCAACAGCAGGAGTGAAAAAGGAAGTCTAATTTTAAAAATTCAAACCGCTTCAGGTAAAACAAAGGCTAAAAAGCAGGAGGAACTAGCAGAAATAGGCATTTAACCTCCTAGGGAGTGTCTAGGCCTCAAGCCAAGCAGAACTAATTCAGACCACTTGCATCAACAGGTCTCATCTGCATATTATAATTGTTTCTGCTTGGTCAAGTTCAAAGGGAAAATAAGGAGGGTTCAGAGCAAGCCAGGAGTTATTCCCGTCAATTTTTTTTTTTAAACCCACCTACTAAGAGTTCCCAACACTTACTGCCACTAAGGCCAAGATCCTTTTTTCTCCCCCTGGTCCTGCCCCCTTCCCCCTCAGTCAGCTCTCCTCCCTAACTCCCCACCTGTAAACTTCCTCATTCATCTTTCTTTGGCCCACAAGATTCCCTTGGTGATCAGGAATGTGGCTTTTCTAAGTAATACCCAATTTCTTAGAGCCTCTTCTCCCTTCCCCCTCTCCCACCCTTAATGACTCACTTGGGTGGCTTCACATAATCTACAGCAAACCTGAGTGACTCAGTTTACCCCCTCTGTAAAATGGACATCATATCTGCCGGCACCTTTCCAACTAAGGTAGACTTAATTAGTATTTACGAACATTATAAGACCTGGGGAGAAACTTACAAGCTGTGGAGTGTAAGGAACTATTAGCAGCTCCTCAGTAGTATCAGCGACGTAAATCCTATGCCTAAATACAAACTAGATGCCCATAGATGAACAGGCAGACAGCGAAGCTGAGAACTGGAAGCCCACAGGAGCAAGCGAGTGAAGCTCCTCCGGCCCATTAGGACTCAGCAGTTATTCAGAGTATGACTCAGGTATTTAAGAAGTTTCAAGTTTTTATGACAGCTTTCATTATGGACAGAGACGGAATCTGTGATTTCACTGGTGCGGGGGACTCCCAGAGGAGGACACTCCCTCTCCTAGTGCAGGTTGGCACCTCAGTCACTTCTCATCTTTTGAGTCGGTCATAAAGCCAGAAAGTGGCAGAACTGGAACTCAGGGCTTCCTTAAGAGAAGGCCAGCTCTCTAGAGATCCTCTGCACTATGCTCCCTTTAGACAGACTGTATTATATTCATTCCACCACAATTGTTATTTCTTCCCATGGAAGGCAAGCCGTGTGAGGGCAAGGGGCTGTTTTGTCTCTGTCTCTATATGCTCTAGGCCGGCACAAAGTAAGCCCTTAACAAATATCGTTGACTGACTGATGGACTACGGACAAAGCCTCGTGCTCTGTGAATATACAAAGACGAATTCAGGTGCTTTTCCCGTCTTCAACCCCTTTTCACAAATCAATCATCAGATTTCATGGAATTTGGGATCCTCATTCCTATACCTTAAAAAAATCGTGACTCAAAGTAGCCAGAAGCTAAATGCCAAGCCAAGCTGATGGCCAAGAGGGTGAGCCTTAGGGTTCCAGAGCTTGAAGGGACCCAGGAAGCCTCTAGTCCAACCCAGAACCGAACAAAAATCCCCTCGGCCACATATCCCACAAGGGATCATGTGGCCACCCCCCCCCACCCCACCCCCCCACCCCCCCACCTCCGCCACTGCACTCTGGGATGGCGCCAACGGGTTAGAACTTGAAGCCTACGTCTGCATTCCCTTCCCACTCTTCTTGGAGACCAAACAGAACAAGCCTAGTCCTTCTTTCCCAACTTGAATATTCCTACTCAAAATATATTCTTTTCAGGTCAGTTAGGTGGTGAAGTGGATTGGGCACCAGCCCCCCAGTCAGGAGGACATGAGTTCAAATCTAGCCTCAGTCACTTACTAACTGTGTGACCCTGAGCAAGGCGCTTAACTCAACTACCTCTAAATAAACAAACAAATAAATAGATGATGAATGAATGAATGAATAAAATACATTCTTTTCTACATGAACAGAAGAAATGAGTCTTCATAAAGTGACAGGAGTTTTGTTACCTACCATACTGAGAAAAAAAGAGTAGGAGAGATCAAATGGATAGCAATGTATTGGGAGTTCAAAGACTTGGGTTCGAATCCCACTTTGTCCACTTGTTGGCTGGGTGACCTCAAGAAAAAAATCATTTACCTCCCTGGGCCTCAGTTTCCCCATCAGTAAAATGAGAGAATTGGACTAGATATACCCTAATGTCCCTTCTGATGTAGGCTCATAGGATCCTAAAGGAGGCTGCTTTACAGAGTTAAAAAAAAAATGCAGAAAACAGCAAGAATCTCTATGTTCTTTATATATCTTATCTCCTTGAATAATAACACCATAAATTGCTTATTAAAATCTGACAGAATGGCGATTAATTTTGAGGATGTGATAAGACTGTTTTCTAGGTTTCCAGAGCAGAGATAATCCAATCTCTACAAATGTTTTAAGCTGGGCTGATCTGGCATTTATTTTCATTATGAGACGAAAGATTTCTATCCAAGATATTGGAGGTGCTGGCTTTCCCATCTGCCAAATAGACAACCTCATACTTCCAAAGGTGGGTGACAATCTCCGAAGAATAAAAACTCCTTGAAGGCAGTGACTGTGAATTGTTCTTTTGATCCTCGGTGCCAAGCCCTGGTTTTCTCTATTGGAAGGGATCCAGCTCCTCTTCTTGTTGTTTGTCCTTCCTTCTCAAAGAGGACCATGACATCATGGTGATGTCATGACTTGCAGGGAATTGGAGACCCAGCAGATAGAGCACTGGTCCTGAAGTTGGGAGGACCTGAGTTCAAATCTCACCTGAGACACTTACTAGTTGTGTGACCCTGGGCAAGTCACTCAACTCTAATTGCCTTAAATATCCAGGGCCATCTCCAGTCGTCCTAATGTTTATCTTGCCACTGGACCCAGATGACTCTGGAGGAGAGAACGAGGTTGGTGACCTTGCATAGCCCTCCCTCGCTTAAATCCAATTCCCTGAAAGTCATGACATCACCATGATGCTCATGGGTACTCACTTTGCAATTACAAAAAACAAAACACACACACACGCACACAAAAACTAGAAACGAACTAGAAACCCTGGGAGGTAGGTGCTATGCTTACTGCCATTTTACAGGTTAGGAAACTGAGGCAGGCACAGGTTAAGTGACTTGCCCCAGGTCACACAGCTAGATCCCATGATCCAAAACATGTTTTGGTTGAAAAAATTCATCACACTGACAATTAGCTCACCCAACTTGGCTAAGCGATCTTGGATAACAAAATCTGTTGACGTCTAACCATATTTAAAAAGAAGAAGGTATCCCCTCCTCCCCCCAAAATATATCTACCCCACCCCTTTAGAGGTAATATACAATCAATGGGTAGATACACAGAGGGCATGTTATGCAACCAGTGGGAAACTAGCCGAGAATAAAAGTTCATTTATTCATGGGTATTTCCCAACTTGAACTGAGGCAAATTATATTACTCACTCCAGAAAGAAACTCCTCCATTAATTAACGCCAGTATAAATAGGAGAAACAAAGTTGTTCCACTCTGGTTTTTGCACAGGCTAAATTAGATAAAATTATAATTATTAAATGAGTCGATAAGATCGAAATGAAGGAAAAGCAGAGGGGAGAAATGAGACATCAAAACAATAGGAGAAGGCCACATGGGAGGCATAGACACCACCCAAGAACAGAAGACACTGACCTTCCTTTCAGAGGTAACGCTTACTCCTCAGGACCCCTGGCGTGGCTAATTTTCATGTTCACAAGGTGAGAATCAGAAGTGGGCACGTTCTCAGAAGTCAAGAGATGAGTATTCGTACAGGAGAAGGTCCGTTCTACCTCTACCCATTGACACCTAGTAGGAGGAACAAGCTACTCTATCGAGGTTTATTTCTGACATCTTGAAATGGGGGTCCCGTGCCTATTGCAAGACCCCTCAGTGACTTCTGCATCACCAGATCCAATGGCTTCTGCCCAGTGTTAGTCCTCTCTGACCTCTGTGGACCACATCGATCCTTCATTTCACAGACAAACACCTCCGAAGCTCAGTGTCCCGTAGGACCTTGGGAAAGTCACACTTGTTTGCCAGGTTCCTCACTAGGTAGACCACAAGATAGTTTTCTACCGCAAAGCTGTTCTCTGAGGGGTCTCTTCCATCGAGAACAACAACAACAATCAATCAATCCTTCTTCTAGGTTAGATGACTCCCTGGGCAAAAATTCAGTGGGGACTCAGTTTCTTTCTTCTGTAAAATGTCCTCCACAGTCCCTTCTTCTTTTTTTTTTTTCTGGTTTTGGGGTGAGGCAATTGGGATTAAGTGACTTGCCCAGGGTCACACAGCTAGTAAGTGTCAAGTGTTTGAGTCCGCATTTGAACTCAGGTCCTTCTGACTCCAGGGCTGGTGCTCCATCCACTGCACCACCTAGCTGTCCCTTCTAACTTCATGCCCATGATCCCAGGGCCTGGGCCTGTCACAACACTGGCTTTAGATCAATGGAGTGGGTTCTCATCCAGGTCTATTTCCTCAACAACAAAATAAAGAGGCTGAACTAAACAGTCTTTAAAGTCCCTTCCACTTTTCATATATGATCTGACATATCTCTGAACCACGTTACTCTCTGTATTGTTGGCCAATTCATACTACACACCCCTTGGCCTACAAAGAAATCCAATTATTTATACTCGAGAAAACAAGTCCAGAGGACTCCAGAGATAAAATACACCTCTCTCCTTTCAACACAGAGGTGGTGGGCTACAGGTAAGGAATAAGGTATAGACCCTCCTCTAGAAAGAGATAATGTGTCGGTTCCTCTTAACTTGACCACTTTGTTGAGAGGGGACAAACGGAAGGGAAGTGATAGCGAATGGCTTTTCCTAAGAGCTCCAAAAAAGCCTATGTACCCTGATTTATTTCATTCTGTGGAACGGATCAGTGATAAATACTCCCCTACACACAGCCCTCATTTTCTCTATCTCATACTTGAGGTCAAGCTGTAGGACCCAAGAGGAAGTACAATTTCTTCTCAAAGATGAGGCCATCTATTTCCTAACTAGTCTGGCCAAACGGCTCCTTCCCTAAAGGGCCTCTTTCTACTCAGAGGCAAAAACAATCAATCGGTCTTCTAAGATAATGCCCACTTCCCCCTTCCCTGGACGCCAGCCCACTCAAGAACACTCGGCAAATTCCGAGGTCACTCAAGCAATATTCTATGCTCCCAAGTGGCCATTCCGAGTTACTGAACATAAACAAGTCACGACCCCCACACACTCCAGCTTGCAGAGAAATCCAGTGATTGATCCTCCCTAGATCTAGAGATGGGAGAGCGACTCGGCAGTCATGCAGCCCCTTCGTTTTACAGGTGAAGAAACTGAGGCCCATTTGCCCGGGGTCCACCTGGGGATGAACCCCCATCCTCAGGGTCGCCCCAATCCCAGGAGCTCCCCACTGTACCACACTTAAGACTCCATCATCCCGCCCCTCTGGAAGGTCCAGCTTTACCTTAGCCGAGGGAGGGTCTGAAGCGCAGGGGAAGACACGGTGGACATGGATGAAGGCCTGTGCCTCACTCCTGGGCTTTGTGTCGTCGGTAGTGGGAAGGGGCTCTGAGGTATCCCTTGTGCTGCTGGCAATCACTGCTGTGTTCCTGTTTTCTACCTGAGTGCCATTCTGGTGATGAGCCCTCACTGAGCAAAAAGGAAGCAAAGAAGGTAATTATTAGAAAGGAAAATACTGGATAAGTGGGGTGCTAATATTAGGTTCCCCTGGGAAAAAAAACAAACAAACAAACCCTGCCATTTTAGCCCCAGAGGGGTTTATTAGAAAGGGAAGAAGAGATGTAAATAGGGTGGCATGGAGGATCTATGACCATGGATTATCTGGGTTGTATATTTAGCTCTAAAAACTGACTGGATGCTACTCATTGCCACTGACTCACTTTATAACCTTGAAATTGGTGTGCTATCCCACAGCAGCCTGGGCTCTGCTTGGGACGGGTAACAGAGGGTGGGACCGACCTCTCAGAATGCCTAGCTATCTTCAAGGCTTGGGCAGGGTCCCATTTTGGGTCCCATCTTGGGTCCATGAGCTAATTTTTAAAAATATTGTGATGACTGTATCTCAATATAATTAGTTTCCTCTGTAATCCTTTTCATTTTATATGATGTATTTAACAACGTGATTCTGAGACAGGCTCCACGGGCTTCCCCAGATTGCCAAAGAGGGCTAGGGACATAAAAATGGTTAAGAACCTCTTGTCTATTCTCCCATTGTACAGATGAGGAAAACTGAGGCCCAGAGCAATGAAGATTTGCCCAATGTCACACAGGCAATAAGGAGCAGAGCCAAGATTCAAATCCTGGTCCTTTGATTTCAAAGTCAATACTCTTTCCAGGACACCACACAGCATATACTTCTCTGTTGTCTAAAGTGCTGGACATAAGCAAGGGTGTGCTGGTAAATAATCAGCTCTTCAAACAAACAAAACCAAAACTATATGTATGTGTATATAAATGCACGTATGCACACATACATATATATATATTTATGTACACATACACACACAAACTATATACACACATATACACATACATAGAAACACTTTTAAGTTCAAACTAAATCATTAGCATTTTCTCCATCCCTTTCTAGAGTCTAGATGACCAGCAAAACAATAAATAAAACCCTGATTCATAGGGTTTGTGATCTTCCAAGGGATAAATGATCACACTGAAAATTTAACAAACAGCTGGTTTGAGCTGGCTCCAGAATACCTCCTAATGTAAGGGGCAAACTTCTTGACTAACAGGTCTGCACCTACACAGAATGAGATGCTTTGGGAGGCAGTGGGTCCCTACCTAACTGGAGGTCTTCACACAAAAGATGGAGGGTTACTAAGCAGAGATGATGCGGAGGTGCTATATAGAATTCTGGGAGGGGCCAGACGGGTGATTTCATCACTGGAGGGAGCTCCAGGGAGGTAACTTCCCCGATAATGCACATCAGCACCTGCTCTGAGGTCCCCCTAACCATCCATTCTGTCAGGACAAACGAGAGTCGTACCTCTACAGAGTACGGCTTCTTTTTACATCAATCTCTTCTGTCTTTGGAATTCCTCCAGTAAAGCTCATTACTTTCAGAAGCACAACATAGGTCCATCCAAGAAGGTGGAGCAAGAACTAGGACAGCCCAGCTTCCCCACTGCCATCCCCAACTTCTCCCACAAACACCCAGGAAGAGCACCACACCAACAGGAAGTGCAAGAACAGACTACAAGTCATCTTTCCAACTTGGCTGCAGGAACCAGACTTAGACTTTAGAAAAGAAGTGTGAGCTTTGGAGGGAAGGCTTGAGAGGAGAATTAAGATCTGAGAAGAAGAGTTACAAGAAACCGAATCCTTGAAAATCAGAGTGGACCAAACAGAAGTTAAAGGCTCCAGGAGACAACAAGAAAGCATTTTTTAACCACTATCAGGGTTAGCGAATGATCCTCACCAACTCACCCCAAGTGGAGCTTTGCTTCCTATTCCTTTTTTTTTTTTTGCAGGGTAATGGGGGTTAAGTGACTTGCCCAGGGTCACACAGCTAGTAAGTGTCAAGTGTCTGAGGCTGGATTTGAATTCAGGTATTCCTGAATCCAAGGCCGGTGCTTTATCCACTGCGCCACCTAGCTGCCCCTTTGCTTCCTATTCTTGCCCTATGTTTCTGGTGTGGAAAGTCTAAGTCTATGACAGGAGGTTGGAGGAAGAGATAGCTGGGAAAGGGAGCTGGGAAGACCCCCAAGAAGCAAAGACCTTGTTATAGGGCCTAGCACCCCAGAAGTTCTCTGGGGCACATCAAAGAACCTTCTCCTTGAGAAACTAAACCAAAGGACAGACACACCTACAGAGATAAGTGGAACAAGATCAGGACTGAGCTAGCTCCAGGACCTCCACCCTTCATTCTGTCTCCCTCAACCCTGGGGAGATAAGATTAGATGTGGCTGCTGCCTCTGTGTCCTGAGGAGACCCCAAACCCCTACCCCTATCCCAAACCCCCTACCCTAGTTTCCCCATAACAGACCTCAACAAAGAAAATAACAACAAAAAACAACCTAAGAATTACAGAAACAAAAAGAACCAAGGAGCAGATCCTTTTATAGAGGACTGATGGGGGTGAAAGAAAAGTCATCTGAACAATCACAACAGCTGTTTTGAAAACTGAAAATTTCCCAGCTCTGTGTGATGGTACATGCTGGTGATCCCTACTGTCAGGGAGGTTGAGACGGACAGATCTTTCGAGCTCAGGAGTTCTGAGCCAATGAGCTGTCTGCACTGAGTTTGGCCTGAATATGGTGGGTAAGGATGGGGTGAGAGAGAAATGGAGCAGCTCAAAGCTCTTATGCTAATCAGAGGGGGACCATCCCTATGAACAGACCTTGTACTTCCACAGGGAGAGGAGGGAATGGGAGGGGAGGGGAGGGGAGAGTTTTCCCAAGAATTTCCTTGTTTTGGTTATCCATTCGGGCACATTCAAACACTGTGCCAATTTAATTGCTACCTAAATGTCACCCATTTGGATTTGGCCATCAGAAAAAAAACCACCATAAATTGTTTCCAACCTCTAGCATGGGACTGAAAAAAAAGACATCATGAAGGAAGGGCAGGGCCACTGAAGACAGACTACAACATGCTTCTAAGGGTGACTTGCATGCAAGAAGTACCATAAGTGACATTACCAAGAATATCAACGCCTGAAAAAGGAAGCTGGCCCATCAGACGGGGCAGCTGATGAATGGCCCAAGTGTTGCCCCATAACCAAAAAATGCTCCACGTCCCGGACAGAGGAAGCCCAGCTAGCTAGGGCACTGGGAAGCTCCCCTCGGGGGGATTTCTAGAAGCATCTGGGGGTCAGGGGTTGCACAGGAAAAGAAAAAAGGGGGAGGCCGAATCCCATTGCTAAAAGAATCGCTCGCTGAAAACAGCCATTCCAGGAAATAGATGACATGGTACCTTGCCCCACCCCGCCAGATATCCTCAGTTTTCATCACCACAGGGACAATGAGATACAGTCAGCCTCAGAGACTAAGGGGTGATGATGGATGAGGAAACCACTTCACCCACGAGATCTCATCTGGTGCTTTTAACACACATGGACGGCAGACTCATCAAAGGACCCCAAAATGGCAAAGGTGTGGGTTTGTGGAGCAGGGGTGCTGTCATGAGGTATTAGTGACTGCTCAGGGGAGCCTAAAGGCCCCACCCTCCACAAACTGGCTTTCAGATTACAGGACACACCCACCTCATTGTTCTTCATGAAAGGCAACCTGACTTCTTAGACTCTGACTGGTCTCATTCCACTTCCGAATTAGAATTGAAACATCTGCAAGTGGGAAGGGACTCAAGCAGCCCTATGCTATCTGGAAGGAATCCCCAGTTTAACATACCAATAAGTGGTCCCCTAACCCTCTGCTTGAAAAGCTCCAAGTTGGGGGAACCCATCATTCCTCAAGGTAAGCCCTTCCACTTTTGGAGGGGGCACCTCCAATGCTAGTTGTGTGAGCATGTCTGGACACTTGACCTCTTTGAACCTCAGCTGCCTCATCTATAAAATGGGTATATTACCTGGGTAATGGTAGGTTTATTGTGAGGCCTACATAAGGTGTTTTTCAAACCACAAAATATTATACTATATACTATCCATAGCATATACCCTACACAGATATTACAACTCCTAAAAGAGATTATGTGGCAAAATGGATGGCTGCCCTCAAATTCTCATCCCCCCCCCCCCTCCCCGCCACCTTCATCTGTCTCCTCTCTCTGGGTTCAAATCCTACTGCTGAAATGTAATGACTGGGTGCCCCCACCAAGTCACTTATCTTTGCAGATCCTCCAACATTTTAAGATAGTACCTAGCAGGGGGCAGCTAGGTGGCGCAGTGGATAGAGTACCGGCCCTAGAGTCAGGAGGACCTGAGTTCAAATCCGGCCTCAGACATTTAACACTTACTAGCTGTGTGACCCTGGGCAAGTCACTTAACCCCC
Organism: Dromiciops gliroides; assembly: GCF_019393635.1. NCBI lineage: Eukaryota > Metazoa > Chordata > Mammalia > Microbiotheria > Microbiotheriidae > Dromiciops > Dromiciops gliroides. Next base: position 281,111,320 of record NC_057865.1, on the reverse strand, counting down.
ATTGCCTCACTAAAAAAAAAAAAAAAAAAAAAAAAAAGATAGTACCTAGCAAAACAGGTGATGAAATGAATTAGTAGAGGGAGTCTTTATTGGCAACTGCCTTCACCAATTAAATCAGAAAATATTATAGGTATTACTACATACTATATGTATACACACATACCTCAATCATAAAAAAAAATTTTTTTTTGTTCTGCATTTCAGTAAATTAGTATTTGATACAACAATGGTTCTTAACCTCGGGTCTGTAAACTTTAAAAAATATGCTTATAACTATATTTCTATCCAATTCATTTCCTCTGTAATCCTGTGTATTTTGTGTTATGCATTTTAAAAACACTATTCTGAGGGGGCAGCTAGGTGGCACAGTGGATAAAGCACCGGCCCTGGATTCAGGAGAACCTGAGTTCAAATCTGGCCTCAGACACTTGATACTTACTAGCTGTGTGACCCTGGGCAAGTCACTTCCTCGTTGCCAGGGGGGGGGGGCGGGGAGGAACCCACTATTCTGAGGAGTGCCATAGATTTCACCCCAATAACTTCTGGAAGTTAGGGATGTGTCAAAGGCTCATTTATTGTCATTCTTGTGAGAATGGGCCACCCCTTGTCCATCTGGTTGGAGTAACCAAAGATGCAGGCTCCAGGGCCTGCTTTTATCTCTTCTCATCCCTAACCCAAAATGGCCCCTTCCTTTTTCAAGGGTTACAGTCTAAGGGTAAGAACTGGCTAATTGCTGCAGAATTCCCACCCTTCTACCTAAGACTCTCCCAGAAAAAATTTCTCTATCTGTGAATATTAGCATTTGAGTGTCTGCTCCTATTCTCCCAGGGTAAATTTCCTCAATCTGAATACACCCTAATTCCATCCCACATCATATGGACACATTCCCAGACAGTTCTAATTAGCTTTATTCCTACTGGGAGGAGTCAACCTATCCACCAATTCCTCACAGTTAAGAATATCTGGGTTAGCAGAATGTAAGGTCACTGAGGCCAGCTCTAAGATATGCAAGAACCTGGATTTAAATATTGATACTGCCCCTTAGGCCATCAGTTTCTTGGAGCCTTGGTTTCCCCATTTGTAAAATGAAAGCACTGGACTGCAGGATCTCCTACATCACTCCCAGCTGCTGACCCTTGATTTACTAAATACTTAATAAGTGCTTGAATAAAGGTAATGCAAACATCTCTCCCACACCCACATTCCACAATTTGCTTTCTTATCTTACTCTTACTGATTGTGTTCTTAAAAACAAATCTTTTCAATCTCATGTCATCGAAAATAATATTTTATCTTTTGTAATTACCTCTTTTTTGGGGGGGTTTGTTTGTTTTTTGTGGGTTTTTTGTGAGGCAATTGGGGTTAAGTGACTTGCCCAGAGTCACACAGCTAGTGTTAAGTGTCTGAGGCTGGATTTGAACTCAGGTCCTCCTGACTCCAGGGCCGGTGCTCTATCCACTGTGCCACCTAGCTGCCCCTGGAATTACCTCTTAATCTCCCTTGAACTGGAAAATCTCTGGGATGTGTCTACATGTGCATGTGAAGCAGCTTTTGAAAGTCCTGATGATCCTTCTCTCTCTCTCTCTCTCTCTCTCTCTCTCTCCCTTCCTCCCTCCCTCCCCATGGGCCCTAACCACGATGATGGCCCAGAAAACACAAACACATCCGCCTACCACAATATCCCAGCCAACCAGCACACAACTAATTAGTGCTCTTGGCTAACCAGCCTGTTGTTTCTGGGAGAAAGAGATCAATAACTGGTAATGTACTTCCCAACAACCCACAAAAGCCTTCAGGCTTACAGAACAATTATAGCCCCCTCATTTCCCTTTTCCAGTTCGCTGCTCATGTCAATGTTATTGGATATTGGATATGGGAAGTTAAAGGATATTAGAATGTTATTCAAGTTGGCCGAAACTATCTGGAGAGAATAGGAATAATAATAGGAATAACAGACAGTAATGATGCAAGTTCACACAATGCTCTGAAGTTATCCTTTTAATCCAGAGAGGTAAGAACTACAGGTATTAGTATCACCTTGTTGTTGTTTTGTTTTTACAGATGGAAGGCATTCTGATAGGTGAAATGACCTGCCACCACCGTCCAGAGCTAGTCAGTGAAAGCAGTGAGATTTGAACCCAGGACTTCCTCACCAGCATTCCACATACTAGGCCATGGTGCTTAACTACTTGGGATTTGCTTCAAGTTTATAGCACCTGCTTTAAATGAACACCTGAAGGATCATTTAGAATGATTGGAAAAGCTCACTGTTTATGAAGTCACGGCTTCGAGAACAACTCAGAATCATGGACAGGCTGGAAAGGGAAACTGTTCCCTCCCCTCCCTAGCCCAGTTATATTTTGATTGATTTTTCTTCAGATTCCTGGAAACATTCCAAGGGAAACATCACTGGGGAATACCATATTATAACCTGCCTTAACTGCTTGAAAATCTCAACAAAGTCCTTTTCACTTTCAATATACAAGAAAATTGGGGCAGCTAGGTGGCAGGGGCGGCTAGGTGGCACAGTGGATAGAGCACCAGCCCTGGAGTCAAGAGTACCTGAGTTCAAATCCGGCCTCAGACACTTAACACTCACTAGCTGTATGACCCTGGGAAAGTCACCTAACCCCAACTGCCTCACTAAAATATATATATATATATACACACACAAGAAAATCTGAATTCCCCAACCCCTCAGCGGAGTAAATAACTAAGCATGACTAGGGAGTAATCAGTTGGTCAGTCAACAAACATTTATTAAGTGCCTACTGTGTGCAGGCACAATGCTAAAGATACAAAGAAAAGCGAGACAGTCCTGCTTGTTGCAAAAGGCAAGATGCTTTGATCTGTGTGGTTTATCAGGAAGATCGGGATTTATCGCCCCCTCCCCTTAATTTCTCTAGCTTTCACACCTTAGTTTCCTTACATTTCTGGTCTATGACCACCTTCCTACTCAGGTCTCCATTGCCTAGGCCCAGTCTGTCCTATACTCCCATGCCTTGAATGTGCCTGTCCTCACTTATCCCCTCCCACTCAATGCTTTCTGGGGCCATGACCGGTCATCTTGACTTATGTCCTGTCACTGGACTCCAATGACTTTGGAAGAGAGAGTGAGGCTGATGACTTTGCACAGCTCTGCCTCACTTAAATCCAATTCACCCACAAGTCAAGACACCACCCGTGATGCCACAGGTCCTCTTTGAGAACCAAGGACGAACAACAGTGCTTTCCATCTCACCAAATCTACCTCCCTGTCATCCTTTCCTGGTCACTCCCTGCCCCTTCTACTTCCATTACAGTATAAGTTCCTTGAGGTCAGGTCACTGGCTGTGTGACCCTAAGAAAGATTTTTAACTCAGTACCCTGGGCAACTCTCTAAGATTCGGTTATATGGAAGATGCCAATGTGTACTGGTAAAGGGCCTTTCCTCACCTAGGAGTTCACTATACTAATGAAATTAGAAGTCTAATTTTTATCTGCTGGCCCATCTCCAGCACCTGGCGCAGTACTTAGCACACAGTAGGTGTTTGTTCAAATGAAAGAAACTGCTATGATCTAGAAATGGAACAGCTAGATCCCAGCCACGAAGAAACCTGGTTCCAGAAATCTGGTATCAAATACTCGTTCTCCCAGTGATGAACCAGGGATGTAGAATGCTGTACACACTAGGGTTGCACAGTCATTGGGTTTGGTTTAACTATTTTTCTTTGTTATGAGGAAGGGTTTGACAATGAGAGGATTACAGCATGAAATGACTGGTCTAATTTTTTAAAGCATCAACAAATATATATATTTTAAGATAAGAGAGCAGGTCAGGACCCACTTTTCCATTTGGTATGAAATAAATTGTCACATTCATCAAAAAACAAAAAACAAAACAGGAGACACAAAACATACATTCATTCATTCCACAAGCATTCAACAGACTCACACGTTAAAATTATTCCACATGCCTTTGTTGACAAATTGCATGTTGCCTCATTGTTTATGAAGCCATGCAAATGGTCCTTTTCCCATCAGTGAGAAGTTAGCTCACTCCCCATCGGGTACCTGCAGAAAAATCACTAATTTGATGTTCCAGAAAAGGAGGAACACTCCAGGGACCCAAATGTTATTATCAGGGTGTAACTAAGGAATTCAAGACCTATCTTGAATATTTCCCAACTGACACTTCCTGGGGAAGCAGGAAACAGAGAGGCAGATGTTGGAATGGGATTGAGTCAGGTAAACAATAGTGAGTACCCAACCCAAAGGAAGGTAAATGATGGTGCACCCCATCTGCTCAGAAGGCTAAAGACATACCCAGTGTGCCATTGAGAGATACTTGGCCTTCTAACCTATGCATGAATGTCCCCCCCAATTTTGCTCATTTGCAGAAGGATTGGGTTGGGATCATCAGCATTCCCTAAATTAATCTGGACCTGAAATAGATTAACAGCACTCATGAATGCTGGTCTGGGAAGTCTGGAATGGGGGATAGCATCCTTCCTTCTGTTCGGCGCAAGAGGCCAGAACGATGAGCTTGGTGGGAAATGCGCAGAAGCAGATTCAGGCTTGAAAAAATTAAATAAAATATTGCTAATAAGGGCTGCCCAAAAGTGGAATGAGGAAGCAAGGGGTTCTCCATCAACTGGAGGTCTTAGTACAATAGAGAGCATTCTAGCTTTGGAGTCAGGAGAGCTGAGTTCAAAACCCAACTCTGCCATTATTGTACAAGTGACTTTGGGCAAGTCACTGCCTCTTCAGGCATCAGGTTCTTCATCTGTAAAGGGGCTGATCTAAAGGGAGCAGCTCTAAATCCTCTGATCTTATGACCACTGAGTGCTGGTAAATGTGAGAGAACTGCTGAAATAGCCAACGAATGTTGGAAGGTGCCAAGGAAGTCAAAGCTCTTGGGATGGGGAGGTCAGTGTTAAAACACACATAATGGAATGAGAAAATAGGGAAGGAATCAGGACTCGAAGGTGCCTACAAGGCACTCCTTAGGTTTCTTTCTTTTTATTTGTGTTTATTCTACTTTTTTTTTTTTTTTGCAGGGGAATGAGGGTGAAGTGACTTGTCCAGGGTCACACAGCTAGTGTCAAGTGTCTGAGGCCGCATTTGAACTCAGGTCCTCCTGAATCCAAGGCCAGCTCTATCCACTGCGCCACCTAGCTGCCCCCATTTGTGTTTATTCTAAACAACACAAGCCCTGAACCATCTGACCCAGAACCTGGGATTAGGGTTCCAGTTCAGAAGAGATCCTAAACCTCAGAAACCTATAAATCCACTGGTCAGCCCTAGGGTTCAATGATCGACCAACCACAAGTCCAGCAGGAAAGGGATTTTTGAGAAGCATCTACTATTTCTCTTTTTCAGCAGACAGATTCCTAATAGGAATGTAGGGCACCCACCCTTACTGCCATTATGCGTAGATGGCCAAAGAGACCTAGTGACCTTTATAGGTCACAGGGCTGGGGAAACCAACACTCAACCCGCATCCAACAATTATACGAGTTGTCTCGTCTGCCCTTTGCAAAGCCGAGAGGGTTTCCAGGTTCTCCCCATGTCAGGGGTATGGATGAAGAACCAACACACTTCCAAAAATTCAATTCAGGGATTGAAACTCCAATTCCACCCAGAGAAATCAAAATAGTGAATGGTTGACCCCAGCGGGTGTGGTCCCCAAACAGCCCAATAAAGACTTTAAACAGCACTAGTCGGGACTTGACATTTTGCTCTTCCTAAGTAGCGTGGGTCATTCCAAATGGGATTATTAAAAAAATGTCTAGCACTCCACTCTGGGAGGAGACAGCACCCACACCTGTCATCATCGCTATTCCTATTTATAGGCCAGTCATGTGAATGCCTTACCTCAACAGAACATCTCAAAAATGAAAGGGAACAGCTCAGATGAAAAGTGTCTGAAGGACCAGAGGTCAGGAGTTCAAAGTAAGTCTACCATTTGGGGGTTCTTCACCTTTTGGGGGCGGTCATGGTAAAGCCTACAGACCCCTTTTCAGAATTGTATTTGTAAATAATGGAAGGAAATGCTAAATAAATCTGTTATAGGTAAATGAAAATAAAGATCTCTTTTTTTTTTCCCATCCAAATTCAAGGACCCCTTGAAATCTACCCACAGTGGTGGAACTCTAGGTTAAGATCCCCATTTTTTTTTTTTAGTGAGGCAATTGGGGTTAAGTGACTTGCCCAGGGTCACACAGCTAGTAAGTGTTAAGTGTTTGAGCCCGCATTTGAACTCAGGTACTCCTGACTCCAGGGCCAGTTCTCTATCCACTGCGCCACCTAGCTGCCCTAGATCCCCATTTTTTAATGGCCCCACAATACCTATGGAAATTGTTGTTAGATGAAGCGTTGAGAGTCAGGTAGACAGACTGATGCTACCCACAGTAAATGAGAAATGTCACCACACCCAAGATTTCTTTTTAAAATCGGCAAATTAGCATCATCTTTTGGGGGCAAAAAACCAAACAAACCAGAAACAACCCAAATAATCAGCAATAAGGAAATGTGGTTACATCAGTTGCTCATACTCTTGTAATGGAATTCCAAAATGCCTTTAAAATAGGCATGTGTGAGGAATGCGAAAATGTGATGAAAGAATTCATATTTTTAAAAGCTGATTCAGAAGAATGGAGGACCCACTAACAATGATCAAAACAGGGAAGGAGATGGAAGAGATAAAGAAATGAACTAAGAACCATATCTGAGGTTAGAGGGAGAGATGGGAAACTGGTTAAATCTTACAAGTTGGAATTAATTCGAATGCAAATGGTCCCCAATTGACTTTTGTTCTCGGCACTAATATTTAAAGTTAAATATCTAGCAAAATTCTTATTTAAATTTTTTTTAATTAGCACTCGTTTTTTTAGTGCTGTTATTAATCCCATGGGACAATTAAAAATTTCAACTCCTGATTTAGTCTGCCAGGGAACAGCAAACAACATGCCCAGTCAGAGCCCAGAGAATCTGATGTTACCTGTGGGGGCGTACCTCTGATAGGATCAGAGCATTGAGAGCAGGAAGGCATCCTGAGGAAGAACTTTGTCCAACTCCTTTGATTTAAAGATGAGGAAACCGAGGTCCTATGAGATGAAATGACTTGTCCAAAGTCACACAGCTGGTCTTGGGGTTAAGATTCAAACCTAGGGCTTCTGACTCTAGACCTCTGAAGTTGGAATCTTTTCACCTACTCTGATAGTAGCTACGTGCCAGGCACTGTGCGAAGCATTTTACAAAGATTATCTCATTTGTTCCTCACAAACTCCCTAAAAGGAAGGTGCTGTCCCAATTTTATAGATGGAGAAACCGAGAAGGACAATGGTGAAGTGACTTGCCCAGGGTCATCCAGTGAGGTAGGCTGAATTTGAACTCAGGTCCTCCTGACTCCAAACCCCGCCTTTTATCCACAGAACAAGCAGCTGCCCACCAAACAGTCTACAGGAACAACACAAAAAGATCAGAAGTCCTTAACAGAAGAAAACTTTAATCCTCTCAAGAACTAAAGTGCAAGATAGTAATGTAATCATTTTATAGGGAATCATAAGATATCTCTACTTTTATTTCATAAACTCAAATCTATTTGGACTAAATGTGCCTTTTGCTGTTAAAGGAGCCCAACGAGTTCATTTCTTTTTTTTTCTTTTTTTGCAGGGCAATGGGGTTAAGTGACTTGCCCAGGGTCACACAGCTGGTAAGTGTCAAGTGTCTGAGGCCAGATTTGAACTCAGGTACTCCTGAATCCAGGACCGGTGCTTTATCCACTGCGCCACCTAGCCACCCCTTTTTTTCCTTTTCTTCTGTTAATCTATTGCTAAATGGCTGCATGACATTGGACAGGTCATCTCATGATTCTGGGGTGTACCTGCCTCATCTATACAACGAGATAAATTCTAAGCTTCTTCCCAGCTCTGATATTCTCAGTTCTAGCTCTGAGCTCTGCCCCACGTGCTGAAGTCTTTCCTAGTTTTGCTATCCCATGTCCTAAGGTCCCTCCCAGCCCTGACATTCCCCGTCCTAAGGCTCCTACCAGTTCTGACATTCTCTGTCCTAAGAGCCCTCCCAGCCCTGACATCCCATGTTCTAAGGCCCCTCCAACTTTGACATCCCATGTTCTAAGGTCCCTCCCAGCCCTGACATTCCCTGTCCTAAGGCTCCTCCCAGTTCTGACATTCTCTGTCCTAAGGGCCCTCCCAGCCCTGACATCCCATGTTCTAAGGTCCCTCTCAGCTAACATTCTCAGTTCTAACTCAGACATCCCCTGTTCTAGAGCCAAAGTCCCTGAGAAAACAGTGCCTTCTGTCACCCAAAGCTGTGGTACAAAAGTTCAGATCTGGGATTTACTCCCAAAATACTACAGGGAATGTTCTAGCTGTGAAATATGTTTTAGAACAGTAGATAATCGTTGAGAATTAGCACTTAAAGCGCTCTCACCGCCCCCATCTCTTTCCTTCTCAGACTCGCTGGTCCTGCGGCCTCTGGACAACCTCTAATTACATGGCTGGTGACCCGCCGTGGTCAGGCCAGCAGGCTGCATTTCTCACAGTCTCAGTGCTCACAATGAATAATGAATGTTCATTGTGGCCAACATTATGGAGCAAACAGTCACCCACTGGTCACTTTGGCTGCCGAGCATGCAAGAGGCTGCAGCCTCAGCAGTTTTACCATCAATGCTTAAAGATGTCAAATCCCGAGGAACCGTAAGAATAACAAGAGCCCATATTTCCCTGCTTCTCCACGGTCTGCAGAACACATTTATACACACTATCTCATTTTACATTCATGAGAATCCTGCAGGTAACAGTGGGAAGAGGAATGAATTTGGTGTCAGAATGCAGACTTAACAATCTTTGTGACCTCGGGCAACTTACTTCCCCTTTCTGGGGGTCAATTTCCTGGTCTGTAAAATGAGAGGGGTAGACTAGATGACCTATGAGGCTCCTTCAGACTGCCAACAAGACCCCATGATTATGATTCTCATTTTACAGATCAGGAAACTGAGGCTCACAGAAGCTAGGTGGCATAGTGGTTAGAGTGTCAGGCCTGGAGAGAGGAGTTCAAATCCAGTCTCTGCTCGATTGACCCTGGGCAAGTCATTTCACCCTCTCTGCCTCAGTTTCCTCCTCTGTAAAATGAGCTGGAGAAGGAAATGGCAAACCACTCCAGTATCTTTGCCAAGCAAACCCCAAATGGGGACACAAAGAGTCAGACATGCCTGAAAATAGCTGAACAAACAGGGTCACCAAGCTAGTAAATGTTGTTTGTCCTTCATTCTCAAAGAGGACCATGACAGATGTGATATAGATCAGGATGACTGGAGATGGCCCTGGATATTTAAGGCAATTAGGGTTAAGTGACTTGCCCAGGGTCACACAGTTAATAAGTGTCTGCGGTGATATTTGAACTCAGGTCATCCCAACTGCTATCTATTCTGCCACCTAGCTGCATCTGTGACCCAAGCCAAGAAATTTAGCTTCTCTGGGCCACACAGTCCCTGATCTATAAAATGAGAAGGGAAGGAATCCTGTAAATAACAACACCAGTTTTATGTTGATCAGTTTCACTGAATTTTTTTTCTTCCTTTTTTCTTTCTTTTCTGTTTATTTTTTGTTATAATGAATAGGTCTAGGGGTAGCTAGGTGGCGCAGTGGATAGAGCACTGGCCCTGGATTCTGGAGGACCGGAGTTCAAATCCATCCTCAGACACTTGACACTTACTAGCTGTGTGACCCTGGACAAGTGACTTAACCCCAACTGCCTCACCAAAAATAAAAAAATAAATAAGGAATAGCTCTCTGAGACAAGAGAGGGATACGTGAGGGAACATTTTAATGATGTCAAAACAAAAGATAACAACAAAAATATATTTTTTTAACTGTCAGTTTTAGCCTTCCACTGAAAGAGCAAGGAGCAGGCAACAGTTTGAGAATCAAAGGACCTCTTCACCATATAACTATGACAGAATTATTAATGAAAAACCATTTTTTGGGGGGTGAGGCAACTGGGGTTAAGTGACTTGCCCAGGGTCACACAGCTAGTAATTGTTAAGTGTCTGAGGCTGGATTTGAACTCAGGTCCTCCTGGCTCCAAGGCCAGTGCTCTATCCACTGTGCCACTTAGCTGCCCCTAATTTAGCATTTTAAACAAAATAAAGATTACCTTAATTGGGGCAGCTAGATGGTACAGTGGATAGAGCACTGGCCCTGGATTCAGGAGGACCTGAGTTCAAATCCAGCCTCAGACACTTAACACTTACTAGCTGTGTGACCCTGGGCAAGTCACTTAATCCCAATTGCCTCACACACACACTCACACACACAATTTTTGCTCACTACATGCTCTCAGCATGTAGGAAGATTAACTGAGAACAATCTTATCTGTCTTGTCTTTCTTTGTATTCTCAGTATTTAACACAGTGCCTGGTGCAGAATAAGTATTTTTTAAATTAATTTTTAATTAATTTTTTAAAAATTTAAACGATTTATAATATTATTATGTAAGTAAAAAAAAAATTCCTGCTTCTGCAGGAATTGGTGCCTTCCCCATCTTTTTATATGATTAATAGCTATCTGTATACCAGGCAATGTACTAAACCCTGGGAATATAAAGAAAAGTAAAAGGTAAAATCATCAAGAGAATGGGTTCAGATCTCAGTGAGATAGTCAAAGTCAAAGGGAATGAAGGGCCCTTTTCTCTCTTTCAATGAAGAGATTCCTGTACTGGTGATCCAATACTGACTATACCAAATACCAGAAAACCCTTGAAAACAGAAACCACATACCATAACATCCCCGCCTCACAGACAGACAGACAGACAGACAGACAAACACACACACACACACACACAAGTATTCATCAATTACCTACATAAATTCAAAACAGTAGAAATCACACATGGGTATTTTCAAGATATACTGCAAAAAAAATCAGGATTAAACAATAATATAGGGGCAGCTAGATGGCACAGTAGATAGAGCACCGACCCTGGATTCAGGAGGACCTGAGTTCAAATCCGGCCTCAGACACTTAACACTTACTAGCTGTGTGACCCTGGGCAAGTCACTTAACCCCAATTGCCCCACCAAAAAAAAAAATAATAATAATATAAAAGTTTTTTAAATTACTTAGAAACTAAAAAAAAAAAACATTAAACAACAATCGAGACAAGGAAAAAAACTCAGAAAATTGATAATATTTAAAATACAGTAAAAATAATACCCTTTATCAGAACCTATGAGATGTTGCCAAATCTGTTCTGGGAAGCAAATTTATATCACTAATAAGAAAGAAAAGTGCCTAAAGAGCAAAACAATACTTGCCTCTAAAAAAAACCGCATGAAGGTAAAAGCAGAAATAATTTTAAAAGAAAGTACCATTGGTTTGATGAATGAATCTAAGATGGTTTTGAGACCAATAAAATCGCTAAACTATTATCAAATTTAATTTTAAAGGGGCATGAAAATGCAAATCAGCAAAATTAAACAGGAAAAGGGAAAGATCACACAGTCACACATATATCTCAGTGAAGTGCAGCTGGTTTGAGAGTCAAAAAAAATTTTAACTATTACAAGATGGAAAAAAATTGAATAATCTCAACTTTCTTCAAGAAATTATTATTAACCAATAGAAGATTATTAAGGACAAAATGAAAGATGTGACTGAGTGAAAGAAAATTTTATGCCTACATTACAACAATATAGTTTAGAGAAAAACACCTTGGGAGGAATATTTGTAGGAAATCTGCCAGATTAAAAACTCAGCATCTATAACTAAGAACTGTTCAAATGTCACAGTGGCAATCTCTAGTCTACAATGGATAAATGTCTACCCACAAACTATAAACTCCTTGAGATTTGGGGCTGATTTTACCTTTTACTTTTCCTTATATTTCCAGGGCTTGGCAGTGCCAAGTATACAGCAGATGCTTAATAAATGCTTGTTGTCTCATATAAACAGACAATTTTCAAAAGAAGAAATACAAATAGCTACTAATCACATAAAAAATTTTAACCTAACTAATAAAAGACTCAAGTTAAAACAACTCTGAGGTAACCTATTACAGCAAATCTAGCTCCTCCATGCCATCAAATTGGCAAAAATGATTAAAATCACTGAAAATCAGTGCTCTCTAGAACACATTAGGAAGAGATGGGGTGTACTCATTCATTGTTGATGGAATTATAAATATTTTTGTCAATAAACAGTAAAAAGTTATAAAATTGTCATAGCCTTTTGTCCCAATAATTTCCAATGTTGGGAATACACAATGAGTGTATTTTTTTTAAATGTTTAAAGATTTCTGGGGGCAACTAGGTGGTGCAGTGGATAAAGCACCGGCCCTGGATTTAGGAGGATCTGAGTTCAAATCAGGCCTCAGACACTTGACACTTACTAGCTGTGTGACCCTGGGCAAGTCACTTAACCCCAATTGCCTAACCAAAATAAAATTTTAAAAAATATATATTCTGAAAAGAAGGCTCCATCAGACTGTCTCCCAAAAGGCTCAGCAAAGACACACACAAAAATTAAGAATATTTGCTATATGTAATTAAAACTGACAAGCGTGAGAAGCACACTCTGTGACCTCTTTCAGGGTTTTCTTTTTTTTTTCTTTTGGGTAGGACAATGAGGGCTAAGTGACTAAACAAAAACAAAAGAGTCAGACATGACTAAAAAAAACTAAATTAAAAAAAAAAACAATACATCTGACCTAAGTCTCTAGTCTTCATTCTTCACTGACTACACCCCACACTTGACTCCAAGACTTGTAAAAGATCCAAGATTTCATCAGTGTGGATATTCCTTCCATGCCTTAGTAAGTGCAGGTGTAGACTGAAACCTCTCTTTGCCATAGATACTTTAAGAATTTCTCTTTTTTTGTGTGTTTTGTTTTGTGGAGCAATTGGGGTTAAGTGACTTGCCCAGGGTCACACAGCTAGTAAGTGTCAAGTGTCTGAGGCCGGATTTGTTTTGGTTTTTTTGTTGTTGTTTTTTTAGTGAGGCAATTGGGGTTAAGTGACTTGCCCAGGGTCACACAGCTAGTAAGTGTTAAGTGTCTGAGGCTGGATTTGAACCCAGGTACTCCTGACTCCAGGGCCAGTGCTCTATCCACTGTGCCACCTAGCTGCCCCCGAGAATTTCTCTAACAACAAGGATAAGAGGGAGGGAAGGGAGGGAATAGAGGAGGAAAGAGAGGGAGAGAAGAGACAACCACTCAACAATTTTCTATGATCACTATCGCATCTTTACCAAATTGGTCCTCAGTTTATCACTGACCCTGGACTCAAATCCTCAGTTTTCCCATTTGTAAAAATGAGGGAACTGGAATAGCTGACCTTCAAGCTACACCTGTCATCCCATGATCCCTCCCACCTGGGAAGGACCTGCCAAAGCTTGCCCCAGCTAGAAAGACTGACAGTACACAGTGAACCTCGCCCTGTAAATCTGTGGGCATTAGGGGTGAAAACAAGGGATTTCCTAAAGCCCTGGGTGAACTCTGAGACTGATGTTTTATTCACTTCTCTAAAAATCTTCATCTGGAAAACAGCAATAATTCTTGGCAACGTGTCTCTCCCCAGGTGAGAGTGAGGAAAGTCCATGAAATCCAGCTGATTTGTACTCAGAGAGCTGGGTTCAAGTCGCACCTCTGCCACTTACACCATTTGTGTTACCTTGGGTCATTCATTTAACCTGAGCCTCAGTTTCCTCAACTATAAAATGAGGAATAGGAATCTCCCCGAGTCTTAGAGGCGAGGCTAGCTTTTTCTCTAAGAAAACAGTCCTGGACACTCAACTGGCCCAGGGGACTGAGACCCTTTGCATGAGCAAGTAGGGGCAGCTGTGGCAAATGGGGAGGCTGTCCCCAACAGAGCCAAGACTGAGTCTTTGTTGAATATCCCTTAAATACTGTGAATATGTAAACTTCTTTTGTTCAGGGTAATATGGTCACTGAGGATCTCATAGAACCATAGACTAGAAGGAACCTACCCCAGAGGCCATGTAGTCCAGCTTCCTCATTTTACAGATGAAGAAACTGAGGCCAAAAGAGGTTAAGAAACCGCAGCAAAGGGGCAGCTAAGTGTCTCAGTAGATAAAGCACCAGCCCTAGATTCAGGAAGATCTGAGTTCAAATCCAACCTCAGACACTTGACACTAGCTGTGTGACCCTGGGCAAGTCACTTAACCCTCACTGTCCCGCCAAAAAAAAAAAAGTTTCCCTATCCTAATAAAACCACAGACCATTCCCCTGTCACATACAAGGAGAGGACAGAAGGGACCCTGGAAAAGCACTAACCACACAATGTCTTTTCCAAGGATGGAATGAGGATCAAAGATCAAGGGTTATCCATTTGGTTTCCCTCCCCCAGCTCACCTAGGGAAATCTCCATTTCTTCAGCACCAAAGCAGGGGTAATTCCTATTCCTCTGCCTTAGGGATGTTCTAAGGATTAATTATTGCCTGGCCTGGACAGATGAGAGGCTATGGCTAAGTGTAAACCTTGTTCATGCCTGATAACCATCCATAGAAAGACACCAATGTCTGTTTACTGTCTAGTGGGTATCTGCACCCCTTCCTGTGTACAATGGTTAGCTTGTTTAAACACCCCCCCCAAAAAAAAAACAACAACAAACCTTAGACGTTGATAAAAGGTTTCAATCCAAAGAGCAAGAGAAACTTTAAACAGCCTCCCACTATCCGGAAGGCTCTAATACAAACACCCCCTTCCTTCAGAGTCAAAGGGAGAGAGTCAACGCAGTGGGAATTCCAATCATTTACACACCAGAAAATGGAGGCTCGGGAATGACATTTTGTCCAGTCTTCACTCCAAGTAAATAACAGAGCGGGACTTTGAACCTGGGTCCTATGACTTGAGGAGGTCTAAAGTCTCATTTAAATCGATTGAAGAAAAATCATACACAAAAACACAATTCAGATATGAGCGCTGGACCCGGAGTCAGGCACTCCAGGGTTCAGATTTGGTTTCAGACACTTACCAGCGAAGTGACCCCACCCCACCCCCACCCCCGGGGGCAAGTCGCTTAACCTCTGCCAGCCTCAGTTTCCTGCTCTGTAAAATGGGAATAATGGTAGCACCCACTTCTCAGGGTTATTGTGACGTTCAAAAGAGATGTGTGCAAAGTGCTCCTCAAGCCTTCAATCTTTCCTTACATGTCAGCTGTTACTTAATGTGTAGAAAACTCCCATTAAGAAAGCTTCCCCCTGGGGGCAGCTAGGTGGCCCAGTGGATAGAGCACCGGCCCTGGATTCAGGAGGACCTGAGTTAAAATCTGACCTCAGACACTTAACACTTACTGGCTGTGTGACCTTGGGCAAGTCACTTAACCCCAACTGCCTCACCAAAAAGAAAAAAGAAAAGAAAGCTTCCCCCACTGATGCAGATTCGAGCCTCCTTAAACAATCAAACAATAAGCACCTACTATGTGCCAGGCATTCTTCTAAGAGCTGGAGATTTTTTTTAAAAAGAGGCAAAAGAGCATAGAGTCTGATGGGGGAGACAAGGAGAAACAAATACAATAAACACAGCAAATCATATTGGGGATAAGTAGACAATAATTAACAGGGAAGGCACTAGGGGTTGGGGAAGGCTTCTTGTAGAAGGTGGGATTTTAGTGAGAACTTGAAGGAGGGGAGTCAGTAGTGAGAATGGAGGCCTCCTAGGCATGGGGGAGAGCTGGTGCAGGGCTGGGCATCTCCTCCACAAATCCTTGCCTTCAAGAGTCCCCTTGGCTGTACACAAATTAAATAAATGTCTTTCTCTTTGGGGTAGGGACCGACTGGCCTCTTTTTGCATCCCTAGCCCTCAGCTGGTGTTTGATTCACAGTAGGTGCTTAGTAAAGGAGTACTGATTGACTGTTGCTTCTCCATTAGACTGTGATATCCTTAAAAGCAGGGACTGTCTTTGGCCCCTTTTTGCATCCCCCAACTCCCCTTAACCCAGAGCCTGGTATTCAGTAGATGATTAATAAAACCTTAATGCTTGCTGTTTCCCCTATTAGGCTGTGAGCTCCTGGGAGGGGGGAGCTGTCTTTGGCCTTTTTGCATTCCAACACCATAACCCAGAGCCTAGTATGCAGTAGGTGCTTAATAAAGCCTTAATGCTTGCTGTTTCCCCCATTAGGCTGTGAGCTCTTCTTAGAAGGGGGCTGTCTCTGGCCTCTGTGCACCCCCAGCCTCGGCAGGTGCCTGCACACAGTAGGCTCTTCCTAAATGCTGATTGTCCTTGGGCTTCGGACCAGCCCTCCCCCCTGCACTCCACACTACGCGGCTATCCCTTGATTTTGGCCGGGGGCCACAAAGACCCCCTGACCGCTGGGCAGACCCCTTTCTTCCTGGGACACTGACCAGGACTTCGACTCGAGACCCTGCTCCGTCCTCCCCCTCGCCCCTCGCCCCTCGCCAGGGGGGCCGCGACCCTCCCCCGCCATGGAAATTCGAACCCGGCTCTCTACGCCCTCCCCCTGCCCCGCGGCTGTCCCCTCCCTTCCCCGGGCAGGGCACCCCAGCAGCAGCGGAGAAGGCCCCCCGGCTCCCCGGCCCCCGGCTGGGAGGGGGCGCTCCCTCCGTACCTGGCTGCACCGTGGCTCCGGCCGTCCGATCCGCCGGCCGGCATCTGGCCAAGCACTTTCTCACCGCACTGCCCATGGGCCCCCCGCGCGCTCCCCGTCGTGCGCCCCCACGCCGCGTGTCCCCCGCGCTCCGCAACTTTAGCCAACCGGCCCCGCGCCGTCCAGCCCGGGCGGAGGGCGACCCCTGCTGGCCGCAGCCGGCCCCTTCCGGAAGGGGCGGAGAGAGCCGAGACCCCTCCGAGGTCCGCACTTAGCTCCCGGGCGAGGTTTGCGCGAGAAAACCCTCCAGCAGACGGAGCCCCCCTTCCATTTGCTCCCCATAGACCGTGCGTGTGCACACATCGCGCCCCCCATTAGAATGTGCGCGCCTGGAAGGCAGGCACCGCGTGCACAGCGACGACGCCCTGCAAGCCCCAAGCGCCCCAGCCTCCCCTGCTCCCCCGCTGCTCAATCCACTGCGGGGCACACAGTAGGGGCCTAATCAATGCTTGTTGACCTCAAGCAGCCTCTGGAGATAGTTACAGCCACAGCACAAACTACAAAAGGGTCAAGATGCACCCAAGTGAAAACAATGTGATCTCAGAAACCCGAAGTTAGAGCTGAAAGGCCCCTTGAGGTCACTTTGTCCAATCCTCCCATTTTACAGAGGTGGAAGCTGAGTCCTGAAAATTTGCTAGCTCTTCTTGTTTATTCCTTCAAAATTAGTTCAGCAAATATTTTAAGTGCCTACTATGCGCACCTGCCATATTAAGCACCAACTATGTGCTGGGCACTGTGTTGAGTCCTGTGGGAGTAGGGAGGGCAAAGACTGGAACCATCCCTACTTTTAAGGGGCTTACCTTCCCGTGGGGGAGATAATAATACTCGGTGATATTTAAATAGCATTTTTAAAGGTTTGCAAAGCACTGATATGCAGAAGTGCATAGATAAGTACATTCTAAATGAATGAAGGAGATAAATAGAAGCAATGTGCCTGAGGCTAGACATCCCCTTGACCATCCTGCCTCTGACCTTCTTGACTGAGTGACCCTGGACCAATCACTGAACCTCACAGTACTCCCCCAGGCAAAGTTTTAAGACCATAAATTGCACCTTTTAAATTCTTCCAATTTGAGCCCTAAACTAGAAAACCAAAATGAGCGGGTGTCCCCAAAGATCTCCTGTTGCTAATTATTTCTCATTGTTGCTTCTTGGCTTAAGACTAGAGTTTAAGGGGGCAGCTAAGTGGCACAGTGGATAAAGCACTAGCCCTGGATTCAGGAGGATCTAAGTTCAAATGTGAGCTCAGACACTTGACACTTACTAGCTGTGTGACCCTGGGCAAGTCACTTAATCCTCATTGCCCTGCCCTCCTCCCCCTGCAACCCCCCCCCCAAAAGAAAAGAAAAAAGACTAGAGTTTAATAAAGGATGCTTTTTAACTCCCAAGCAAAAGTTTCTTTTGTGTGTGTGTGAGGCAATTGGGGTTTAGTGACTTGCCCAGGGTCACACAGCTAGTAAGTGTGTAAAACGTCTGAGGTCAGACTTGAACTCAGGTCCTCCTGAATCCAGGGCCAGTGCTCTATCCACTGCACCACCTAGCTGCCCCTCAAGCAAAAGTTTCTTAAGGCTAAACATCCAGGAGCTGCAAGCCTGTCTACTTCCACTCCATGAAATGTCATTTGAGTGTTATTAAAAACCTAGACAAGAACATTGCCATTCTCTGTTTAATGAACTAGGTCTGAGCTCCAATCTACACTTAATTATATCGAAATCGATTAAGGAGCAGGAATAAAAGATGTGTCTTGGACTCATCCAGTGTGATTGAGTGGCTGATGAGCCTGGAGAATCTGATCTGATTCCGAGTTGGAACAGAACACTACGGAAACTCTTTCCTTAGCTGTGAAGTGGGGGGTGAAAACATGCACGCCACCCAACCTTACCTGGTGACTGTGAGACTCCGACACCATCATAGATTCAGAACTGGGAGGGACCTGATCCAACCCTCTCATTTTACAGATAGGGAAACTGAGGCTCGGAGAAGTTAAGGGATTTGCTCGACGTCATACCAAAAGCCAGAATTTGAATTTTGATGCTCATGCTGCCTTCATCTACTGCACGAGCTTTAAGAGCTATAAAATAGTAAACGATTGTCAGAGGGTATTATCGCTATTGTCGTTGTCTTTAGTAAATCTCTCAGCTAAAAGAATCCCAAATATCTGTCATCTCAAAGAAAATTACTGGATAGAAACAGATGATAATTGGTATTTTTCTTCCTTTGATTTTTATTTATGCCTTCTGTTTCATACACCCATCATCTCCCAATCTATGCCCTTCTTCCAGTGAACCTTCCCATAGAAAACGGACAAATAATTCAATATAGCTAATGAACAACATGACCACCTCTGGATATAGAAGGTTCTGAGTGTCCCCCTCCATGATACCCCACCAAGGGGACAGAAGTGGGCTTCTTTATCTGTTCTCTGAGATCAAGCTTGCTCACTCATTGTTAATTTAGGGAGGGGCAGCTAGGTGGCGCAATGGATAGAACACCGGCCCTGGAGTCAGGAGGACCTGAGTTCAAATCCAACCTCAGACACTTGACACTAGCTGTGTGACCTTGGGCAAGTCACTTAACCCCAACTGTCTCACCAAAAAAAAAAAAAAATTAGGGAGAAATAGAAAACAATGGGTGGAAGTTAACAAAGTTAACAAGGGGGCCAATTTCAAATAAATATGAGGAAAATGTCCAAATAATCGGAGCCGCCCCCAAATGTGAGGTTGTCATTTAACATCTCTGGACCTCATTTTACTTACCTTTCAAATTAAGGGGATAGAAGGGACACTCTTTGGGGTCCCTTCCAATGCCAAACTTATGGTCTAAATGCAAATTATCATTCTGACAACTTCAGGGCCTGATGATGACATCCCAGTTCGGATATTCCCTCCACCAATACAGATCAGTGTGTGCTTTAGAACTCGGTGGGTGGTCCTCAAGAGCCGCTGGGTCTGAGAGGGTCATCACCCTGGAAATGCCCGAAAAGTAACTGGGTTGACCCTGAGACTTGAAGCAGTTTGAGTCGCCAGGCACATCTCTAAGGTTCTGAGGTATATAGAATAGCTGCTGATCTGCATTGGTGGGTGGAGTTTTCTCCCTAGGAGTTCCCTATGCTAAAAGAAACAATTTTAATAGCATTTATATATCACTTAAATATTAATAGCATTTATAAATCACTTCCAAAGTGATTTACATATATAATCATATCTAATCCTTACAAACCCCCTCAGAGATAGGTACTCATTAGCCTCATTTTATGCATAAGGAAACTTAGGGGTGTGAGAAGCGAGGTGGTGATACACCCCAAACATCCCACAACTATGAAATGTCTGAGATAGGATTTGACTGAGGTCTGTCTGGAATCCAAGCCCAGAAATTCATCTACTGCGACACCTAGTGTCCAGAACTATTCACGACTCCAGAAAGCACAGTAGCAGAGAGCTGAGGTGCTTGAGATCAGGGACTGTCTTTTGCCTTTCTTTGTAGCTTCAGTGCTTAGCAAAGAATAAGTGCTTAATAAATGCTTGTTGACTTCAGTCAACTCCTGGTGACCCAGACAACCCCCTAAGACTTTGTTTTACAGATAAATTGCTGATCTATGTACATAAAACCACACATCTGACAGCTCGCAAAAGGCCAAAATTCTCTTTAATTTTGGTGCAGTGGCAAAAGTGTTAGACGGCACCGTGAGACCTGGGCTCAAAACCTCTGCCACTTACTAGCTAGAGCAAAGCTTCTTAAATTGTGGGAGTCATGAAAAATTTGGCAGTAAATGTTTGATTTGTGTATATTTTATATACCTATATAGCCAGGGTTAAGGAAAAATGTCTTGGGTGAAAAGGGTTCCAGAGTGAAAAAAGTTTAAGAAGCTCTGAGCTGGAGGACCCCATCAAGCAAGTCAGTCTGAAACCAACTTCATGTTGGACATGGGGATTCAGAAATTAGCTCACATTTATTGTTATTGTTCAGTTGTGTCTGACTCTCTGTGACCTCATTTGGGGTTTTCTTGGCAGAGATACTAGAGGGTTTGCCATTGCCTTCTCCAGCTCATTTTCCAGATGAGGAAACTGAGGCAAACAGGGTAAAGTGACTTGCCCAAGGTCACGCAGCTAATAAGTGTCTAAGGTCAAATTTGAACTCAGGTCTTCCTGACTTCCTGACTTCAGGCCAGGAGCTCAATCTGCTGTGCCACCTAGCTGCCTCCTTTTATTTATTTTATTTACTTATTTAAATTATTTTTATTTTATTTTATTTTATTTTATTTCTTTTGTTGTTGTTGAATCATTTCAGTCATGTTAGACTCTCCTTGACTCCACTTGGAGTTTTCTTAGCAATTTCCTTCTCCAGTTAATTTTCCTGATGAAGAAACTGAGGCAAACAGGTTGAAGTGACTTGCCCAGGGTCACACAGCTAATACATGAGGCTGGATTTGAACTCAGGTCCTCCTGATTCCAGGGCTGGTGCTCTATCCACTGTGCCATGTAGCTGCCCTCTGTTCACATTTATTGAGTGCCTAATATTTACAGGTCACTGTGTAAGGAAACAAGGAGACCTACAAAGATAACTAAAACAAAATCTTCATAATCACCTTCATAATTCAATCAATAGGAATTTCTTTAGCACCTACCATGTGTCAGGCATTGTATTAAGCCCTGAAGATACAAAGAAAAGCAAAATTAATCCCTTCCCTCAAGGAGCTCACAGTCTAATGAAGCAACCAGGAAACAGCTATGTACAAGTAAGCTAGATCCAGGATGAATTGGAAATAATCAGTGGAGGAAAGGTTGGACACATCATTTATTTTTTTAATTTTTTTTTTAATTTTTGCAGGACAATGAGGGTTAAGTGACTTGCCCAGGGTCACACAGCTAGTAAATGTCAGGTGTTTGATGCCAGATTTGAACTCAGGTCCCCCTGAATCCAGGGCCAGTGCTTTATCCACTGCACCACCTAGCTGCCCTCAGGACACATCATTTATAAAATAAATGTGCATATGCTGGATGGAACTGTTTACTGTGGTCAAGACAGCTTAGAAACCACTCCCTTGGCATCCTCTTGTTTTTTCTTTTGGATGAAAAGTCTTTAGGCAACGCGACTTTATAACATCATAGACCAATTAGGATCCAAGATTTAGAACTAGAAGGGACCTTAGAGGCCAGTGAGTCCCAAACTTACTCCTCCAAACTCCCTATTTTTCAGGCGGGGACTGTGAGATACAGAGAAGTTTTGACTTACTCAGAATGACACAACTAATAACCATTTCAGCTAGGATTTGAACCTGTCCTCCCAACTCCAAGTTAGTCTGTCCATAAGCATTTATTAAAAGCCTACTATGAGACAGGGACTGTGTTAAGTTGTTGGAGTCACAAAGAAAGGTAAAGGTTAATCCCTGCTTCCCAGGAGTTCACAGTCTAATGGGAGAGACACTAGACAAACAACTATGTACAAATAAGCCATGTGCACGATAAACAGGAAATAATTAACAGAGAGAAGGCACTAGAATTAAATAAAATAATCATGAAACTAGAATTAAGAGGTATTGAAGGGGCAGCACTAGCCCTAAAGTCAGGAGGGCCTGAGTTTAAATCTAGCACTTATTAGCTGTATGACCCTGGGCAAATCACTTAACTCTGCTTAAAAAGGGGGAGGGGGAGGGGGGCGGCGGCTAGGTGGCACAGTGGATAGAGCACCGGCCCTGGAGTCAGGAGGACCTGAATTCAAATCCAGCCTCAGACACTTAACACTTACTAGCTGTGTGACCCTGGGCAAGTCACTTAACCACAATTGCCTCACTAAAAAACAAAAACAAAAACAAAAGTGGGGGGGGGGGTGACTGGAAAAACTTTCCTGTAGAAATCTATCCCATCCATTACTGCCTCTCAATTTTAAAATGTCATTTTTTCCTTTTTTTTTCTTGGCCCAGTCAGACCCCCCTGTCTCCTGGCTTGACTGACCATAAAGTGTCTAATTCATGGAGAGCTGGAGATTCCCCAAGCCATGAGATCTTGCCCAGGACCTCACAAGAAGGAAGATGCTGTAGGAAAAGACTCCCTTTCCCTGACGCAGCTAAAAGCTCATCCTGGAATGGAAGGTTTAGAACAAACAGGGACTTTAGAGATCCTTCTAATTTAACCCACTCATTTTACAAATGAGGAAACCAAGACTCACAGAGGTGACCTTAGTCACATCCTTCCCAAAGTGCAGGTCTCACCATGTCACCACACCCCCTTCCCTCATTCAATAAACCTCAGTGGCTCCCCTTTTTTTTGGGGGGGGGTGAGGCAATTGGGGTTAAGTGACTTGCCTAGGGTCACACAGCTAGTAAGTATTAAGTGTCTGAGGCCGCATTTGAAGTCAGGTCCTCCTGAATCCAGGGCCGATGCTCTATTCACTTTACCACCTAGCTGCCCCTCCTTCTGGCTTTTAAAACACTTCATAACCTGCCCCTAATCCTCCATTTCCAGGCTTCTTACACCTTTCTATGGCCTGGAGCCATTGGTGTCCTTGACCCTGTCTCCCATCTCCAGGCATTTTTACTACCTGTCCCCCAGTGCCTGGAATACTCTCCCTCCTCATCTCCATCTCCAAACTCCCTCGGCTTCCTTCAGTTCTCATCTAAAATCTCACCTTGTAGCAGAAGCCTTTCCCTTTGTTCATTAACTCCAATTTGTTTATCTGGTATATATCTCATTTGTATCTCACCTCGAGAAGGGAGAACTGATATACAAGGGCATGTTATGGAGAAGAAGACATCTGGAGCCAAATGTGGTCAAGCCCACAAGACTCAGGGCCCGCCAAGGCAACGTCATCGAGTGGCTGATGTTAGCAATATCCATGTTTATACTCAAGGGCAGTGCCTGAAGGTGGCTAGGTTGTCATAGAGAAGCAAACCACTTCCTGTGCAATCCATTGGAATCTAACCTTTTCTCAGGATCAAACTGTCTTCTCATTCCCTTATTTCTTGCCTCCATCCTTGATTCTTATCTCTTGTTCAGAAAACAAGAACCAATGAATATTACCTTTGCTACTTAAAAGGGCAATACATGAGGCAGCTAAATGGCACAGTGGATAAAGCACCGGCCCTGGATTCAGGAGAACCTGAGTTCAAATCCAGCCTGAGACACTTGACATTTACTAGCTGTGTAACTCTGGACAAGTCACTTAACCCCAATTGCCTCACCAAAAAAAAAAAAAAAAGGACAATACAACCTACCATCCCATGCCCACCCTCATCATCGGACTAGAGGTCCCTTAAGTGGCCAAGTATTGACTCCTCTTAGTGGAATATCTGGTCCTTGGGGGTAGGTCTCACTTTTTTTTTTGTCTTTGCATCTGAATGCCTGTCCCTGGAATGAGCTTGATAAATATTTGTTTTCTTCATTGGAGGACCAAGAAACCTGAAAAGGAAATCACACCATCTCATCTACTGGGGTGGAAATCACCATCTATTCTTTTTTTTTTTTTTCCCCGGCAGGGCAATGAGGATTAAGTGACTTGCCCAGGGTCACACAGCTAGTAAATGTCAAGTGTCTGAGACCGAATTTGAACTCAGGTCCTCCTAAATCCAGGGTCTGTGCTTTATCCATTGTGCCACCTAGCTGCGCCCTAATATTGTTGAATTTTGGAGGGGGACGGGGCAGGGCAATAAGGGTTAAGTAACTTGCCCAAGGTCATACACCTAGCAAGTGTCAAGTGTCTGAGGCCGGATTTGAACTCAGGTCCTCCTGAATCAAGGGCCAATGGTTTATCCACTACACTACCTAGCTGCCCCTATATCACCATCTATTCTAAGAGATTCTTGAGAGTTAGCATTATTAAAGTCTAGTCGACTCCAGGATATATTGGATTTGAACTTCATTAGAATGGTCTTCCGGCACTGAGCTCCCAGGGTCAGCCTTAGAGGAAGAAAGTTACCTTTCTGAACAGATACCACAGAAAAACCAATACTATGCACTAGATGAAACAAATCTCATTTCAAGGAGCCTTGATGTGCTGAAAAAGAAAGGGAGAAAATAGAACTGAGTTGTCATTATAATTAGCAAAAATTCTTTATAAACTCATTAGTTGTGAGCAAGAAAAAAATCAAATAAACATATAAAGTAAAGTGTAAAATATTATAAGAAAACCTCAGGCTTTGGTAAAGTAGAACCAAAGAGATAAAATATAACAAATGGGGCAGCTAGGTGTTGCAGTGGATAAAGCACTAACCCTGGATTCAGAAGGACCTGAGTTCAAATCCAGCCTCAGAGGGCAGCTGGGTGGCGCAGTGGATAAAGCACCGGCCCTGGATTCAGGAGTTCCTGAGTTCAAGTCCGGCCTCAGACACTTGACACTTGCTGGCTGTGTGACCCTGGGCAAGTCACTTAACCCCCATTGCCCCGCAAAAAAAACAAACAAAAAAAATCCAGCCTCAGACACTTGACATTTACTAGCTGTGTGACTCTGGACAAGTCATTTAACCCTCATTGCCCTGCCTCCCCCATCCCCCCCAAAATATAACAAACAACCGAAAAAAAGATTGCTTTTGCCCTGGGTCTTCTTCTGGGTCTATTTTTTTATTCAGTTGCCTCTGACCTTCCTCCCTCCCTCCTCTCCTTCATTCTTTTCTATTCTCCCTTTCTTCCCTCCCTTCCTCTCTCCTCCTTCTCTCTCTCTTCCCTTTTTTCTTTCTTTCTTTCTTCCTTTCTTTTTCCACACTTATCTTCCTTTCTCCATTTGTTTTTTTCCACCCTCTCATCTAGAGGTGTGCCAGTAAAAATGTTTAACAGCAGGTTCTCTGGGAAGGTATGCCAGATACGCTTTTAAGTTTAATCTACATTAACATTTTCTCCATGCTTTCTTAAGTCTACAAATCGATAAAACAGTATATTAAGCCCTGATTTGTAGTGTTTGCTGATTTCTGAGGCATAAATGCTCCCATTGAAAATTTAACAATCAGTTCTAGTCAGCTAGAAGGAGCTAGTCACACACCCTTATAATTCTATCTTCCCTCCCTATTTCTTCCCTTCCTTCCTTCCTTTCTTTCATTTGCTTCTTTCCTTCCTTTCTCTATTCCTCCCTCCCTTCCTCCCCCCTCCCTTCCTTCCTTCTTTCCTTCCTTCCTTCCAGGATCAAATCCAATGTTAAGAGCATAAACCTTCCTGTTTTCCTTTCTTCTCTGTCTCCCTTCCCTCTTCTCCTCTGTCTGCCCCAACCTCTTTTTTTGCTCCTTCTTCTTTAGAATTTTATTTTTTCCCAAATTACATGTAAAAACAAATTTTAATGCCAATTTTTAAAACTTTGTGTTCCAAATTCTTTCTCCCTCCCTCCCCATCCCTCTTTAAGAACTCCAGCAATTCAATATAAGTTATACATGTGTAGTCATGCAAAACATTTCCACATTAGTCGGGTCATGAAAGAAGACAGACAAAAAAAAAACTTTAGAAAAAGAAACTAAAAAAAATGATGCTTCAATTTGTATTCAGACACCATCAGTTCTTTCTCTGGAAATGGGCTGCATTTTTCTTAAGTCCTTCAGAGTTGTCTTAAATTATTGTATTGCTGAAAATAACTAAGTCATTCGCAGCAGATCATCTTATAATATTGCTGTTATTTTGTTTACAGTACATTTGACTTTGCATCAGCTCATGTAAGTGTTTCTAGGTTTTTCTGATAGCATCTTGCTCATCATTTTTTTTTTTTTAGTGAGGCAATTGGGGTTAAGTGACTTGCCTAGGGTCACACAGCTAGTAAGTGTTAAGTGTTTCAGGCCGGATTTAAACTCAGGTACTCCTGATTCCAGGGCTGGTGCTCTATCCACTGCACCACCTAGCTGCTCAGCTCATCATTTCTTATAGCACAATAGTGTTCCATCATAATCTCATCCCACAATTTGTTCAGCCATCCCCCAATGTAATCAATGCAGAGCTTTCACTAATTTCACTCTACATTATCTCATGCATGTTTTCCACATTTCCCTGTATATTTCATATTTATTATTTTTATGGCATCATATTCTGTTACAATAACGTGTGATAATTTATGCAGCGATCCATCAAGTGTTGAACATAGAAGCTGTTTCCAATTTTTTTGCCATCACAACTAAACCAGTTTTCAATTCTCCCATCTATGGAGATGGGCTCAGCTTTTTTTAAATAATGTTCCTGTAGTTAAATCCAATCAATGGAATCGATGGGTTGAAAGGTATGATCAGTCAGCTGATGCTGATGAAATATTACACAATCACTCTCCAAAATGTCTAACCCAGTATGGTTGATTGTCATCATTTAACAATACTAACTACCAACCTTATCTGGAGGACCCCTCCACCATTCCCCCTACTCCACCTGTTAGATAAAGCTTAATATTCCATCAGAGCTAAATTCCTTTAAGGCAAGGCATTGATTGACCTTTGTTAAAATACACTTCCCACAAAGGGGTATCTCTAGAGGTCATTAGTAATACTCAATAACTCTATGTGAATGAGTCTACAAGAATAGCAGTTCATAGGGGCAGCTAGGTGGCGCAGTGGATAGAGTACCGGCCCTGGAGTCAGGAGGACCTGAGTTCAAATCCAGCTCAGACACTTAACACTTACTAGCTGTGTGACCCTGGGCAAGTCACTTAACCCCAATTGCCTCACTAAAAAAAAAAAAAAGAATAGCAGTTCACAAAGACAAGGTAGAAGAAGAGTATGGAAGAGAGAGATTCCTAGAAGAGGTACTGTCCCAGTTGGGCAGGTTTGGGTATGGGAAATCCTGGTCGGGCAAGGAGTAACATAAAATAGACAGAATATACTGGACAAGTGGAATGAAGGTCATGTTGTTGTTGTTCAGTCATGTCCAACCCTTGTGACCCCATGTGGGGTTTTCTTGGCAGAGATACTGGTTTGGCATTGCCTTCTCCAACTCATTTTACAGATGAGGAAACTGAGGCAAACAGGGTGAAGTGACTTGTCCAGGGTCACACTGCCAATAAGTGTCTGAGGCTGGATTTGAACTCCAGAAGATGAATCTTCCTGACTCCAGGCCAGGCACTCTATCTACTGCACCACCTAGCTGCCCAATGAAAGTAGTAGGAACACCTAAAAAGAAAAATGTGAAAGCTTTAAAAATTAAAAAAAAAAAGTTACATCAAACTTCAGAACTTTGTCTAGCACAGCATATCCTAGCAGACCAATGAACTATAACTGACTCTGCTATTCGTGCTGCTTTTCTCACTCTATTCCCAGATTCTGAAATTCCTTTAAAAAAAAAAAAAGTCGGGGCAGCTAGGTGGCCCAGTGGATAGAGCACCAGCCCTGGATTCAGGAGGACCTGAGTTCAAATCCAGCCTCAGATTCTTATTGGCAGTGTGACCAATTTTTTGATGAGGCAATTGGGGTTAAGTGACTTGCCTAGGGTCACACAGCTAGTAATTGTTAAGTGTCTGAAGTTGGATTTGAACTCAGGTCTTCCTGACTCCAGGGCCAGTTGCTCTATCCACTGCGCCACCTAGCTGCTCCCCTTCCATCTTTATATCTATGATCCAGTCCAACTCCCTTTACTTTACAGATAAATCCAGCCTTTGATAATTACTGGCTTTGTAATTAGCTTTGAACCTAGGACCAGAAGGGATGGATCTCAGTTTCCTCATCTATAAAACAGGAGGGTTAGAGTAGTTCATAGATAGAGCTGGAAGGGACCTTTGAACACCCCCATTTTGCAGATGAGGCCCAGAGATGTTAAGGAACTCACCTGTGGTCACAAAGCCGGAGATTGTCAGAAGTGGGATTTTAACCCAGGTCTTACTGACCCCAAGTTTAGCCATCTACCCAGTTCTACTTCATGTTGCTTCTAAAACTATGGAAAGCAGTTGAAAGGTCCCCCCCCCCCAGGCACTTATAAAGTTAGGACAGACGGTTTAGTAAGTAAACAAGAATCATCTGCATTTTTAATTTAGAGCTTAGAGGGAAAGTCAACAACCCTTGAAAAGAGACCCTGGCTGGCCACAATCCTTTTTCTTTTGGCCCCAAGGCTGAGTAACTGCTTGTGAAGCAAGAAGGGAATGCAGTTCCGGGGCCTCAGTGCCAAGTTTCCAGCAGGAAGGACAATTGAGGCCTGGCACTGACCTGACCGAGGGTGCGAGGCAGCTGCTCATCGCCTCGGGATGTGTGGGTTGGGGTGGGGCGGCCAAGCTTAGTCCCATCTCAAATTGGAAATCACTTCACCAAGAACAAAGGCCTTGGACAGGCTTCCCCCTCCCGGGAGGTCTTCCAGAAGAGGCTGGAGGAGCACTTGTTGGTGACGTCACCACAGGACCTCCTTTCCTGTGCGAGTTGGACATTTGGCCACTGAGGCCTCTCCTGACCCTAGGTTCTGTGACTGCACTTAAATGTTGAGGCAACCTTATGGGCAAGTACCATTATCGCCATTTAATGGAAGAGAAGGCTGAAAGACCTGTATCGGATTGTTTTCTGGCTTGGGGGAGGGAGAAAAATTTGGAACTCAAAATCTTATAAAAACAAATTTGGAAAACAATCTTTACATGTAACTGGAAAATAAAAAATACTTTTAAGATTGAGCAGGATTGGGGCAGCTAGATGGCGCAGTGGATAGAGCACCGGCCTTGGAGTCAGGAGGACCTGAGTTCAAATCCGGCCTCAGACACTTAACACACTTACTAGCTGTGTGACCCTGGGCAAGTCACTTAACCCCAATTGCCTCACTCTAAAAAAAAAAAAAAAAAGATTGAGCAGGATGACGATAACGACAACGATGATGATGATGATGACGAAAGAAGGCTGAAAACACTCTGTATTTGGAGTCAGAGGACCTGGGTTCAAATGCTGACTCTGCTACTTAGAAGCTGTGTGAGGACGGGCAAGTCATGTCATCTCTTTCTAGGTTTCCATTTCCTCTTTGTTTTTGTTTGTTTGTTTTTTCGGGGCAGTGAGGGTTGTGATTTGCCCACGGTCACACAGCTAGTAAGCGTCACGGGTCTGAGGTCACATTTGAATTCAGGTCCTCCTGAATCCAGGGCTGGTGCTCTATCCACTGCGCCACCTAGTTGCTCCCGTCCTCTTTGTTAAATAAAAGGACTGGACCTCTGAAATTCCTTCCAGATCTATGATTCTATGATCCTGAGTCATCTAACCCTCTCTAAATCTCAGTTTCCTCAATTGTAAAATGAGTGTTAGATTTCCCTACCTCTGGGGCCCCAACCAGCTCTTGATCCATGATCCTATCAGAGAGAGGTTATGTGATTGCCCTTGGTCAATAAAGGTCCCCCAGGGCACTTACCGAGTTAGGGCAGATCCTTTAGTGAACAATGAAGCATTAGCATTTGTAATTCCCTTTCCCTTTCCCCCCTCAACCTCCCTTTCTCTTCCCTCCCCTCCTCCTCTCTTCCTTCCCTTCTGCCCCTCCTTCATCCTCCCTTTCTGCTCTTCCCTCCTCCCTCCCCCTCAACTCCCCTTCACTTTCCTCTTGTATCATAACTGTACCATATCCCATCTTCATATACCATAGGCTGTCTTAACCTTTGGTCGTCCTGCTTTCCACCTGACAGTAATAAGTGATGTTTTCTCTTATGCCCTTTTAAGTAAAAGTCCTCCCACCCACCCCACCCCCCAGGCATCAATTTGGTTTATTGTTATTGATGTGGTTCTCTTCTACTCTTCTCCAAGCAGCTTCAGGCCTAAATGCCTCTTTTCCAAGGCCCTGTAATTACCCCGGATGCTTCCTTTCCTGGCCCAGTCCTGCCCGGCTTGCCTGGCTTCTTACTCAATAGAAGGCAGAGGTTTTGGCTTTGTTTTGAAATGCCTTAAAGGGAAGAATTCCCCTGGCTCCTTTAAAAAACAAAAAACCTTAGCAAAACATTAATGAAAGCCACGTGTTAAATGGTGGAGCGAATGATCCCTCATCCACTTTTTTTTTCCCCATTAGGAAATATGAAATCACAAGATAATGATAATTATTACCATTGTAGAGAGTTGACTAGGAAGGCTGGGTCAGTTCAAAGAGGCCCTCAAAGATGCAGACATCATGGCATTATAACCCTAGGGGGGAGGTGAAGGCCCACAGAGGTCACCACATTCAACCTTTTCATTTTACGGTTGCTGTTCTTATTGTTGGGTCATTTTCAGTTATGCTTGATTCTCTGTGACCCCATTGGGAGAGAATCTGAATTTATTTATCTATTTATTTTTGGTTTTTTTGCAGGGCAATGAAGGTTAAGTGACTTGCCCAGGGTCACACAGCTAGTGTCAAGTGTCTGAGGCTGAATTTGAACTCAGGTCCTCCTGAATCCTGGGTCGGTGCTTTATTCACTGCTCCACCTAGATGCCCCCCTATCTATTTATTCTTTCTCTCTCTTTTTTTTTTTGGGGGGGGGGCAGGGCAATTGGGGTTAAGTGACTTGCCCAAGGTCACACAGCTGGTAAGTGTCAAGTGTCTGAGGCCAGATTTGAACTCAGGAACTCCTGAGTCCAGGGCCGGTGCTTTATCCACTGTGCCACCTAGCTGCCCCCTATCTATTTATTCTTGAGGCTGGGTCTCCCCATCTCAGTCAGGCTAGAGGTGCAGTGATCACTGGTAGGTTAATCCCATTAGTTTAATTTGTTTCTGAAGAGGGCAGGCGGGTTCATCCCGTCCTGGGCAGCCTTCCCCTTCTCTATGTTCACTAGATCTGTTGTTCTGAGGTAAGGACTTTGTAAATAAATCCTAAATCATTATGCAAACATGAACTATAATTACTGTGGCTCATCTGGCAGTGGAATGTAAGCTCCCTGAGGCCAGGGACTGTTTCACTTTTGTATTTTTCCCTGCCCTTGCTTAGCACAATGCCTAGGACACAATCTCAAAAATCAATAAACAAACTCAGATTCTCCTTTTGATTGTTTTCTAACCCAATTCAATAAACAAGTTCCTACCTACCATGTGCATTGTGCTAAGCAGTGAGGATACAGCTAATAAAAAGAAAGATAGTCCCTGCCCTCAAGAAGTTAACAATCTAAAGAAATTTTTATTCTTTTTTTATTCTTAAATAGAATTTTATTTTCCAAAATATATGTAAAAACAAATTTTAACATCAATTTTTTAAAACTTTGTGTTCCATAAAGAAATTGTCCAGACCCATATCTTCACCAACAATATATTTGAGGATCTGTCTTCTTGAAGCCCCTCCAACATTGACTGTTTCCATCTTTTATCATTGAAGACCCTTCCTGTGATGTGCTTCGTGGTCACGGATCAACCACGGATGCATGCACACCCTGATGTCATGGGGCGCAGAGCACCCCAGAATTTCTCTGGGGCACACCGAGGAATCTTCTCCTTGAGAAACTAAACCAGAGGACAGATAACGCCTAGAGGAACCAAATCGGACTGAGCTAGTTTGGGATTCCTACCCTTCATTCTGGTCTCCCTTACCCTGGGGAGATAAGTTTGGGTGTGGCTGCGGCCTTTGTGTCCTGAAGAGGGATCCGTAGCCACCCCTCACCCAATTCCTCTAGTCACTACTAGTGGGGGATGGTCCTCCACTGCTCACCCAATTCCCCCAGCTACCACCAGTGGGGGATGGTCCACCCCCATCAGTCATCTATAAAAGTACCTTCCGGTCTCCTGTTCGAGGAGATTTGGTACCTCTGAGCCATGTGCTTTATGCCAAATCTCCCCATGAAAAGTCTAAGGATTTCTTTCATGGTTTCCCTCCCCCCCACCCTTCCCTTCCCTTGCTCCTAAATAAACTATCACCTTGTTCTAACTAAGTTTTGTGTGCAAGAGGGTGTAATTCTTTAAAGAGGAATTCCCAAGAACCCCAACCCCAAATCGTACCCCATTTTCCCACTATATCACTGACGTCTGGAGAAACAAAGGCAGGCTACATGAGATAGGGTCTCTCTCTCT
Organism: Dromiciops gliroides; assembly: GCF_019393635.1. Lineage (NCBI taxonomy): Eukaryota > Metazoa > Chordata > Mammalia > Microbiotheria > Microbiotheriidae > Dromiciops > Dromiciops gliroides. Next base: position 281,078,828 of record NC_057865.1, on the reverse strand, counting down.
CCAAGAATCAGCAGCCACCTAAAACAAACACAGAGATTCCAATCTGGGGTGTACCAGACCAATGTGGCTGGGAAATGTCTATCACTGGGCCTTGGGCAAACACTCCTTATCTGCCTGGAATAGGGAGACCCATGAATCACAGAAAGGATGGGCCACTTCTCCCTCGGATGTAGTGGACATCTTGACTAAGGACTTCTCTGACCCAGGGGTGGGTGGAGCTATCAGAAACATTCCTTTTGGGGGGCAGCTAGGTGGTGCAGTTGATAAAGCACCGGCCCTGGATTCAGGAGGACCTGAGTTCAAATCCGGCCTTGACACATTAGCTGTGTGACCCTGGGCAAGTCACTTAACCCTTATTACCCTGCAAAAAAACAAAAAACAAACAGAAACATTCCTTGCCCCCCACCCCCTACCCTTGGCAAACATTTCAGTTCAGTTTCAAGAGCTATGAGTTTGACTCTGCTCCATGGCAATAGCATTTCCTTGCCAACGAGATGACAAACTAGCGAAACTCATGTTGATAAGCATAGCTTTGAACTCATGAATCACCTTTTATCCAAGCTTCTCTGTCTTGTAAAAATAATGCTTACTTTCAAACACTCCCTTACCCCAGGGATATATTCCTGTCATTCCTCAGCATTTATTTGCAAACAGCTTCTTATCAACTGATTCATCTCTGAGATACCCCTATGAATCTTACTCAGTTGAATCATCATGAAAACCCAGGTAGGAAAGAGCCAAATGGCCTTCTCATACTTTGTGCCTGTCACTTACTGCCTGTGTGACACTGAATAAATCATCTTACTTCCCTGCCTCAGTTTCCTTGTCTATTACTCCTCATAGTGCTTGGTACACAGTAGGCATTTAATAAGTGCTTGTTGAGTATCTGATCCTACAATTACACAGAGAATTGGGATAGAAGAGTTGCCCAGTGAATGCTTGTTTCATGTCCTGAATCACTGGACACGTTCTACCTTTTCCAGTAATTACCAGGAGCTGTTGGAAGGTACCTTACTCTGAATCCAATCAATTGTTCACAGTTACATGAGATCTCTATCTTCCTAGCAGTTATCTAATTTGAATTGGAATTACCCTAATGGGCTATGACTTAGTTTCCAGTTGCTCAGCACTGAATGAGTCTAGGTAATTTTGTGTATAAATTAGAATAGTGTTGAGATTCTCAAAATAACCATCTAACCCCATAATCAAAGCAATTCAGGAGCCTGGGGTTGGGGGGGGGGAGGGTAACGGGACAGATGCATTGTTCTACTCTCCACTACCATTTCAAACCCCAGGCTAATTAAGAGGAAATTAAAAAATAATCTACTCTTTTTTTAAAAGTAATTTTAAATATCTTTCATTAGTGATTGCAGAAAAAGAGCAGGTAGAATTCTCTTGTTTGAGCTTTTGAAATAATTAAAGCAACAATTTGACAAAAAATTGAACATAACTAACAGGCAAAAGTTTGGGATTTTTACATTTACAGACATTCATGGAGACTGTGTGGTCTAGTAGGTAGAATGCTAGTTTTAGAGTCTGGAAGAGGGTTCAAATCCTGCCTCTGAAATTTACAAGCTGCATAATCTTAGGCAAGTCTTAATATTGTAGACTAAGATCTGGAAGGGAATTTAGGGGCCATCTAGTCTAATCTTTTCATTTTATAGACGAGGAAACTAAGGCCTAGGGAGTTTGTGATTTTCCCAAGGTCACATAGGTAATCAGTAGCAGCACCATAATTCAATTCAATTCAGTAAACATTTATTAAACACCTACTAGGACTGCCAAGTGCTGGGGATACTGAAAAAAAAAAAAAGCAAGGAGCTTACACTCTAAACTTAAGTCCTCCAAATCTCAGGCTCTTTCCACTATCTGGGGCTTCTTATATGCTACCTACATCAGCCATTTCCTAATACTGAGATGGGTTCCTAGGCCTCCTGTCAATCTACATGGCTGGAAGGAGGTATCATACCTGGAGATCTTTATGTTAATGAAATCAGAGAGTTTCTCCATGGTATATTGGTGTATAGAATCATCTCTTCTCTAGGATGTGGGAGAAGTCACTAACCCTAACCCTTCAAAAAAAGTTTTAATATAGACTTTTTGTTTTTTGCAGGGCAATAAGGGTTAAGTGACTTGCCCAGGGTCACATAGCTAGTAAGTGTCAAGTGTCTGAGGC